>NC_133326.1:136382668-136757668 GCF_042186555.1 Aquarana catesbeiana
CTTTTACTCACACCCCCACAAAAGTTATGCCAGGTTAGACTATATTTACACCACCCCTATCATATTAGCTAATTCCTCTAACGCCACGATCCACCCTTGTGTTTGGTCGGATCATCATTTAACTTCCTTTACAACAGATTTTATCGGTTTGGCTCCCACCCCACATACTTGGAGACTGAATGAAGCCTTGCTCTCGGACCTAGTGGCAGAGTCTGAGACAGCTAAGACAATTGAGGAGTACTTCTCATTTAATGCTCTTCCAGAAACCCCTCCCTCTATAGTATGGACTGCTCATAAGGCAGTTGTAAGGGGCAAACTAATTAGTCTCGCTTCCTCCCATAATAAAATACATAGACAAAAAATCCTTGACCTCACGACGGAATTGGATCGCCTATACAAAAACACCAATACATTGTGCTTGGAGTCCACCAGAAAAATCATAGACCAAAAGAGTCTAGAACTAGACTCTCTCTTATCCTCCAAGACCGAAAAAGCTCTTCGATGGTCCAAAGCCAAATTTTTACTGCATAACAACACCACCTCAACCCTTTTTGCCAGAAAGCTCAGCCAGTCCTCCCGCCCCACACATGTATACAAACTGACTTTAGAGACGGGTCTATCCACCTCCCATCCCAAAGAGGTGCTTCAAATTTTCGAACACTTCTACTCCTCCCTCTTAGCACCAGTCCAAACTCCGCCAACTATTGCAGAAGATACTTGGTTCCAAAACATTCCTATACCCTCTCTTTCGCCTACACAAATAGAGAAACTCAATGCCCCTATCACAACCTCAGAAGTTCTTAACGTAATAAAAACCCTGAAGATAGGGTTCAGCCCCTGGCCCTGACGGCTTTTCAGCAATATATTATAAGAAATTTGCCGGCCTTCTTTCCCCCAGCCTGGTACAATTGTTTAATGGGGTCCTACAAGGGGGTAGTTTCCCAGATGAAATGTTGCTGGCAAATATGTCCTTGATCCCTAAACCTAATAAAAATTATTTACTCCCCCAAAATTATAGGCCAATTTCGGTCATGAATAATGACTTAAAAATTTTTAGTAGGATTCTGGCGGACAGACTGGCATCCATTATTTCCTCCCTGATAACTCCTTTCCAGTCAGGGTTTATACCCCACAGATTCATAACTGACAACATTCGGTTAGCCACTAACATAATACAGGATGCGGATCTGTCTTCCAGAAAACTCTTCATGCTTAGCCTAGACATACATAAGGCATTTGATAGCATCTCCTGGAGCTATCTTTCCATCCTTCTGCAGCGTATGGGCTTCTGTAATGAATTTTTACATGCGTTCCGTGCCCTTTACGTTAACCCTAGAACTCGCATTAAGATCCCAGGATGTTACTCTGACTTTTTTTCAGTAGGGCGGGGCACTAGGCAGGGGTGCCCACTTTCTCCCCTAATCTTTGCCCTTGCCCTAGAACCCCTAGCTATTGCAATACTCAATAACCAAGACATATCAGGTTATACCAAAGGCACCTCTTCCTACAAATTTTGTATGTACGCGGACGATGTCCTCATGTTCTTGACTAACCCCCATATTTCCCTGCCCAATCTCCTACAAACCCTGTCAGACTTTGCGGGAGTCTCCGGCCTCAAAATCAATGTTTCAAAATCAGTCGTCCTTGCGGTGGGGTTCTCTCCTGGAGAGCTCCAGCATCTTAAGGGTACCTTTCATTTTGTATGGGCGGAAACCCATCTATCATATTTGGACATTGACCTGGTAGGAGACTTCCGCAGACTCTTTGAATTTAACTACCCTGCTATGATCTCTAAATTGAAAAGAACCCTGAAAATGTGGTCCCAACTTCACATCTCCTTTCTAGGTAGAATTACAGCTCTTAAAATGGTTATCCTCCCCCGGTTACTCTACCTTTTTCGATCCCTTCCTATTAGAGTTTCTAAAGCCTTCCTGCTAACCCTTCAGGCACAACTCAATAAATTTATATGGCAGGACAAACCCTCTAGATTTGCTAGGGAAACCCTTTACCGTTCAACTAAGAGAGGAGGTCTGGGTGTCCCTCGTATTTGGCTATATTATATAGCCTGTAGATATGCACAACAAGCCCAGTGGAACATCAAAGACTCCAAAGTCCCATGGGTCAAATTTGAACAAGACTCTATTACCCCCCTGTTTCTTCCAGGAATTATGTGGTCCTCTATCCCCTCCCTCCCTGAAATCTCAATCAAGAACCAGGTTGTGTCACTAGGTTTGAAACTCTGGAACTCATATAAGCATAGATTCAACCTTATCTCTCAAACCCCTCAGGAAGCTTCCTTTCTCAGAGATCCAAGATTTCCCCCGGCCTATGACCACCCGGAGTCATTCCAGGAATGGACACAACACAACTTGAGCAAATTATGGGACTTTCTGGTTGACTCCAAATTCATTTTGTTTTCGACACTTAAGGCCCATTTTCATATCCCAGATAGCGAATTTTATCGCTTCCTCCAAATATGACATTTCTTTCAACAACATTACCCCACTCCCTCGGCAGAAAATACGACATCATATGAAGATATGTGCCTTACGGCCCCACGTCAAAGAGGCCTCATTTCACAAATCTATAAATTATTAGAATCAGCTGAAGATATTCCGACCCTGAAATATAGATGTCAATGGGAACAAGAACTAAGTCTAGATCATGACGATATTGACTGGGACAGGGGTTGGTTAAACATACGCAAATGCTCTAAGTCCTTAACAGTTAGGGAGACAGCCATGATACTTACGACAAGATGGTACTATACCCCATCCCGCATTCACACAATATACCCACAAACTTCTCCTAGATGCTTCAGGGGTTGCACACATTCGGGCTCATACATCCACATATTCTGGGAATGCGAGAAACTTCAACCTACCTGGAAGGAGGTATTGAAACTGGTGGATAAACTAGCAGGACAGCCCGTCAACCTCTCCTTTCTCCATTGCATTTTCTTTCAAGATATTCCTGATATCACAAAACCCATGCTGAGGTTAATTCATTCCATTTGTATTGCTATGATCTGGTGTATTGCTCTTCACTGGAAATCCTCTGTGATCCCTTTTGCACAAATTATCTCACGGGTAGATAGTATGATGATATCTGAGAAAATATTCCATACCTTACATGATTCCATTCTGGCATATGATGCCAAATGGAATCCATGGTTCCTACTAAGGCTTCAAGACTGACCGTTTCTGACCAATGTTAATATTACTATGTTTGTTCCACCTTTTATTTTTCATTTCCTTTTCTTTTTCTCTGTTTTACTGACATTACACGTCCAACCTTCTGGGTTATAGCCCCTTTTTAGTACCTAGTGTTTTTCAAGAGAGCGTGATTTTGATAACATTTTATTATTTTGTAACATGCTGGAACACTTTGTACATTAATTTTCATGACATCTCTATTACCCTGAAGGTAATGGTAGCTTTCGTTTTATATGTATATGTATTCTTCTATTTATTCCAAATAAAATCTTTTGAAAACAAAAAAAAAAAAAATGTAAGGTGTGTACCAGAGCAGGAGTCAGAAGAGACACATCTTATTACTGTGCCCAATGTCCTTCCGAACCAGGCCTCTGCATAGGTGAATGTTTTCGTTGTTACCATACTTCAATAAATTATTAGTGAAGTATGGTAAACGTAATCCTCAGTTCCTGCCTTCACATACCTTCACACCCCTTATGCCACTGCCTGCTCTGTAACTGACCCTGGCTTGTTATTCGACCACGCTTCTGCCTGCCGATTCTGTACATACCACTGCCTGATCTGGAACTGACCCTGGACTGTTATTTGACCATGCTTCTGCCTAACGTTTCTGTAACATACCTCTGCCTGATCTGGAACTGACCTTGGACTGTTTGACCATGATATTTGCCTGCCTCTTGGACTGATCTTGTACCCTGCAACTGGACTATTGGGATTCAACACAGGGGTCTCACATATGTGAGGGGCTCCAGAATTGTTTTTCTGGATGAAGAAAACAATTTTTTTTGTTTTCTCATTGCTATATTAGGGTCTGGAGACTCAGAGGCTTCAAAGAGATTTGGGTGGGAGAAGCCTCTACCCCTGTCCCCATTCTGTCCTGAACGAGGCCCTACTTCTGCCTGCTGCCTGTAGGACTTACTGCCATTATGGCCCTGCCTGTTGCACTGACCACACCACATGTTTCTGCCTACTACCAGGACCAATATTTATGGCACTTCTGACAATATCTCTGCCTGCACTAACCCTGGACTGTATATGGACACTATCCTTGCCTGCTGCCTGGACAATTGTGTTTGCCGTTGCTGACCAAGTCCCTGCTTGCTGCCTGGACCAGTGCTATCCTCCAGTGTACAACTGTGCTACTACAACCACAGGTAATCTTTTGCTTATGCTTTGCTTAGCATAATGTATGTTGGGGTGTAATTCTTGGTATGTGCATGCTATGTGTCCCTGAAACACCTGACGGTGTTCCTTGCATGTTGGATCTCTGTATGTGGTCAGGCTGTGTAGAAGTCTGACACATGTGGTATCGCCATACTCATGAGGAGTAGCAGAATGTATTTTGGGGTGTCATTTTTGCTATCTAAATGCTATGTGTTGGAGATATCTTATAAACGGACAACTTTGTGTAAAAAGAATGCGTTTTTGTTTTTTTCCACATTTTCCAAAAACTTCTGGAAAAAAATGAACCATTCAAAAGACTCATCATGGTTCATAGATTATACGTTGGGGTGTCAGCTTTCCAAAATGGTGTCATTTTGTGGGTGTTTCCATTGTCCTGGTGCTCCAGGGCCTTCAAAAATGTAATAGGTGGTTGAGAAATGAGATGTGTAATTTTTGCTCCTAGAACACCTGATGGTGCTCCCTGCATGTTGGGCCTCTGTATGTGGCCAGGCAGTGAAAAAGTCCCACATATGTGGTATCATAATACTCAGGAGGAGTAGCAGAATGTATTTTGGGGTGTCATTTTTGCTATCTAAATGCTATGTGTTGGAGATATCTTATAAACGGACAACTTTGTGTAAAAAAAAATGCGTTTTCATTTTTTTCCACATTTTCCAAAAACTTCAGGAAAAAAATGAACCGTTCAAAAGACTCACTATGCCTCATAGATTATAAGTTTATACTCAAGACCCAGTAACCCAGAGGATTTTCGGTGGGAAAGGTGTCCAAGTCAGATCTTGCCCCTAGGTATTCCTGCACCGTGTAAAACAGACGCTGGCGATGGTTGCTGGAACCGATCATACCTTGGGGCTGTGGACTAAAAAATTGTCTGAACGCATCGGTCAGACGGCCACCTTCTCCACCACTCCTTCTTTGACTGACCGAAGCCTCAGCAACACGTTGTCCAGAAACAGGAGTTTGTAACCTCCTAGTCTCTGAGAACGCGTTACACAGACCTTTCTGCAAGGCCTCCCGAAGATGTTTCATCCTCTGCTCCCTCTGCGACAGCAAGATAAGGTCCACAACCTTACCCTTGTAACATGGATCAAGGAGGGTTGCCAGCCAGTATTGGTCCTTCTTCTTGATACCACGAATAAGAGGATCCTTACGCAGGCTTTGCAGTATCAGGGAGGCCATGCAGCGTAGGTTTGCTGAGGCATTCGGTCCGGAGTCCTCTGGGTCACTAAGGACGACATGGTCCACAGCCACCTCCTCCCAGCCACATACAAGTCCATGTGTTTCTTGTTGTTGCTGATGCTGAGTGCCAGGCTCCACCTCCATACTGACACAATCCTCCTCCTCGTCCGCTTCCTGTGTGATCGGCGGGCACGCAGGAACTCTGTCTGGATAAAGGGGGCCTTGAGAGATAAGGAAGTCCTCCTCTTCCTGCCTCTGTTCTGCCTCAAGTGCCCTGTCCATTATTCCATGCAGCGTGTGCTCCAACAGGTGGACAAGGGGGACAGTGTCACTGATGCATGCACTGTCACTGCTCACCATCCTTGTGGCCTCCTCAAATGGTGACAGGACAGTGCATGCATCCCTGATCATGGCCCACTAGTGTGGGGAAAAAAAACAAGCTCCCCTGACCCTGTCCTGGTGCCATAATCGCACAGGTACTCATTGATGGCCCTCTGCTGCGTGTGCAGCCGCTGCAGCATGGCAGCATGGCCAACGTTGAGTTCCACCTGGTGGGCATGTCACAGATTAGGCGGTTCTTGGACAGGTTAAACTCCATTTGGAGGTCTGCCAGCCGAGCACTATTATATGACTGGTGGAAATGCACACAGACTTTCCTGGCCTGCCTCAGGACATCCTGTAAGCCTGGGTACCTGCCCAAGAACTGCTGCACCACCAAGTTAAGGACGTGAGCCAAACAGGGCACATGGGTGAGTTGTCCCTGTCGAAGGGCGGAGAGGAGGTTGGTGCCATTGTCGCAAACCACCATTCCTGCCTTAAGTTGGCGTGGCTTCAACCACAGCTGAACCTGCCCCTGCAGAGCTGACAGAACCTCTGCCCCAGTGTGGCTCCTGTCCCCCAAGCACACCAGCTCAAGCACCGCATGGCATCTTTTGGCCTGCGTACTTGCGTAGCCCCTTGAATGCCTATGGAGCACCGCTGGTTCCGAGGACAAAGCACAGGAAGAGGCCATTGAGGAAGAAGAAGAGGAGGGGGTGGAGGAGAGAGGTATGTCACAATCATTAGTAGTGGCATTTTGGAGGCGTGGTGGCGGAACAACCTCCAACACTACTGCACCTTGTCCTGCATCCTTCCCAGCTGCCAGCAGAGTGACCTAATGCGCCATGAAACTTAGGTAACATCCCTGTCCATGCCTGCTGGACCATGAGTCAGCGGTAATATGTACCTTACCGCTGACCGCCCTGTCCAGCGAGACCAAGACATTGTCTTCCACATGCCGGTGGAGAGCCGGAATCGCCTTCCGTGAGAAAAAGTGGCATTTGGGTACCTGCCACTGAGGAACCGCACATTCCACAAACTCACGGAAGGGGGCAGAGTCTACCAACTGAAAAGGTAGCAGTTGAAGTGCTAGCAATTTTGTCAAGCTAGCATTCAACCGCTGGGCATGTGGATGGCTGGGAGCGAACTTCTTTCGGCGGTGCAGCAGCTGGGGCAGGGAAATTTGCCTGGTACAATCTGACGTTGGTGTACTGAAAGCAGATTGCCCACATGTACTTGGCTGTGACACACCTAATTCTACACCTTCATTCCTCTCAGTGCAGGTCTCAGAGAGGACTGAAGGTATAGTGGGGTTGGAGATCTCAGCTGATGAGGAGCAAGGAGAGGTCCTCTTTGTTCTTTGGTGTGGGTCTTTTAGATACGCTTGCCAACAAACTGCATGGCAGGTCAACATATGTCTGGTCAAGCATGTGGTGCCCAAGCGGGAGATGTTTTGGCCATGCGAGATACGCTTGAGACATATCTTGCAAATAGCAATGGTGCGATCTGATGCACTCGTCTCAAAAAAGGCCCACACCAAAGAACTTTTAGAATAACGCGCAGAGACAGCAGCGCCCTGCACATGCAGAGCTTTGCGGTGTGATGCAGTCAGTGTGCTGCCCTTAGGCTTGCCCCTGGAGGGCATCCTGCCTCATTGGTGATGTGCTTCCTCCTCCTCCTCCTCTCTCCTATCAGGCACCCATGTTGAGTCAGTGACCTCATCATCCCCTCCCTCCTCATCACTGGAGCAAACCTGGCAGTATGCTGCAGCAGGGGGAGCATGACTGCCAGATTGCTGTCCTTCTTGGGCACCCCCTCTGTCCGTGCTCACGTTACTGCCTTCATCTAGCTCAGTATCATCATCAGGGCCTTCTAAACGCTGGGAATCCTCCTGGAGCATGTACCCAACACTGTGGTCAAACAGTTCGAGGGACTCCTCAGGAGGACATGGTGGGGCTAGGGAAGGAGTCACTGATGCCATTGAGCCGAGGGAAGAGGCTGCGTTGGCAGCTGCTTTGCCAGACAAAGTACCCTGAGCATTAGTGAGAGAGGATGAGGAGGATGAGGACGGCTTGGTCATCCTATCGACCAAGTCTTCCGCATGTTGCGGCTCAACGCGGCCAGCTTACCAAAAAAAGGCCAAGCGTGTCCCACGGCCACGTGCTGATGAGGATGCACCATCTCCACGACCAGCACTGTTGCCTCTAGACACAGAGCCTGCTTGCCCTCTTTTATTGGCTTGTGACTGTCTGCCTCTCCTTGTTGGCCTTCCAGACATACTAATGGCCTGTAGCTGCACTAAGCTGGGATATATATATATATATATATATATATATATATATATATATATATAGATACTGCAGCTAGCAAAATCAACTGCCTGCCTGTAGTATGAGAACACCACCAACCTTCTACAGGTAGCTTTAGCTGAACACTGTGCAGAGGTCGCACTACACTAACTTGTAGTTTTAGCTGCCTGCAGTAGTGATAGGATCAGGAAAACACCACCAACCTTCTACAGGTTGCTTTAGCTGAACACTGTGCAGAGGTCACACTACACTAATTTGTAGTTTTAGCTGAACACTGTGAGGAGGACGCACTACACTAACTTGTAGCTTATTTAGCTGCCTGCGGTAGTGATAGGATCAGGAAAACACCACCAACCTTCTACAGGTAGCTTTAGCTGAACACTGTGCAGAGCTCGCAAAAAACGAACTTGTAGCTTATTTAGCTGCCTGCGGTAGTGATAGGATCAGGAAAACACCACCAACCTTCTACAGGTAGCTTTGGCTGAACACTGTGCAGAGGTCGCACTACACTAACTTGTAGTTTTAGCTGCCTGCGGTAGTGGTAGGATCAGGAAAACACCACCAACCTTCTACAGGTAGCTTTAGCTGAACACTGTGCAGAGCTCGCAAAAAACGAACTTGTAGCTTATTTAGCTGCCTGCGGTAGTGATAGGATCAGGAAAACACCACCAACCTTCTACAGGTAGCTTTAGCTGAACACTGTGCAGAGCTCGCAAAAAACGAACTTGTAGCTTATTTAGCTGCCTGCGGTAGTGATAGGATCAGGAAAACACCACCAACCTTCTACAGGTAGCTTTAGCTGAACACTGTGCAGAGGTCGCACTACACTAACTTGAAGTTTTAGCTGAACACTGTTCAGAGGACGCACTACACTAACTTGTAGCTTTAGCTGAACACTGTTCAGAGGACGCACTACACTAACTTGTAGCTTTAGCTGAACACTGTGCACTACACTAACTTGTAGCTTTAGCTGTACACTGTGAGGAGGACACACTACACTAACTTGTAGCTTTAGCTGAACACTGTGCAGAGGTCGCACTACACTAACTTGTAGTTTTAGCTGAACACTGTGAGGAGGACGCACTACACTAACTTGTAGCTTATTTAGCTGAACACTGTGCAGAGCAGAGGTCGCACTACACTAACTTGTAGTTTTAGCTGAACACTGTGAGGAGGATGCACTACACTAACTTGTAGCTTTAGCTGAACACTGTTCAGAGGACGCACTACCCTAACTTGTAGCTTTAGCTGAACACTGTGCACTACACTAACTTGTAGCTTTAGCTGAACACTGTTCAGAGGACGCACTACACTAACTTGTAGCTTTAGCTGAACACTGTGCAGAGGTGTCACTAAACTAACTTGTAGCTTTAACTGAACACTGTAAGTAGGACTCACTACACTAACTGTAAATAGTCTAGCTACCTGACTGTGGTACTAATAGGATCAAAAGAACACCAGCAATTTTCTTCAGGTAGCTGTAAATACTGTAACAACACAAGCCTGCCTGTCAATAGCAAGATAACAGGAACGGATCTAGCTAAACTGAATACAGTGTATATATATATATATATATATATATATATATATATACACAACACCTGGGATGCATATACACAATACACTGTAAGTGCAGCTAACTCACTGACTGTCCTGCCTAATCTATCTAACTTAAATCAAATTACACTGTCTCTCTGTTTATCTCTCTCTCAACGCCGGAACACACACTACACAGGGCTGCCATGCAGGCGGCCTTATATAGTGTGGGGCGTGTACTAAATCCCCTGAGCCATAATTGGCCAAAGCTTTGGCTTTGGCCAATTACGGCTCTCTGTTCAGATGGCGCTGTGATTGGCCAAGCATGCGGGTCATAGTGCATGCTTGGCCAATCATCAGCCAGCAATGCACTGCAATGCCACAGTGAATTGTGGGCCATGACGCGCCACACGAATTTGGCGCGAATGACCCATATCATTCGCAATTCGGGGAATGGGCGAACAGACAATGTTTGAGTCGAACATGGGTTCGACTCAAACATGAAGCTCATCCCTAGTGGTATCGTTATACTCAGGAGGAGTAGCAGAATTTTGGGGTGTCATTTGTGGTATGCACATGCCATGTGAGAGAAATAAGCTATTACAATGACAATTTTGTGAAAAAATAAAAATAAAAAGATTAAAATCGTAATATTGCAAAGAATTGTGGGAAAAAATTACAACTTCAAATAACTCACCATGCCTCTTACTAAATACCTTGAAATGTCTACTTTCCAAAAAGGGGTCATTTGGGGGTCATTTGTACTTTCCTGGCTTGTTAGGGTCTCAAGAAATGAGATAGGCCACCAGTACATCAAATGTGATACATTTTTTATGATTCGCACCATAGCTTGTAGACTCTAAAACTTTCACACAGACCAAATAATTTCCACTAATTTTGGGTTATGTTTACCAAAGATATGTAGCAGTATAAATCGTGGCCAAAATTTATGAAGAAAAATTAACAATTTGCAAAATTTTATCACAGAAATTAAGAAAAATTCATTTTTTTTTCAAAATGTTCGGTCTTTTTTCATTTATAGCGCAAAAAATAAAAAAAACAGAGGTGATCAAATACCACCAAAAGAAAGCTCTATTTGTATGGAAAAAAGAACAAAAAAATCATTTGGGTAGAGTGTTGCATGACTGAGTAATTCTCATTCAAAGTGTGCACTGAAAGCTGAAAATTGGTCTGGACAGGAGGGGGGTTTACGTGCTTAGTAAGCAAGTGGTTAAGCATTATTAACCACTTAACAACCGGCCCATAGCCAAATGACGGCTACAGGGCGGTTGTTTAACTCTGGGAGGACGTCCAGGGACGTCCTCCCAGAATTCTGCTCTCGCGCGCCCCCTAGGGCGCGCACTCGAGAGCATCCGTGATCGCCGGGTCCACAGGACCCAGCGCATCACAGATACCGGTAAATGGCCGCTGATCGCGGCCGTTTACCATGTGATCGCTCCGTCAAATGACGGAGCGATCACATGTAAACAAACCGGCGTCATCTGATGACGCCGGTTCCTCTCCTCCCCCTCTCCTCTCCTCCTGTGTACCGATCGGTACACAGTGACCGAAGAGGCGGATGGATGGATGGCTGCAGCGTTGTGGGCTGCATCTGTAGTGCCCACAGCGCTGCACAGAGACATCCAGCCATCCATCCATCCATGCTCAGCCATCCCTACTACTTTACATGCCCTGCAATGCTGTGCAATACTCTGCAATTCCCTCTGCAATACTCTGCCATACCCTGCAATACCCCGTAATACTCTGCCATACCCTGCAATACCCCGCAATACTCTGCCATACCCTGCAATACCCCGCAATACTCTGCCATACCCTGCAATACCCCGCAATACTCTGCCATACCCCGCAATACTCTGCCATACCCCGCAATACTCTGCCATACCCCGCAATACCTCGCAATACTCTGCCATACCCTGCAATACCCCAAAATACTCTGCCATACCCCGCAATACTCTGCCATACCCTGGAATACCCCGCAATACTCTGCCATACCCTGGAATACCCCGCAATACTCTGCCATACCCCGCAATACTCTGCCATACCCTGGAATACCCCACAATACTCTGCCATACCCTGGAATACCCCACAATACTCTGCCATACCCTGCAATACCCCGAAATACTCTGCCATACCCTGCAATACCCCGAAATACTCTGCCATACCCTGCAATACCCTGAAATACCCCGCAATACTCTGCCATACCCCGCAATACTCTGCCATACCCCGCGATACTCTGCCATACCCCGCGATACTCTGCCATACCCCGCGATACTCTGCCATACCCTGCAATACCCCGCAATACTCTGCCATACCCTGGAATACCCCGCAATACTCTGCCATACCCTGCAATACCCCGCAATACTCTGCCATACCCTGCAATACCCTGAAATACCCTGAAATATCCCGCAATACCCAGCCATACTCTGCAATACTCAGTGATACCCAGCCATACTCTGCCATACCCAGCCATGCTCTGCAATACCCCACAAAAATCTGCAATACTCTGCCATAACCCGCAATACTCTGCCATACCCAGCCATACTCTGCCATACCCAGCCATACTCTGCCATACTCGGTGATACCCAGCCATACTCTGCAATACTCGGTGATACCCAGCCATACTCTGCCATACCCAGTCATACTCGGCGATACTCTGCAATACCCAGCCATGCTCAGCCGTACCCAGCCTCTGTATGTGGCCAGGCTGTGGAAGTCTCACACATGTGGTATCGCCATACTCAGTAGGAGTAGGAGAATCTATTTTGGGGTGTCATTTTTGGTATGTACATGTTATGTGTTAGAAATATTGTATAAATGGACAACTTTGTGTTAAAAAAAAAAAAAAAGCGTTTTAACCACTTCCCGCCTTCCGTCATACGACGTCCTTGACTTTGTGCGGGGATATCTGAATGATGGGTGCAGCTACAGGCATCATTCAGATATCATCTTTTTCAGCCGGCGATTCCCTACACCATAAGAATGATCGTAGCGGCTGTTACACTGCTTGATCGTTCTTACGGGAGGCGAGAGGGGACGCCCCCCCCTCCCGCCGCCCTCCGGTGCTTCTACCGACTCACCGCTACGATCGAAGCCAGGATCTTTTTTTTTTTTTTTTTTTTATTTCAGGAACAGCCTAGAGGTGAGATGTGGGGTCTTATTGACCCCATATCTCACTGTAAAGAGGACCTGTCATGCCATATTCCTATTACAAGGGATGTTTACATTCCTTGTAATAGGAATAAAAGTGATCAAAACATTTTTTTTTTTGGAAAAAAGTGTCAAACTAAAATAAATAAAGTAAAATGAACAATAAAAAAAAATAAAAATTTTTTAAAGCGCCCCTGTCCGTGTGCTCGCATGCAGAAGCGAACGCATACGTAAGTCCCGCCCACATATGAAAACGGTGTTCAAACCACACATGTGAAGTATCGCTGCGATCGGTAGAGCGAGAGCAATAAGTTTGGCCCTAGACCTCCTCTGTAACTCAAAATTTGTAACCAGTAAAAAATTTTAAAGCGTCGCCTATGGGGATTTTTAAGTGGTGAAGTTTGGCGCCATTCCACAAGCGTGTGCAATTTCGAAAGGTGACATGTTGGGTATCTATTAACTCGGCGTAACTTCATCTTTCATATTATGCAAAAACATTGGGCTAACCTTACTGTTTTGTTTTTTTTTAAAGCAAAAAACTGTTTTTTTTCCAAAAAAAATGCGTTCCAAAAATTGCTGCGCAAATATCGTGCGAGATAAAAAGTTGCAATGACCGCTATTGTATTCTCTAGGGTCTTTGCTAAAAAAACATATATAATGTTTTGGGGTTCTATGTAATTTTCTAGCAAATAAATGATGATTTTTACATGTAGGAGAGAAATGTCAGAATTGGCCTGGGTGCTCCAGAACGCCTGAAGGTGCTCCCCTGCATGTTGGGCCTCTGTATGTGGCCACGCTGTGTAAAAGTCTCACACATGTGGTATCGCCATACTCGGGAGTAATAGCAGAATGTGTTTTGGGGTGTAATTTGTGGTATGCATATGCTGTGTGTGAGAAATAACCTGCTAATATGACAATTTTGTGAAAAAAAAAAAAAGAAAAAAAAAAAACTTGATTTTGCAAAGAATTGTGGGAAAAAATGACAACTTCAAAAAACTCACCATGCATCTTTCTAAATACCTTGAAATGTCTTCTTTCCAAAAAGGGGTCATTTGGGGGGTATTTGTACTTTTCTGGCATGTTAGGGTCTCAAGAAATGAGATAGGCCGTCAGTACTTCAGGTGTGATCAATTTTCAGATATTGGTACCATAGCTTGTGGACGCTATAACTTTCACAAAGACCAAATAATATACACTAATTTGGGTTATTTTTACCAAAGATATGTAGCGGTATAAATTTTGGCCAAAATATATGAAGAAAAATTACTAATTTTCAAAATTTTATAACAGAAACGAAGAAAATTTTATTTTTTTACAGATTTTTCGGTCTTTTTTCTTTTATAGCGCAAAAAATAAAGAACCCAGCGGTGATTAAATACCACCAAAAGAAAGCTCTATTTGTGTGAAAAAAAGGACAAAAAATTCATATAGATACAGTGTTGCATGACTGAGTAATTGTCATTCAAAATGTGAGAGCACCAAAAGCTGAAAATTGGTCTGGTTATTAAGGGGGTTTAAGTGCCCAGTGGTCAAGTGGTTAAAATCACTGCTCCCGAAAAAGCTGCCATTTTTAAAACTATTTTTTTATTGATACATGTCCTCTGGGGCAGGACCCAGGTCCCCAAACACTTTTTATGATAATAACTTGCATATTAACCCCTAACAATAGCACTTTTGATTTCTCACGTTTGTGTCCCATAGACTTTAACAGTGTTCGAACCAAACCGGGGGGTGTTCGGCCCATCTCTACAGGACAGTGCATGCATCCTTGATCAGTAGCCACTGGCGTGGTGAAAAGAAGCCAAGCTCCCCTGACCCTGTCCTGGTGCCATACTAGCACAGATACTCATTGATGGCTCTCTGCTGTGTGAGCAGCCGCTGCAGCATTGGCAACGTTGAGTTCCACCTGGTGGGCATGTCACAAAGGAGGCAGTTGGTGGGCAGGTTGCATTCCTATTGAATGTTAGCCAGCTGAGCACTGGCATTGTATGACCGGCGGAAATGACCACAGACTTTTCCGACCTGCCTCAGGAGATCCTGTAACCCTGGGTACCTGCTCAAGAACCGCTGCACCACCAAATTCAGGACCTGTGCCAAACATGAAAACATGGGTCAAGTGTCCCTGTTGGAGGGCGGAGAGAAGGTTGGTGCCATTGTCGCATACAACCATTCCTGGCTGAAGGTGGTGTGGCGTCAACCACCTCTGAGCCTGCTCCTGCAGAGCTGACAGAATCCCTGCCTCAGTGTGGCTCCTGTCCCCTAGGCTGACCAACTCAAGCACAGCATGTCATCTTTTGGCCTGCCACTTGAACGCTTACGGAGCACCATTGGTTCAGAGGAGAAATCTGCAGAAGTGGCCATAGAGGAAGAAGAAGAGGACGGGGTGGAGGAGAGAGCTGTGACAGAATCACCACAAGAATTTTGGAGGCGTGGTGGCAGAACAAGCTCCAACAACACTGAACCCTGTCCTGCATCCTTCCCAGCTGCCAGCAGAGTTACCCAGTGCGCCTTGAAGGAAAGGTAACGTCCCTGCCCATGCCTGCTGGACCATGAGTCAGCGGTAATATGCACCTTATTGCTGACTGTCCTGTCCAACGAGGCCAAAACGTTGCCTTCCACATGCCAGTAGAGAGTCGGAATGGCCTTCCATGAAAAGAAATGGCATTTTGGAACCTGCCACTGAGGTACAGCGCATTCCACAAATTCACGAAAGAGGGTAGAGTCTACCAGCTGAAAAGGCAGTAGTTGCAGTGCTAGCAATTTGGCCAGGCTAGCATTTAGACGCTGAGCATGTGGATGGCTGGGACCTAATTTCTTTTTACGGTTCAGCAACTGGGGTAGAGAAATTTGCCTGCTAAAATCAGATGGTGGTGTACTGCTAGCAGATTGGCTGCAAGTACTTGGGACACCTATTGCTATACCTTCATTCCTCTCAGTGCAGGTTTTTGAGAGGACTGGAGATATAGTAGGGTTGGAGATCCCAGATAAGGAGCAAGGAGAAGTCCGCCTTTTTCTTTGATGTGGGTCTTTCAAGTGCTGTTTCCAACAAACTGCATGGCATGTAGTCATATGTCTGGTCAAGCATGTGGTGCCCAAGAGGCTGCTGTTCTGGCCATGCTTGATCTGCTTCAGACATAGGTTGCAAACAGCAATGGTGCGATCTGCTGCACACATGTTGAAAAAGGCCCACACTAAAGAATTTTTAAAAGTCAGCGGGGAGTCAGCAGCGCCCTGCACCTGCAGAGCTCTACAGTGTAAATGCAATAGGGTGACTGCACTTTAGCTGCCCCCAGAGGACATCCTGCCTCATTGGAGTTGTGCCTCCTCCTCCTCTTTTCTCACAGACATCCAAGTACAGCTAGTGACCTCATCATCCCCTCTCTCCTTGTCACTGGAGCAAACTTGGCAGTATGCTGCAGCTGGGGAAACATGACTGCCAGTTTCTTGTCCTTCTTGGCTCACGTTACTCCCTTCCTCAACCTGGGAACCAATATCAGAGCCTTCAAATTGCTGTGCATCCTCTAGCAGCATGTACTCAACACTGTGGTTGAATAATTCTGGGGACTCCTCCGTGCATGATGGTGAGGCTACAGAAGGAGTGACTGTGGACAAGGAGCCGGTGGAATAGGCCACTTTGGCAGCTGCGTTGGAAGGCAAACTACTCTGAGCCTGGGTGACAGAGGATGAGGAGGATGAGGACGGCTTTGTTATCCACTTCACCAACTCTTCTGAATGTTCTGGCTCAATAACATGGCCACAGCAGAAAAAAAAAGGACAAGCGTGCCCCACGGCCAGCTGCAGAGGATACCCCATGTCCACGACCAGCACTGTTGACTGTAGACACAGAGGCTACTTTCTCTCTTTTAGTGGCCTGTGAGCGTCTGCCTCTCCTTGGTGGTCTTCCAGACAGGATGGATTTTTTTTTCAACACCGCACTACACTGTATTAGATACTGTGTACACCGCCTGCACTGTATTAGCAACTGTACTATGGCTGCACTGTATTGTGTACTGTGTACACCACCAGAAGTGCAGTAGAAACTGTACACACTGTATTAGATACTGTGTACACTGCCTGCACTGTATTAGCAACTGTACTACAGCTGCACTGTATTGTGTACTGTTTATATCACCAAAAATATAGTAGAAACTGTAGTGAAACCTGTGAAACTCTGGTGAACTCCATGCCCAAGGGGGTTAAGGCAGTGCTGAAAAATAATGGTGGCCACACAAAATATTGATACTTTGGGCCCAATTTGGACATTTTCCCTTAGGGGTGTACTCACTTTTGTTGCCAGTGGTTTAGACATTAATGGCTATGTGTTGAGTTATTTTGAGGGGAAGTAAATGTACGCTGTTATACAAGCTGTACACTCACTACTTCACATTGTAGCAAAGTGTAATTTCTTCAGTGTTGTCACATGAAAAGATATAATAAAATATTTACAAAAATGTGAGGGGTGTACTCACTTTTGTGAGATACTGTATACAGTATATATCAAATACACTGCCACTAACTGAATAACCTGCCTGCCTAATCGAAATTAAGCTATCTCTCTGTCCACACCAATAACACTACACACGGCCGCCGTGTAAGCAGCCTTATATAGTGTGGGTCGTGGACTTAGTCCCCCTAAGCCATGATTGGCCAAAAGCACCCTGCCTTTGGCCAATTATGGCTCTCTTAGCAGAGGGCGCTGTGATTGGCCAAAGCATGCAGGTCATACAGCAATGCACTGCGATCTCGCAGTGCATTATGGGGCATTCCGCGGCGCTCTAATTTGCCGCCAATGCCCCATAATGTTCGCTCTTTGGCAAATGGGCGACCACCCGATGTTCGAGTCGAACTTATGTTCGACCCGAATATCGAGCTCATCCCTATGTTCTACTAATACATCATTCTGTGTATTGTGTTACATCTTATGATTCTATTATTATTTCATATAGATGGGTATCAGTACAATATGTTATATGGAAAGTCATATATGCAGTGTTCTATATACAGTAAAAAAGTGTGCCTATGAATGTAGAAGGGAAAAAAGATATGAAAAAAGCAATAGGAATATAATCAGCTTCTGATGTGTATGTTTGTAAATTATACTGTAGGATGAGAAATTCCATACTGCATAACTAAGTACTTGTATTCAAATATGGGTTCTAGAAATGTCCTAGCAGATGGCTCCACCTCTATTTCGATATTTTCTGTACAACATTTCTTTATTTTTTATCTCTTGTTGCCAGCACACCATCTATAATTCTTCATGGCTGGGCATCTCTGTTTCTTTATGACTGTGGAAAAAACATTTAATTAATTATCTAAGGTGCGCTGACAGCTTTAAGTCTGAGATATCTTATAATTATTAATATTTATGCTTATTTATTACAACCTGATTGTACAATCTCCTTTAGATTTGTCAGCAGCATGTCATGAGTGGGTATAAATTCAGTGAATTGTAGCTAGGCTCCCCATGGTACTTAATTGTACAATTTCTGTTCAATCTCCTTTAGATTTGCCAACAATAAAATTGTAACATGTGAGTCAAGTGTAATACCTAAATAGACATAGCCTGATACTGTAAAGTAATAGGAAACTTGCTACTGACATTACTGCTGCCGTTACGTTTTTTAGCGATGCCTCTGATGTTAACATAAGCAGTGATCTATAAGAGCATGGCTGTAATGCTGCCTCCTTGTAGTTTTTCTTGCACAATGTCAGGCACAGAGATACCTTCATACTGCTTACATAGTTTTATCTGTATGGAGAAACATAAATGAGGCTGATGTGGTTATTATACAGGATATAACGATTCTAAGATAATAAGGAAACATCATGAATAAAGCCTGCAGTCCTGGATTTAATTAAAGTATCCAATCCCAAGCTTTCTATTAATCCATCCACCTCTCTTTTTTAATTAAATGCTTCAGCTACTGTAACTCCACTGAGAATTTACAAGTGCTTTTTCCCCTACAGATATAGTCAACATAACAGAGAAATGCTATCTGTAGTCTAATATGTTTCTAACAGAGAATGGTAAGGCAGAGGGCATCCATGTGGCCAATTGCTATGCTGGAGAGTGCCCAGGATGGTCACTGAGCTGGCCTTTAATAGTGCCCTTTAGTAAATAATCTTTTTACATTGACAGTGTTTTATTAGAGATAGAAGCTTGACAATTACATTACTTGGAAGATGAATGCTAAACCTCCTGTAAGCAAAAGGATCAATAACTGGCCACTAGTGGCTCCGTGCTGGGACTTCCAGAGGCTTTTCAGAGGCTGTTTTCAATCTATCAAAATTTCATTGTTAATGTTGCCTGCAAGCCAGAGCTGCAAGATAATTTCAGATGAGCCTACTGCTTCCATTGTAGCATCCTATTTATATTATTCTGGCAGCAACAGCAGAGCAATATCAGCATTGCAGGTTTAAAATGGGTGGACAAGTCAGGACACATTTATTTTACACTTCAGAATAGATATAAAGAAAAAGTAAATGCTCAGATCTTAGGGCATTCACACATAAGTAACACATACTAGGAATAAACTGATATCTATAAACAATGTTAAAGGAGATCTAAAGTCAGAGCAGCGGAACTGAAGGCAAAAAGTAAAATATTTCGAAAACAGACAGGCTTTTAAATGCAGAAGACACATGCAATGTCTTTGCTGCAATAGAATACAAGTTTCTGTCTATTCGCAAACCACTCTAGAATGGACACTGAATTGCTCATGCACAGTTTAGCTTACATTGTGGCACACTCCCTGTGTGCCGGAATGACTGAACTCCTGTGCATGCATGGGAGCAATGTGATTTTGCGTCAGCCAATCAAGATAGCGGAAGACTGCCACCTGGAGCATCAGACCTTGATGGCATTGGACAGATAGGGATTAGTTGAGTATTTGTGCTTTTAGTACTGCTTTAATTTTATAACATCAGCATTGTTTTAGCAATAAAAAAGATTGTTATTTTGATAATCCAATATACAAAAAAAATCATTTCATGTTGTGAGTGCTTTCTATCTGCTTGCCATCTCTTTCAACAATTTCTTGGATTCCTTGCATGTTTTGAAGCTTCTCCTCTGCTTCCTCTTGACTTCTAGATGCTGCACTCTGTACAACGTGATGGTGGAGTGGGTCCTGTTGTGCCAATTTCAATATTACAGACATGTGGAAATGCTAACCATCACCACTGGCCATGGCAGGAGATGTTTTATCAGATTGAGGTTAGGACTCTGTGCAAAGTCAAATTCCTCCACCCCAAACTTGCTCATTCACGTCTTTATGGACCTTGCTCTGTGCACTGGTGCACAGTCATGTTGGAACAGGAAGGAGCCATCCTCAAACTGTTCCCATAAAGTTGGGAGCATGAAATTGTTCAAAATATCTTGGTATGCTGATGGCTTAAGAGTTCCCTTCACTGGAACTAAAAGGCCAAGCCCAACCCCTAAAAAAAACAGGCCCACACCACAATCCCCTCTCCACCAAATGATTTGGACTAGTCCACAAAGCAAGGTCCATAAAGACATGGATGAGCGAGTTTTGGGTGGAGTAACTTGACTGGCCTGCACAAAGTCCTGGCCTCAACATGATAGAACACTAACACATCAGTGCCTGCCTTCACAAATGCGCTTCTGGAAGAATGGTTAAACATTCCCATAGACACGCTCCTAAACCTTGTGGATAGCCTTCCCAGAAGAGTTGAAGCTAGTATAGCTGCAAAGGGTTGGCCAACCCAATATTGCACTCTACAGACTAAGACGCCATTAAAGTTCATGTGCGTGTAAAGGTAGGTGTCCAATACTTTTGACAATATAGTGTAAGTGATTTTAGGTCATACAAAAGTGAGTACCTCTGTCCAAAATATTTAATTTCTATTTAGTAAGTCAATTCCTATACTGTGTTGGTGCACTCTTTGCACTTTGTATTTTGCCTTTAGATTCCTAATGGATGCTTCCAGACTGTGATTTTAGAGAGCTGCAAGATTTGTGTAGTCCCTGAAGTGGATCCTGTCATTGGACAAATACAATGGCCGTTGGTGCTCAAAATTTTTGGGGGGGCGCAAACAAACTGAAAAATTCTGAAAAAGACCCATCAATTGCAGCTTCACTGTGCCATCAAACGCAGCCACTGTGCCATCAAACGCAGCAACTGTGCCCGTCAATTTCCGCCACTGTACCCATCAATTGCTGCCACTGTGCCCATCAAATGCAGCCACTGTGCCCATCAATTGCTGCCACTGTGCCCATCAAACGCAGCCACCGTGCCCATCAATTCCTGCCACTGTGCCATCAAAGGCAGCCACTGTGCCATTAGATGCAGGCACTGTGTCCCATAAAATGCAGCCACTGTGTCCATAAAAGGCAGCCACTGTGCCATCAAATGCAGTTACTGTGCCCCATAAAATGCAGCCATTGTTCCCATCAATTGCTGCCACTGTGCCGATCAATTGCTGCCACTGTGCCCATCAAATGCAGCCACTGTGTCATCAAACGCAGCCACTGTGCCCATCAATTGTAGCCACTGTGCCATCAAATGCTCCCACTGTGCCCCATCAAATGCCCCCACTGTGCCATCAAATGCCCCCACTGTGCCATCAAATGCTCCCACTGTACCATCGAATGCAGCCACTGTGCCCATCAAGCGCATCCACTGTGCCCATCAAACGCAGCCACTGTGTCCATCAATTGCCCCCATTGTGATTATCAATTGCCTCCACTGTGCCCATCAATTGCCGCCACTGTGCCCATCAATTTCCGCCACTGGGCCCATCAATTGCTGCCACTTTGCCCCATTAAACGCAGCCACTGTGCCATATCAAATGCTGCCAGTGTGCCCCTCGCCGGCCCGCCGTCTGCACCTACCTGTCTCGGTACGTCAGCTCCTCAATGTCTTCTCCCATCTTCTCTTCCCATTCTCTGCTATGATTGGACATCTGGCGTCCAATCACAACGCCTGTCGTTTCAGCCTCAGGTGACGGGTAACAGATCTGAGCACCTGATTGGCGGAGAGGCGGTTTAGTGTTAGGAAACTGAATATTCATTTCCATGTCACTCACAGGTCACTTTTTTGATGCTTATTAGAGCCTATGGCTTTAATCAGGTGCTTCAAAACCACCCCCCTCCCCTGTAATTCAGGCGCCCTGCGCCCAAAAGGGGTAGGGCATCTGAATAGGGGGTGGCAGCGGCAGACACAGATAGATTCATACAATGCATGAATCTATCTATTGGTGCTAGGGGGGTGGCAGGAGAGAGGGGGCGGCGCCCGCGCGCCCTTATGGACGCACCACCACTGGAAAATATCCCTTTACCCTGACTATCTGTGTTTTACCTAAGGTTTAAATTGCTTTCTGCTCACTCAATACTTTATTTCCATAAACAATGGTAAGAATCACATGGCAATACATGAATTATGCAAAACAGCCAGTGTTATTCCTGCTGTAGAAATGTATATGAGTAAATAAAATCCATAATGATACAGTACATTGATTCCTGTGCTGCATATGTCAATCAATGGATACACAATTTTATGAACCCCTCCCCAAACTAGTAATTTGGTTTGGATGGTGGATTAAAAGGACATGTGAATTTATTCATTTAGAAGATGCAAATGGTTGTAATAATGTGCATTGTGCAATTGCTTTACAATGACCTGTGTTCCTTAGGCCTCATACATACAGGGTGCTTGAAAATGCCCCTCTGAATGCCATAACTGCTGGCAGGAAAATGCAGCTAAAAAAATGTGCTTCAAGCTTTTTGCACAGACGTTTATATGCATTTAGGCACATCGCCACTTACAAGCATTTTTTCCAAAACACCACCCTCTGTGCCAATTCTGTTGCAGAGGATGAGAAGACATAGAGAACTGAATGAGAAGAGCAGAGGTCATCACTACTGGATATACTGAGATATATATATATATATATATATATATATATATATATATATATATATATATATATATATATATATACACACATTTTATTTATAATGCACTTTACATCAAAAGATCTCAAAGTGTTACAGGTTAAAATGAATAGTTTATACAAAGAAACAAACATCTAAAAAGAATAAAAAGCTTTGCTAAAAATAAATGACTTAAGACCTTTTTTAAAGCAATCAGTAGATTGAGGAGCCCTCAAGGTGTCAGGTAGGACATTCCACAGGCACAGGGCAGCTGCACAAAAAGCCCTGTCTCCCATTGTCCTAAGTCTAGTTCTAGGTATTTGAAGAAGGTTTGAGTGAATGGAGTGGAGGGAACATGATGTGTTTTGTGGTTTGAGAAGTTCCTTGAGGTAAGAAGGAGCATGTCCATGTATACATTGGTACGTAAGGAGGGAAACCTTGTACTCAATCCTGGCGGAGACAGGAAGCCAAAGGAGTGAGTGGAGAATGGGAGTAATGTTCTCATGTTTTCATATGGATGTACTGAAGCCTCTGCAGACTCTTTCTAGGAATCCCAATGAGAAGTGCATTACAGTAGTCCAGTCTGGAGGAGATAAAGGCATAAACCAGCCTTTCAGCATCTGGGAAGGAAAGAATATATATATATATTTATAAATGGGACACATGCAGTGCTAGAAAGTGCAATTACGTTTTCAACATGTGACTGTGAAAAGGTGCTAAAAGTATAACCAATATCTCTTAGGTTATGTGTGTCAAAGGTAAACCTCTAACTTATAAATAAAAAAGAAAAAGTCCATAAATATAGTGAACAGTGTATCAGTTCATAACTGCAAGGGGGTTCATAGATATAAACGGTGCCGAAACTCCACACGGGGTGAGGGCTGGAACCAATTCTGTGTAAGGGGACACCTTGCGTATGGATCTTCTAGGTTTCAAATGAAGACAACACGTAGTAGAAATAAATATCCTTACCGGAAAGGGTGGACACAGTCACCATACGGTGGAGTGTCTTACAGGCTTGGGGGATCCAACGATCCCGAGGGTATCTGGCTGAAGAGGTCCCGATGTGAAGTCGCATCCAAGACGACCATCACCATTCGATAGTATGGGGGTTCTCGATCAATCCGGATATCTTCCTCCGATGGAAGGAGTATGCCAGGAGAACTAGTTAAAGCTCAACAAAGTCCCATTCATAAAAGGAGACAAAAATAAAAAATTCTCCACATAGGGCATGAATCCGTTAAGAAAAGCTTTTATTGAAAAGCTGCAAAAAGTGCTGGACAATGCACTATAATATAAAAACGTGATCACGAAGAGAATAAAACAAAATCAAGTAAAATCGCGTGATAGCAGGGCATCTAAAGGCATTAGCAACGCGACATGTTTTGGACCATCGTCCTTCTACTGGGGCATAAGCCTGAATGCCTGTATCACACTTGCATATATACACAGATAATTACACCACATATAAGTCAGCTGTGTGGACCTGGGTAATTACATAAACAATTTGTATGGACCTGCTAAACAGCTGTGTCAAGCCATTACTCAGTGTTTAATTCAGTGTAGAAAACATTCATTGCTGACACTGCACAGTATACTCCATAGTAATCCACCAATCGGTGCTCTATATGGAGTCACGTGATGAGGTCATGTGACACTGCAGAGTATACTCCATAGTAATCCACCAATCAGTGCTCTATACGGAGTCACGTGACGAGGTCACGTGATGGCGTCATTGAGCGTGACGTCATCGTGCTCCGGACATCGCGCTCCACGCCTCCCTTTCACTTCAGGAAGTGAGAGGCCGAGCTAAGGAGTAATAACATCCACAACAGCCACAGGGGCTGTCATAGCTTGTCAATCCGGCGCGCTCCAGTGCGCTCGACTTCCGGTGTCCCCAATAAGGGGAATTTGAGCATTTTGGATCACATGGGGAAAATGATGGACACAAGTATATGTATTTAATCAGACAAACAATAGGCAGGTCAAGTATTATTACCTATATGACCTATAAATCCCTCTACATGGTATTAAAACCATAGGGAAATTAAAAATAAAACTAAAATATGTAATTAAAAATAAAAAATGGAAATAACCACCATATGTAAAAAACATATTAATAATCAAAAATACCCATCCAATGCTATACAGCCCTGCTCATTGACTATATAGCAGGGACTCACAGAAACTGGCATGATAATATATATGCATGTCACCCAGGCCAACATAGTAACATGCATATACATTAAGGACTATATGTACCAGTTATGACTTATTTATAAAGGCATTTATATCCCAATCTACATTCAACCAATGGGGGGAATAGCTTTTTAGTTGGTAGATCCAGAAAACTTCGAGCTGTGATACCCCCCTGGTGCGTGGACCCCCTCTTCATGATGGAACAAATTTATCTATGACCTGGAATTTAGAGCCCCTCGGATTCTTATTATGGAACTCCAAAAAATGACGAGGAACACTGTGGTTTGTGCGGCCTTTTTTAATGGCAGTAATGTGTTCATTTACTCGAATGTTAAATGATCTAATGGTGCGACCCACATACTGCATATTGCAAGGGCATGTGATGAGGTACACAATGTAACGTGTGGTACATGTGACAAAATGTTTAATTTGATATATAGTGGAAGTGACGGCAGATTCAAAGCATACCGATCCACAAAGATTGTACCTACACACATTACATTTCTTACAGGGATAGTATCCTTTAGTCTCTGGGAAAAAAGACGGTCTGGTGGGTGCTTCTATAACATTGCGGGAGATGCGATTCCACAATGATGGAGCTCCCCTAAAAGTGACACCTGCCCTGGTAGGGAGCACCGGACCCAGGACAGGGTCACTTCTGAGGATGCTCTAGTGGCGGTTTAAGATTTGTTTAATCTGTCTATGCTGGATAGAGAATTGTGTGAAGAGAGACCATTTGAATTTATCATTAGGGGTTGACTTCGGTCGCACAGATATCAGCGTTTTACGGTCTATGAGAGAGATTTTTGTGATCTCATGATCTATCTGGGCGGATTGGTAGCCTTTTTCCAGGAAACGTTCTTTCAGAAATTGTGCTTGGTGTATAAAATCAGTAACGCTGGTGCAATTCCTACAGATGCGTAGTAATTGACTGCGGGGGACAGACTCCAACCAGGGGCCGTAGTGGCAACTGTCCTTGGAGATATAGCCATTCCTGTCCGTCGGCTTGAAAAAGGTGGTGGTTACAATCCAACGGTCAGAAATGGCAATCTCCAAATCGAGGAAGTGTATCGAAACTGTGCTCAGTTCGTACGTGAGAATGATGCCCCTATCATTATGGTTCAGAGTCGCCATAAACTCATGGAGGGTCTCCTCGTCACCTTTCCATAGGAGGAGGATGTCATCGATATATCTAGCCCATAAACACAGCTCAGGTCGCTGTGTGGGATAGACGACATGCTATATAGTCAATGAGCAGGGCTGTATAGCATTGGATGGGTATTTTTGATTATTAATATGTTTTTTACATATGGTGGTTATTTCCATTTTTTATTTTTAATTACATATTTTAGTTTTATTTTTAATTTCCCTATGGTTTTAATACCATGTAGAGGGATCTATAAGTCATATAGGTAATAATACTTGACCTGCCTATTGTTTGTCTGATTAAATACATATACTTGTGTCCATCATTTTCCCCATGTAATCCAAAATGCTCAAATTCCCCCTATTGGGGACACCGAAAGTCGAGCGAACTGGAGCGCGCCGGATTGACGCGCTATGACAGCCCCTGTGGCTGTTGTGGATGTTATTACTCCTCAGCTCGGCCTCTCACTTCCTGAAGTGAAAGGGAGGCGTGGAGCGCTACGTCCGGAGCGCGATGATGTCACGCGCAATGACGCCGTCACGTGACCTCGTCACATGACTCCGTATAGAGCACTGATTAGTGGATTACTATGGCGTATACTCTGCAGTGTCAGCAATGAATGTTTTCTACACTGAATTAAACACTGAGTAATGGCTTGACACAGCTGTTTAGCAGGTCCATACAAATTGTTTATGTAATTACCCAGGTCCACACAGCTGACTTATATGTGGTGTGATTATCTGTGTATATATTCAAGCGTGATACAGGCATTCAGGCTTATGCCCCAGTAGAAGGACGATGGTCCGAAACATGTCGCGTTGCTAATGCCTTTAGATGCCCTGCTATCACGCGATTTTACTTGATTTTGTTTTATTCTCTTCGTGATCACGTTTTTATATTATAGTGCATTGTCCAGCACTTTTTGCAGCTTTTCAATGAAAGCTTTTCTTAACGGATTCATGCCCTATGTGGAGAATTTTTTATTTTTGTCTCCTTTTATGAATGGGACTTTGTTGAGCTTTAACTAGTTCTCCTGGCATACCCCCATACTATCGAATGGTGATGGTCATCTTGGATGCGACTTCACATCGGGACCTCTTCAGCCAGATACCCTCGGGATCGTTGGATCCCCCAAGCCTGTAAGACACTCCACCGTATGGTGACTGTGTCCACCCTTTCCAGTAAGGATATTCATTTCTACTACGTGTTGTCTTCATTTGAAACCTAGAAGATCCATACGCAAGGTGTCCCCTTACACAGAATTGGTTCCAGCCCTCACCCCGTGTGGAGTTTCGGCACCGTTTATATCTATGAACCCCCTTGCAGTTATGAACTGATACACTGTTCACTATATTTATGGACTTTTTCTTTTTTATTTATAAGTTAGAGGTTTACCTTTGACACACATAACCTAAGAGATATTGGTTATACTTATAGCACCTTTTCACAGTCACATGTTGAAAACGTAATTGCACTTTCTAGCGCTGCATGTGTCCCATTTATATCCATTTGTACACTGTCTACCACACTGTTACATGCTGGCGGCTATCACTTATATATTCTCGTAATAGCGCAATTATTGAATAATTTTATTGATATATATATTTATTACACTGAGCAAAATTATAAACGCAATACTTTTGTGTTTGGCTCTATTTATCATGAGCTGAACTCAAAGATCTATGACTTTTTCTATGTACACAAAAGGCCAATTTCTCTCTAATATTGTTCAAAAATCTGTCTAAATCTGTGTTAGTGAGCACTTCTCCTTTTTTTGAGATAACCCATATACCTCACAGGTGTGGCATATCAAGATGCTGATTAGACAGCATGATTATTGCACAGGTGTGCCTTAAGCTGGCCACAATAAAAGGCCACTCTAAAATGTGCAGTTTTACTGTATTGGGAAGGTCTGAAAACCAGTCAGTATCTGGTGTGACCACCATTTGTCTCACGCAGTGCAGCACATCTCCTTCGCATAGAGTTGAACAGGTTGGTGATTGTGGCCTGTGGAATGTTTGTCCATTCCTCTTCAATGGCTGTGTGAAGTTGCTGGATATTGGCAGGAACCGGAACATGCTGTCGTATATGCCGATCCAGAGCATCCCAAACATGCTCAATGGGTGACATGTCCGGAGAGTATGCTGGCCATGCAAGAACTGGGATGTTTTCAGCTTCCAGGAATTGTGTACAGATCCTTGCAACATGGGACCATGCATTATCATGCTGCAACATGAGGCGATGGTCATGGATGAATGGCACAACAATGGGCCTCAGGATCTTGCCATGGTATCTCTGTGCATTCAAAATGCCATCAATAAAATGCACCTGTGTTTGTTGTCCATAGCATACGCCTTCCCATACCATAACCCCACCGCCACCATGGTCCACTCGATCTACAACTTTGACATCAGCAAACCACTCACCCACATGATGCCATACACACTGTCTGTCATCTGCCCTGTGCAGTGAAAACCGGGATTCAGTCGTGAAGAGAACACCTCTCCAAAGTGCCAGATGCCATCTAATGTGAGTATTTGCCCACTCAAGTGGGTTACAATGATGAACTGCAGTCAGGTCGAGACCCCAATGAGGACGACGAGCATTCAGATGAGCTTCCCTGAGAGGGTTTCTGACAGTTTGTAAAGAAATTCTTTGTTTATGCAAACTGATTATTGCAGCAGCTGTCCGGGTGGTCGGTCTCAGACGATCTTGGAGGTGAAGATGCTAGATGTAGAGGTCCTGGGCTGGTGTGGTTACACGTGGTCTGCGGTTGTGAGGCTGGTTGGATATACTGCCAAAGTCTCTGAAACACCATTGGAGACAGCTTATGGTAGAGAAATGAACATTCAATTCAAGGGCAACAGCTCTGGTGGACATTCCTGCAGTCAGCATGCCAATTGCACGCTCCCTCAAAACTTGCGTCATCTGTGGCATTGTGCTGTGTGATAAAACTGCACATTTTAGAGTGGCCTTTTATTGTGGCCAACCTAAGGCACACCTGTGCAATAATCATGCTGTCTAATCAGCATCCTGATATGCCACATCTGTGAGGTAGATGGATTATCTCAGCAAAGGAGAAGTGTTCAATAACACAGATTTAGACAGATTTGTGACAATATTTGAGAGAAATAGGCCTTTTGTGTACATAGAAAAAGTCATAGATCTTTGAGTTCAGCTCATGATAAATAGGGGCAAACACAAAATTGTTGCGTTTATAATTTTGCTCAGTGTATATTGATGTTTTCTATATTATTTTTCATAATTTGTTTACATTTTTTTTAATGTTTTTTGGTATTCAATTTTTTTTAATTAATTTTTTTTCTTAAAGGGACTTTTTTGATGAAAATATTTTCTATTCTAGGTTTCTGGCAACAGGACAAACTTTTGCATCCCTACACCATTGATTCCTTATTGATGTGAGCATGGTGGCAAAATTAAGCTGAGAAATCTGTTTGGCACTGTAGGAGGCGTTACATAATGTAATTTTGCCTCAGCCAAAAGAAGGTATGTGGGAAGATGAAGATTATACAGCCACTATGTTAACACAACTCAAAGACTGGTTTATGAAGCTGTTGGTATAGCCATGGAGCGAATCTGAGCAACACCAAGTACCTAGAAAATGTTTACATGCTTACCTGCTAGCTTCTCTGTATACAAACTTGCCACCTACAAATCTTTCCCCAACTATTTGTGCTGCTCTGAATGCATGGCGTACTTTCCCATTACCTCTCCCACATCGGATCCTGAGGTACTTCCATGCATATTCCTATCTCTACTCTCACTCTTCTAAATCCAGATTTATGACTTAAAGACTGGAATGATCATAGTATCCATTTACTATATCACAGTACTAGCCTGAAATTATTCCACACCCTACAAACTGAATATAACCTGCCAGACACTGCACACTTTAAATACCTTCAAATCTCCTCTTACCTGCTAAACAACACTCAAATTAAAAAAAAAGAAAAACATATAGTGAAGAACTCCCCAAATATAAATTCACAACAGATATCACAACCAATGTGTAATGGTTTCATATACAAAGCACAAAGCAAATATATAGACTCATTTGATAAATCATAAAAAATGCATAAAACATAAATAACGGATTTGTGTAACACATGTGCTCATACAATAATTCACTTTTTAAATTTGAATAAGTGGCTCACGTTTTAAAAATAAACATAATTGTCCAAACAAATATAATTATCTCCATGAACATTTTTTTCCAACTAATTATATGTTCACAGCATATAGTACACAATCTTCATCGTGATTCTTTACTCCATCCAATGTGTGATAAAACACCACCACAGTGCACAAATGGATGTGTCCTCACCTTTTGAGCTGGACCCCACAATAAACAGCACTTTAAATCTTTCCATCTAGTCTAATTCAGATCTTTCTCCAGGAGAAGAAGAAATCCCCATAGTTTAAAACCATAATGTTTATTTGTAAAAAGAAAAAATGCACTCACGGACTGTTTTTTTAACGTGTTGAGCTAAGTGTCAACATCACGTTGGGCGGAGCTTGGGCACCATCTTGGATTCCTATACACTGGCTTGTACTTGGAGCTGGTTGCTGTTATACTGATGTTATTGTAAAAATACAGTCTGTGAGTATTGAAGCCATACCTCTTATGCTTAAAATTGTAACAACTCACATTCTATTAGCAGAGAGACTGGAAATCTGATCACATACCTGACACTATGGAGACTGCAATAGTACACTTTCATTACATTTAAGAAACTATGCTAACTTCTAGTAATGGTAGATACTCCAGTGCAATAAAATTATGGCAACCTTGGATTTTCTGGTATGCAACATACAAGCCTAGATAAACTGCTATGTGTCATTTAGAGATATTAATACTCTATCCTCAACCGACTGTATCTTCCACCAGATGTATAACTGAATGTGTGAAACTCTGACACTTTCTTATTTTCTTTACTGGATATTTTGTTTGTTCTACTGATTGTCATTGACTTTTGTATCCTCTTGGCTTTAAGATGTAACCAAGATATTTTGACCTTACTATAAGACCTTGTTACATGTATATGTCAAGATAACTACCCTACTATTGATGGAATTTATGGAATTGTTTTCCTGGTATGCAATATTCTTTGTACTGTTTTTTACTTTTTTTTTCAATTAACAAGTATTGAAATTAAAAATGTAAAATGTAAAAAAAAAAGTGTAAAAAAAAAAAAAAACATTAAATATATATTATATATATGCAGTATATCACAAACGCTGCCACAACCCCCTGCACCCTACAAAATATAAATTAGGAAACAATTTACTCTCTAGATGACATGGACTTCCTCAGGAAACCAATCTCTGCAGCCGTAGGACGTGCTTGGGGCTCCACTACGCTGTGCTTGGATTTCTTTATTCATATCTCTATGCACATGGTCAAGAACTTCCGCCATGTCTGAAAATGTCAACTGAAAAAAACACAAAAAGGGTACACAGGCATACATACAATACATACATACTAAATACAAATTGACGTGAATATAAATCATGCAGACATATGCACTTATGTTGACCCTTCTTTTGCCTGCAAGACCATGCCAATCTTCAGTCGGGCTCCGTACAATTTTTTCCCCAGACATTTCTTTTAGACATGCAGCCTGCATATCTAGGATGGGACCGGTCCCAAATTTGGGGGTGCATCTGTACAGCTGGGATCAGTTGTGACTGACTCACATCCCTAGCCGTTGTAACTCTCAGCAGTGTGTACTCCAGGGCGATGGCAAGGTTCTTGTATACACAGGATTTTCTCTATTGTCATTTTCATCATCAAAATAAAAATCTTTTCACCACTAGAATGGATGAACGTGCCTAAGCATGAATGCACCTAAATCAAAATTTGTAGAGCTAAATATGTTTAAATTTTTCTATACGACTATTTTTTTGTGCATGTCTCCTGCTTTCGTTTTTTTTTTTTTTCTCTCCCATGGGAAAACAAACTGTTATGATTGAGGACCTTTCCAAAGATAGGAATTTCACGTCAGTAGCCTTAGTTTTTGTGTCTTAGGATATTTTTTTTTTTTTTTAATATTTATGGTCTGATTATAAGGAATCACAGTTCAAATTAGTCCGAAAACTATTTAGCAACTCTCTAAACAAAAAACAAACAAATAAAAAACCCCCAAAAAACATAAAGATATTTTGTAAAGAACAGAAGCGCCTGAATTTATTTTGAAAGTATATGTTCTAGCTCCACATTGTCTTTGGCAAATATAGAACATCAAAAAGCATTTAGTAAACTAGTTTTCTTTTCAATTCATAAATCCCAGTTTAATTCCAGCAACAACAAGTGTACCCAGTTTCTTGCTCTACCTCTTGATAAATACAATAGTGGGTCTAATTTTCTTGATATTGTTAGGTTCCCCCAAGCCTCAAAAACAGCACAGAGTAAAAATGGCAGCCATGGAAAATGGCTTCCTGGAAACCAAATACATTTCATCAGCTTTCAGGTCATATTAGTTGCAGCCACTATCATAAATTGAGAAAACCAATGGTAGTTTTCTAATGCAGAGCATTTCTATACAAAGTAAAAAGTGCTAAATGGAAATAATGTGTTTGATACCCCTGTAATCAGAAAAAAAATAAGAGATTATATTTATATTTGTATATGGGGATCAAAAATGACTGCTTTGTTCTAGTAGAAGGAAATTAAGAAAATGATTTGTCCCATTTTGTTTCCAAGTATTTTGCTGAATAAAAGACAAAAATCAAATGTGATCTTTTAGTCTACCAGAAGAAGGACAAATTATTTACAAGAAAAAAAATTGCTGTGATCATCAATGTGTGAAAAAGCCCAACTCCACTGAAGGAGTAAAGTTTATATGTAACTATAGTGCTCATGGTCAAAATAATAAGAGCTCACTCAAGCCATTCTGTTAGTACAACCCACATTACATGTTTTAGCACTTTTCGGTGCCATTACTCTTGAATGGCACCCCAACTCACTAAGGCAAACCAGCTCCAACCTGCATTGCGGTGCCCCCCGTAACTGCTGTGATTTGTGGTACGCTTTTTTTCCTGAAAAAGATGCATGCTCTCTTTTGGATGTTTTGGTGAACTGTAGGCCCATTCCTTTGAACAGTCTGTCCTAAAATGTTACTAAACCCAGGACCCTGCATTCACTATATCTGGTCTTCCACAGTACTGTACACAGAACATGGAAATTAAATTATTTTAGAAAATATAAACTGCTAAATACCTTTTCTCATCAGCAGTATATAGCAGTCTTCTATCAGTGTCTGGCCGAGCACTGGTTAAAGCTTATAGGAGGAGTTTTCTGCTCTGACTGTCCTATGAGGCTGCAGGACACTTGACCCTCTGCCTGTACAGTATAACAAGCATGCTTTACTGCATATACAGACTGATTTTACTGTTGTGGGTTTAATAACACTTTAATACAAATCATTTTAACAAAAAATGTGCATTAACACACCACACTGAAAAAGTGTGAACATAGCTTAAATGACCCCAAATGATGACAAAACAGGATTTTCCATAATTCATGCCTTTTCATGTTGTTTTAGTTTATGTGCTCAGCTACATTTCTTCCTCCGTTAAAATCCAGGAATCATGAGAGCAGATCTTCACTGGGAGGCGCTGTCAGTGAATAGAACTGTATATCAAGTGCTACTTGTCCACTACAGAAAATGAAATTAATGGAATCAGATAAAATGTAATGAAATATAAATGCATTCTGAAAAATTGCCTGTTGAGCATGTTAAATAGAACACTTGACTAGGAGAATTGTTGAGAAGTATATTTCTATTTATAACTTGTTATGTTATATAAGGGTAAAATTAGAGTGCATGCTGTATATACTGGGAGGTAAAAGTTCATCATAGTGATTGGAGACAGTTGATGGGAAGCTAGGTGGAAGTTTCTGTGAGATTACATTGGTAGTATAGTAACCTTCATCTATAGAACTGAAGAAGGCAGCTGACTGGACAGTAACACAATACACAAAACTGCAGGCTTGGTGAAAGTGTTAATAACGACACACCGGAACCAGCGAGAGCGGGGAGGAGCGTCTCCTCTCCACCACAGAGGGGAGGGGCTAAGCCAACTCTGCTGCCTAGGACACTTGGATTTCCTGATACAGCCATCAATCTCCCAGTGATATAGAGCCCAATGAATATTAAGTCTGAGAGTTGGTAAGCACACTCTACAGCTGTGGTGGTGGGTTATCACCTTTGTTCCAAATGCACAATAGGGTGTTGGTTTCAGGTGCATGCTCATATTTGGTTGCAAAACAATATTATACTATGGCAAGCATTTTTGTTTCTCTTTCGGTAATGAACTGAGGGAACTACGCCTGAACTCTGACAGAGCTGATCGGTCCTTATCCCAAAAGGCCCCGGCTGGGTTTTAAGCCATCCGCTTATTATATTTGGCGTTCTGGTAAGGGCAATTCATGGTCGTGATCTCCGGATTGTGAATCATTTCTATGCATGTTGTACCATTTGGATGATCTGGAGTGCTTTTTCTTACTCAAAGCGATATTTGGACTATACCATTGTACATTCACTTCAAATATTTATGTCAATATCAACTAAAGGACACTTAGCGCAGTTTATTTTTATTATTGGTGAAAGTGTTGTCAGGATGCTTAGTCTATATAGCTGTTATTCTATTGCATTTACATTAGTCCAGGGTTAAATGTATCTTTGAAGTTTACAGCATGGAATCTGAAATCGTTTTTCAGGTACAATGTTTACCGCTCAGTTTGTATAAGCATTTAATTTAATTTAGTTTTCCTGGATTTACCATTTAAGTCATCAAATGGACCAAATCTAATAATATATTACAATATTATTTATATTTGATACTTTAATTTAAACTATATGAACACTCTATTATGGTCAAGGTAATCAAGTGAATGTTAATGCCTGAAATTGATTACTTATGCCTAATACTGAGCAGTGCAGACCCTTTTATGTCTTACTGAGAGTGACAGGTTAGTAATAGAACCAGTATGCAGCCAGTGAAAGATACAAGCCACATTTCTGCTAGATATGACAGAGTCTGCATAGGTTATATCTGTGGGCAATGGTCAAACTGCTAATGTTACATTTAATCTGTATATTACAAAGAGCACATGTGTCAGACACAAGGCCCGCAGTCAGGGGTGTACCGATGGGGAGGCGGTCCGCCCCGAGTGCCACACATTGGGGGGTGTCAGTGGCCGAGTAGTGTCGCTATGGGGGTGCGCCCTGCATAAGGGTCGGGTGACACCATCTGACACCATCTCGAGGGCACCCATGCTGGCTCTGGCTGCTCCCCTTCCTTTGGTCATTTTGAACACCCCCAGTGCCACGGCCTCAATAGCGTGGTCTGGTCACTGTTCTCCCTCCTGCTAGCTCCACCCACCACTGCTGTGCAGTCACGCCAGGCCTGTGCTTCATCACTGTGCTCTGGGGTGGCTGCTTCCACACAGTCCTATGAAGTCAGGACCTCCCTAGCTGAGGCTGAGAGCCCGAGGTGGTGAGCAGATAATAGGGACCGGGGTGTGTGCTGTAAAAAGAGGCTGGAGGAGTGTGTCTGCCCTGCCACCCTGTGCTGGTCTGACAGGGGGGGGGGGTGATTGCTGTGTCCACCACCACCCAACCAATATTTAGGGCTTCCATCTTGTCAAAGTTAACTTTAAAGTTACTCACACTCCCAATTGTCTTGATTTCACATACAATGAAAGGGATAGACACATGTGCGTTTGTAACATACAAAAGGCGATCATCTGCATAAAAAGTTTGTAATGATGGTAGTCCACACATACATTGCATCCTAGGAAAATACTCTCAAAATGAGTTCCTTATTGAAATATGCCTAAAGAAAGAAGATACCTGCCTGTTTAATATCAGTTGATGCTGAAAAAGTATTTGACCAGGTACAAAGGGATTTCCTGAGGAAAATACTTCAATAACTTCGTCTCAGGACTAAGATTTTGTACAAAATCTTAGTCCTTCATGGCAATCTTTCAGCCCCTGTCCACACTAATGGTGTTTTGTCGGACACTATTAAAACAGCAATGACACAGACCAGAGGTGCCCACTCTGTTGGTATTCACTTTGACAAAGGAGCACTTGGAGGTGACTCCACATAATAATCCGAATTTTACAGGGATACAGTGTATTCGGAAAGTATTCCCAGCGCTTCACTTTTTCCACATTTTTATGTTACAGCCTTATTCCAAAATGGATTAAATTAATTATTTTCCTCAAACTTCTACAAACAATACCCCATAATGACAACGTGAGAGGAGTTTGTTTGAAATCTTTGCAAATTAAATTAAATTAATTTAATTAAAAATTTAAAAAATGAAAAAATCCCAGGTACATAAAAATCACAGCCTTTGGCACCAATTACAGCCTCAAGTCTTTGAGAGTATGATGCTACAAGCTTCACACTCCTATTTTTGGGCAGTTTCTCCCATTTTTCTTTTCTCAAGCTCCATCAGGTTGCATGGGAAGCCTTGTTGCACAGCCATTTTCAGATCTCTCTAGAGATGTTCAATCGGGTTCAATCTGGGCTCTGGCTGGGCCACTCAAGGACATTCACATAGTTGTCCCTTAGCTACCCCTTTGTTATCTTGGCTATGTGCTTAGGGTTGCTGTCCTGTTGGAAGATAAACCTTCACCCCCATCTGGGGTCCAGAGCCCTCTGGAGTAGGTTTTCATCAAGGATGTCTCTGTACATTGCTGCATTTATCTTGACTAGTCTCCCAGTTCCTGCAACTAAAAAACATCCCCGCAGCATGATGCTGCCACCATCATGCTTTACTGTAGGTATTGTATTGGCCAGGTGATGAGCGGTGCCTGGTTTACTCCAGACATAACGCTTGCCATTCAGGCCAAAGAGTTCAATCTTTGTTTCATCAGAATTTTGTTTCTCATGGTCTGAGAGTCCTTCAGGTGCCTTTTGACAAACTCCAGGCAGGATGTCATGTGCCTTTTACTGAGGAGTAGCTTCTCACTTCACGTTTGGCCACTCTACCATAGAGGCCTAATTGGTGGAGTGCTGCAGAGATGGTTGTTCTTCTGGAAGGTTCATACCTCTCAGAGAAATGCTGGAGCTCTGTCAGAGTGACCATCAGATTCTTGGTTACCTCCCTGACTAAGTCCCTTCTCCCCTGATCGCTCAAAATGAAAGGGGGCATGTAGCCTGGTATTGTTAAGGAGGGAAGATGCATTTTGATTGGGCATCTCTGGTCTGTGTCATTGCTGATTTTAATAGTGTCTGACAAAACACCATTAGCGTGGACAGGGGCCGGAGGGTTGTCATGAAGGACTAAGATCTTGTACAAAATATTAGTCCTGAGGCCCAGTTATTAAAGTGTTTTCCTCAGGAAATCCCTTTTTACCTGATCAAATGCCTTTTCAACATCAACTGATATTAAACATGCAGGTATCTTCTTTCTTTAGGCATATTCTATAAGGCTTTCCTAGGCTTCTCTCCCTGTGGTTAACTGCTGCAAGAAAGTTTTATTATGTTTAGTTATTTATTTTGCAATTGTAAACTTGTAGAACTTTGGGGACACAACAATACAGGCATTTTTTGCCAGCAAAATAACAAAAAATTTTACACTCATCCGTCTGTTATTTTCCATGGTTAACCTTCATGGCTGCATACAGGGGTTGTGGCTGTGCACTCTGAACCTAATAGAATTGATTGACTCTAAGTTTGGAGCAGCACACAAAATTCTCTTTGTTGTTTTCACCAATCCCTTACTCCTTATGGTTTGTATATTCCCTCTGTCTCAAAGATGGTTGTCCAAATCTCGAGAATTCTGTGTCCAATCAGACACAGGTTCTCCCGAGATGGTGCCCAGAGTCTATGGCAGAGAATAACTGTTAGCATGTCTGCTCCTCTCTTGATAAAACTAAAGGAAAGAATGTTCCTGCAAAATAATTGCAATTACAGAACTAAAGACAGGTGGGTGCATCTAGTGTTGAAAAGTGAGAGCTACCCCAATATCTCAGGGAAACAATAGAGTCTAGTGCCCCGTACACACGGTCGGACTTTGTTCGGACATTCCGACAACAAAATCCTAGGATTTTTTCCGACGGATGTTGGCTCAAACTTGTTTTGCCTACACACGGTCGCACAAAGTTGTCGGAATTTCCGATCGCCAACAACGCGGTGACGTACACCACGTACGACGAGACTAGAAAAGGCCGGTTCAGAACCAAGCGCGGCACCCTTTGGGCTCCTTTTGCTAATCTCGTGTTAGTAAAAGTTTGGTGAGAGACGATTCGCGCTTTTTCAGACTCGTGGCTTTCAGATCGTTTTCTGACGTTCAGTTTGTGCTTGTGGGTTTGTATCTGCTCTTCAGTGCGTGCAGTCAGTTCGTATCGGAGTTTTCTGTGTGATCTTGCCTGCTCGTTGCTGTTTTTCAGGTCGCTCTTCACAGGCCTTGCTGTTGTTCAGTGCGTTCTGTTACTTCGTTTCTGACCGTTTTCTAGCCATGTTTCGTATGCGTACTCCTCGTAGAGTTCGTGCTGTGCGGGGGCTTGGTGTTGGGGTCCTGACCTTGACACAAGTCCAGTCCATGAACAGGGTGGGGAGGAGTTCATGGACCAAGAATTGGTTGCTTCAGCGTGACCAGTTCTCTCATATGCCTTTGCTCCGTGAGATCTGTGAGAATAATCCTGATGATTTCAGGAACTTTCTCAGGATGACGGACCCCGTATTTCACCGTTTGTTGGCTTCGCTGACCCCCTATATCAGCAGGCAGGATACCTGCATGAGGCAAGCCATCACTCCGGAGCAGAGGTTGGTCGCTACCTTGCGGTATTTGGCCACAGGGAGAAGTCTGCAGGACTTGAAGTTCTCGACAGGCATCTCCCCCCAGGCTCTGGGGATCATTATCCCAGAGACCTGTTCTGCCATCATCCAGGTCCTGCAGAAGGAGTATATGAAGGTAAGATTTTTATCCTTTTATATCCCATTTTATTGTATTTAATGTTTGATAATATATTGTATTTCTTCCCTCATTTCCTAATTACCATGATTGTAATATGCTGTGAATGTCCCCTTTGTTCTCATGCATGCTGGATTTTTAGGCAATTATTATTTTATGTCCTTCATACATATTTGCCCTTCAATAACCTCCCCAGCATGGTGTCTCCTGCCCTATATTCACCTCATGTAGTCACTTAACAATGTATTTTATCAGCTCCATAGTAGTGCTTTACCCCAAACACCCCCTATAAAAAGTTTGGAAATGTTATTTTTGATTTAAATTCAGGCAAAGTGCCAGAGGCTTTTTTTTGTGGTGTCCCCAAATTTTTTTTAACCCTCCCCCCCAACTGCTAAGTCAGCTGATCCCAATTCTCTATCTATCCTCAATCATCTATCTGCTGACTTTGCCAAACCCATACACACTATACCCATCTCTTTACTGGTCAGATTTATGGATGAATTCCCCAAAGCATGTAGTGCAAGGGCCTGCCTGTATACTTTCCAATGGTACTGTTTAAAGTTTTTGTATCCTATTATTATCTTGATAGGTAATAGCAGAATGTTCAAATGTCCTCAAATGTGTACAGTGTGTATTTATATCTTTGTATTATGACACTTCTTACCTGTCCAGTGGTCTGCCAATAGTGTAACTAAGGAGGGGCTGTTCAAAGTAATACCCTGTATTTAGGCATTCATCTCTCAATGAAGTGAAGAGGGTTACCTGTCCAAGAGTTCCCCCCCTATAATGTTAGAAATGGCCCATGAGAGGGGGGGAGGGGGAATATGATAGGTGTACCTTATACTTTGGCCTTGTTAAATTCCCCTTAGTAAATGCTATCTGGAGGTTGCCCCATAATGTTTGTGTCTAATCTGCTTGCCATGTTTCTGTGAAAAAATAGTAAGGTTTATTTTTTTTTCCTCAACAGTTTCCTTCAACGCCACAGGAATGGCAGACTGTGGCCTCCCACTTTGCCCAGCGGTGGGACTTTCCTAACTGCGGAGGGGCAATTGATGGGAAACACGTCCACATCGTCCCACCACCCAACTCGGGGTCATACTATTATAATTACAAGGGGTTTAATAGTATAGTGATGTTGGCGGTGGTGTCGGCTAATTACGAGTTCTTGTATGTGGACATGGGGAAGAATGGCCGGATGTCCTATGGTGGAGTGATCGCCCAGACGGAGTTCTACAGGCATCTCCAGAATGGCAGCTTGGACTTGCCACCTCCAGAGGACAATGTTGAAGGTCTCCCATTTGTGTTCGTTGCTGATGAAGCATTTGCGCTGGGGGACCACTTGATGCAGCCATTCCCGATGAGGACCCTCACCCCGGAACAGAGGGTTTTTAATTACCGGCTGGCCAGAGCCCGAAGAGTGGTGGAGAACACATTTGGAATCCTGGCCAGCCGGTTCCGATTATTTATGACACCCATACATATGGCGGAGTATAAACTGAACCATATAATACTTGCCTGCTGTGTTCTCCATAATTTTTTAAGAAAACATTCAGCCAACTATGCTGGCTCAGTTGGGCCTGAGGCCGGAATCCCTAATCCATCAACACTGACGGCGCTTGAAAGTGGCCGTCCTGGCTTGCCCTCCCTGAATGCCCGTGATGTCCGGTTACGCTACCTGGAGTTCTTTGCGGGTAGGGGGGCTATCAATATGCCAGACAATCTGTGACACCTTTTTCAAATAAAAAACAACCAAAAGAAATTCTTGGTGGACATTTACTGCTTGTGTTTGTTTTAGCTGACCCTGACAGAAATGTGTTGAGTGCAGAAAATGTCGTGATTGGGTAACCTTATAAAAAACAGTGTTGGCTGGTACTTCCTAAATGCAAAAACACATTTCACTACAAGTGCACTTGCAACTGCACTGAACCTGCACTTGTAGTGCAAAGAGGATTTGCCCTTAGGAAATAACCCCCATTTTTGCATAAAACAACAATTACATCACCCCAAAAGTGTTGTAGTGTTGAGACAATAATCCACACATTCTTGAGTAAGGCACTTTTTTATACCTGCACAATCACATGTGCATTTCCCAAAGGTTTTTAAAACAAACCAACAAGTTTGTTGTATAACAATGTTTGCAGTAGCATTATGAAAAATAAAAATATCCATTTCAGATAAAACAGGCCTGTGTAAAACCAACAAGAAAGCCAAAAAACTTGAACTTACAAAGTTCACATTAGGTAAAACCTGAAGGCTATATCAGACATCAGTATTTAGGAACTGGGTTTGATATAGCATTCAGATGGGGGGAAATCACCCCTGGAAAAGCCAAATTTGGAAGATGCACACCAATTTACGAATGTCAACATGTGCTATCTGCCATCAGGGGGGGATCAAGGGACGTGTTTGGGGGGAGCAAGCCCTTCCTCAACGCTACTTTATAATTGAGGAAGGGGTTGCACCCCCAAAACGCGTCCATTGATCTCCCGTGATGGCAGATAGCACATGTTGGCACACTGTGTGCATCCTCCAAATTTGGCTTTTCTAAACATTTAAAAAAGTTTGGTACGATAAAACAGGTGATTTTGTGGGGTTTAAATTCGCCCCAAAACATCAATGATGTTATTATTTTTTTTTATAACATCACTGATTTGTTGCTGGATGTTTTGTAATTGGAGATTACACCCCATGATCTCCCCGATCAGTATCTGGGCACTTTCAGATGTAAAGCGTTCTGGATCACGATCACCTAAAAAGAGATAAAGAACAAAAAAAAAGGTCTCAAAAATCTGCCACCAGCCATCTCTTTTACCTGAGTCTGTGGTCGCAGACACTCACCTGTTGTGGTGCCAATCTCCACCACGTCTTCTTCTTCCTCCTGCTCAGCTTCTTGGGTTGGGGGTATTTCCCCTTCTTCCAGAGGGGGGGGGGTCTCTGGTCTCCTGGGATGAGGGGTGTCCTCCGAGTCTTTTATCCCCTATATAAAACAAAAATGGTATAATTAGCACACAGATATTTGATGGCAGAACTATAGAAATAGGAAACATTGCTTGGAAGTGGGGTACAATTGTCTATTTTAGCAGAGTTCCAAGATGTATATTTTTTATTGCCCTTTGTCAAGCTGCAATACTTTACCTGTTTGGTACAAGCTTCACAGATGTAACCCCCCCTATAGTATACACTGGAGCACCTGTGTGGCCCCCCCTAATAAAAATGGTGTTCTTGTGTCCCACACTAGTGCTCCAGTGTCCAGATGTGAAAACAGCTGCTCAGTGTCCTCTCCTTACACACAATCTAGTTTGCATTTCATTCTAGTAACAAACCCATCTACACAAACAAATATTTGGCATCAAAGTAGGCCCCCAAAAATGTGTGAAAATGCATATGGCCTAAACAATGGTGTTCTAGAGGCCGAAAGAAAAATGTTTGATACGAACGAATAATGTGCCCATGAACATTAAAGTTGACCTTTTGAAACGTTACAACTAATAAAAGCATATGGAGCAGAACGAACGTAATAAAGACAGAAAGAATAGGAACACAGCACAACTACTTACTTTTTTGCAGCACTCTCCGGATCTTTCGGTACTGCTCTGGCTCTCTCAACTTCAGGTCCGACCACCGCTTCCTGAGCTGATCTTTAGACCTTCGTACCCCGAAATTCTGCTCAAGACTCCTGACCACTTTCGCCATGATCTTGGCCTTTCGGATGTTCGGGTTGGGGTAAGGCCCATATTTTCCGTCATAGTCGGACTTCCTCATGATGTCGACCATCTCCAACATCTCCCCAAACTACATATTTGTGGCCTTAAAACGTCTCCTTCTGGATCGGGACGTGCCTGGATCCGCCCTTTCCTCCTCCTCGTTGCTACAATTAGCCCGCACCTGCTGTATGTCCGCCATCATGCTCTTCCCCCACTGCGCCGAACGAAAAGGGGCGGGGAATACACTAGAAAGAACGTCAGGGACGGGCGGAGTTACACGCATGCGCAGTGTATATAAAGCGTAACACGCGTGCGTATTACGTTTGATCTGTGAGCGGAGGAAGGAGCATTGGACGCGGCGATCGTAAGAACGAAGGTAAGAGACAAACTTGGGCCTATACTGCTTCTATAGATTGAGGCCTATATTGTAACAAGATTAGGAGAGTTTGGTGTGACATTAGGCTTTGTCTTGTGTTGTGTCTTGCAGTGAACATGGATATGGTCCTGAAAGATGAGGACTTCATTTCAGTCTTCATAGAGATGCTAAGGGAGCTGCCCTGTCTGTGGGAGATTAAACACCCCCATTACAAGAACCAAGCAAAGAGGAAGGCAGCACTGGAGCAATTGTGTGAAATTGTGAAGCAGGTGATCCCCACGGCAGACATCACTTTTTTAAAGATTTTCATTGGTGGCCTGAGGAGCACATATCTGAGGGAGCGCAATAAAGTCCTGGATTCACAGAGATCCGGAGCAGCAGGTGACATCTATGTCCCCAGGATGTTGTACTACGACAGGCTGCACTTTCTGGCAGGCCAGACTGAACCCAGGCCATCCCTCTCCAGTCTTCCTTCCACGCTTCCTTCCCCCCCGGCTGAGGCTTCTGACGCCCAACCTGGGCCTTCCAGGCCACATGTAGAGGAGCCCAGATTGAGCCAGGTATAGCATTCCTCTAAATATTTCTGCTTGTCCAATCAATGATGTGAACTATATGTTAGTTGGGAGTACTAATTTAGGATTGTGATTGATGATGCAAAACATTAAACTATGTCCCTTTTCATACACAGGGAAGTCTCAGCCAGGAGGTGGCCGGGCCGAGCTGGCTGGCTGATCTGCAGGTCCCTCCATCCCCCCTGGAAAGAGAAAGTGGCAGTAGGAGGAGTGCCCTAGAGGAGGCGGCTATCAGATTTTTTTGTAGGGCTACAGAGGTCCTGGGAGCACCACACACCAGGCAGGAGAACATTGCTGCATTCATAGCATATAAAATGCAGAGGATGGAGGAGGGCCAAAAAGCCATGTGTGAGGCACTCATATCTGAGGCTCTGGCGAAAGGTGTGAGGGGCCAAATTACACCTCACACACAGCTTTGGGATGGTCCTCCTCCTCCTCCTGCAGGTCCTCCTCCTCCTCCAGGTCCTACTCCTCCTCCTGCCACATCTCCAACTGCACAGCCACAGCCCGGAAGGAAGTGTGAAAGGAAGACCAGAGAGTGATTGCCCTGGATCCAGTCTGGTCGGCCAAAAGATGCAGCCTCTTGTGGTACCACAGCCTGCGGACACAGATGTCATCTGCTGCTATCCGAGTCTCTGTGAATCCCGGACCAGACTGCCCTCCCTTACATATGGACTCCTCAGGCCACCAATTTTGATGTTTAAGAATTGATGTCTGCCGTGGGGGTCCCAGGCTTCACTAATTTCTGCTGTTGATCCAGTGTTGCCTTCCTCTTTGTTTGGTTCTGATCCTTTAAATAAAGGATTTTTGTTTTGAATTATACTCTCCTATGTGTTTTACTTCAAAAATGACAGTTGGTTTGTGAGGATTCAGGTACATTTCAAATATACAATGTGAAATGAACAAGGGTCACCAACAACAAACAATCTCCTTGAGATTAAATAATAAAAGATATCAATGGTGTTGGGGTAACTTGACACACAAAACACACACAAAAATATTCTGGAGTAAAAATAAAAATAACATTGAACAAAGATCAGCCTTGGAAAAAATCCAAACATTAAAGAAAAAAAAAGGCTTAAAATCAAAAAAAAAACAAAAAAACATAAAAAATATAAAACTGTCAGATGTGACAACTAATAACAATATATTCAGGGAATCCCACTAAAAAAACACAAATAAAACTTTGTGAGAAGTGTGTGTGAATATGAGCAGCAAAACTACTTCATTCTTGTCACATTATAAAGAAGAAGAGAGTGCGCTGTATTAAACCATTTTTTACATTGCAGCATGACGAAAGTGCTGTATCCATTGCGAACGCTAAGTTTACAGTACCTGACCGCGAGATTGTGTTTCCAGCGCGATACCATCGCGCTGGTTCTCGGCGACAGGGTACTGTGAATGTCGCGCTGGCTCGCTCATCGGGAAAGGAAAACGTTGTTTTCCTCCCGCGATGAGTGACAGGCAGCGCTGACAGCTGTCTAGTATGAATCCTGAGGCGGGAACACCGCGCCAAATTTTAAATGAAAAAACCTGCGTGGGTTCCCCCCTCGGGGGCATACCAGGCCCTTAGATCTGGCATGGATTGTAAGGGGAACCCCCTATGCCGAAAAATCGGCGTGGGGGTCCCCCCCAAATCCATACCAGACCCTTATCCGAGCACGCAGCCCGGCCGGCCAGGAAGGGGGGTGGGGACGAGCGAGCGGCCCCCCCCTCCTGAGCCGTACCAGGCCACACGCCCTCAACATGGGGGGGTGGGTGCCTTGGGGGAGGGGGGCGCCCTGCGGCCCCCCCACCCCAAAGCACCTTGTCCCCATGTTGATGAGGACAAGGGCCTCTTCCCGACAACCCTGGCCGTTGGTTGTCGGGGTCTGCGGGCGGGGGGCTTATCGGAATCCGGGAGCCCCCCCTTAATAAGGGGGCCCCCAGATCCCGGCCCCCCACCCTGTGTGAATGAGTTTGGGGTACATGGTACCCCTACCCATTCACCTAGGCAAAAGTGTCAATATAAAAAAAACACACTACACAGGTTTTAAGAGTAATTTATTAGTCAGCTCCGGGGTCTTCTTCCGACTTCGGGGGGTCTCCTTCCGACTTCTCCCGGTGTTCGGCCTCTTCTCCCGGGCCCCGCCGCTATCTTCTTCCAGCTCTATTGCCAGCGAGGGGCCCGGTCTGCTGCCGCTGTCTTGTCGCCGCTGTCTTGCCGCCGCCGCCGCTGTCTCTCCGCTTCTTCTCTTCTTTTCTTCTTCCCCGATGTTGACACGACGCTCTCTCCGGCTCGAATGCTGTGTGCGAGCTGCGGAGCCATTTATATAGGCGGTAACCCCGCCCCCTTACGACGTCATGCTCCCAGCATGCGCAGGGACTCTGGCGTCATAAGGGGGCGTGGCCCCAGAGTCCCTGCGCATGCTGGGAGCATGACGTCGTAAGGGGGCGGGGTTACCGCCTATATAAATGGCTCCGCAGCTCGCACACAGCATTCGAGCCGGAGAGAGCGTCGTGTCAACATCGGGGAAGAAGAAAAGAAGAGAAGAAGCGGAGAGACAGCGGCGGCGGCGGCAAGACAGCGGCGACAAGACAGCGGCAGCAGACCGGGCCCCTCGCTGGCAATAGAGCTGGCAGAAGATAGCGGCGGGGCCCGGGAGAAGAGGCCGAATACCGGGAGAAGTCGGAAGAAGACCCCGGAGCTGACTAATAAATTACTCTTAAAACCTGTGTAGTGTGTTTTTTTTATATTGACACTTTTGCCTAGGTGAATGGGTAGGGGTACCATGTACCCCAAACTCATTCACACAGGGTGGGGGGCCGGGATCTGGGGGCCCCCTTATTAAAGGGGGGCTCCCGGATTCCGATAAGCCCCCCGCCCGCAGACCCCGACAACCAACGGCCAGGGTTGTCGGGAAGAGGCCCTTGTCCTCATCAACATGGGGACAAGGTGCTTTGGGGTGGGGGGGCCGCAGGGCGCCCCCCTCCCCCAAGGCACCCACCCCCCCATGTTGAGGGCGTGCGGCCTGGTACGGCTCAGGAGGGGGGGGGGGGGCGCTCGCTCGTCCCCACCCCCCTTCCTGGCCGGCCGGGCTGCGTGCTCGGATAAGGGTCTGGTATGGATTTGGGGGGGACCCCCACGCCGATTTTTCGGCATAGGGGGTTCCCCTTACAATCCATGCCAGACCTAAGGGCCTGGTATGCCCCCGAGGGGGGAACCCACGCCGGTTTTTTCATTTAAAATTTGGCACGGTGTTCCCGCCTCAGGATTCATACCAGACAGCTGTCAGCGCTGCCTGTCACTCATCGCGGGAGGAAAACAACGTTTTCCTTTCCCGATGAGTGAGCCATCTCGGCGCTGGCTCCTGCGACGGGGCTCGTAGGTGTCAAATCTCGCCGAGAAGTGCGGCGAGATTGACACAATATCGCGGTCACCTACTGTACCAGAACGAGCTGTCCCGTGTCGGAATTTCTTCTGAGCATGCGTGGCACTTTGTGCGTCGGAACAGGCCACACACGGTCGGAATTGACGCGATCGGATTTTGTTGTTGGAAAATTTTATCTCCTGCTGTCCAACTTTGTGTGTCGGAAAATCCGATGGAAAATGTCCGATGGCGCCCACACACGGTCGGAATTTCTGACAACACGCTCCGATCGGACAATGTCCATCGGAAAATCCGACCGTGTGTACGGGGCATAATACTCATACACGATACCAGAAGATTTAAAGACATATTGGCAGTTTCTTGGGCAGTGTATTGTTAAGTTTCTCAATTCAAAAAGCAGTAACCTGGAATTGGCAGAACATCTTTATTTCTCATTATAGTGGGCCCTGCATGCCTAATGACAGGGGAATTCGGCAGAGCCATAGCTCAGCATTACAATTTTGTTTCTGCTCATTAAATCCATTCTTTATTGCAGCCTACCAACTTGAGCAAGTTAATTCCTAGTGTATGCTGCTAGGAAAATGGGAAATTGTATACTCACCTTTCTGTATCTTTTCTTTCCTGGTGCATCTTCATGGCAGCTTACAGAATTCACACTCTTATGATGATAGTTACTGAGAATGCTGTGTCTAGGTTCAGCTTCAAATTCATAATTACCCAGTCCTATCGGGAATTGTAAAACGTGCAAATTTACACATATGATTTTGAACCATTAGCTGACAGTAACAAAATATTCCTCTGAAAGTGTGTGGATTGTGCATCTTTATTGACTTGATGGTTATTCTCCAAAGCATGTTGTCTTAAATTGAGCTAGTTATGTCAATCTTACCCTACACAAAAGTATTTTTTTTAGGGTATCTTCATGTTAAATGTGTATTTATGAATCATATGTGTACATTTTGACTTTGAAGTGAAAACAATAAAAATACCATAATATAAAAAAAGAGAAGCTTATAATAGCCCATATAATGGAAATTCTGGAAATCATTGGATCATGGAGATGAAAAAGGCAAATCATGGGTAGAGCAGGTTTTTACCAAATTTGCTCATCTCTAGTGACAGACCATTTCCAATTTAATAGGTTCATATATTATATAATATATGCAAATTCATATCTACTGTGCACATACATGGATATTCCTTCATAAGAAAATCCAGGAGAATATAAATTTATACAAACTTTTGCAATGCATTTTACATATACAGGCAAGCACAAACATTTTAAAAGATATCCCCTTTCCCCCAGATATTTTACAGAAGAGCATGGTTGAGCTTTCGTTTTCAAGGTTGTATTAAAGTATCATGTGTTCATTTTTTATTGCTATGGATATGAAAAGTAGGATTCATGTGTGATTTTTTTGTCACCTGACCCCATTCACTTACTAGCTGGGAATCCCAAGCCATATAAATGAAGGAGGAGCCAGGATAGTTTTAAAAGAAATGGCATTGGGGTTTCTCCATAATTCATGCTAGGCTGTTCAGGTCTGGTGTGAATTTCAAGGGAGACCTCACCCCCAAAAAATGAAAAAGCATTGTAAGGTCTCCCCCCAAATTCTATGCCAACATGTTTGGAATCTGGAAGCCCCCTTTTGTAATAAGGGGACATACAAGTACCACCCCCTCTAATGTGAATGAGCAAGGGGTACATAGCACCCCTTCTCATTCACAAAAAAATTAAGTGTAAATAAACTAAAAAAAAAGACTCTGAAATGTCCCATTGTATACATCCATCATCAATCACACTGCCTAAAGAAAAAAATGCAGATCACCAACACACATTTGCTCTTGTCACTTCATTCACTTGAAAAAAGCACCTCTGGTCCCTGCTGCTAAAATGAAAACAAAGGAGCTGAGGATGCTTCGTGGGTGACATTGCCATATTTACACAATGATTTCACCCAGGGGGCCCCATCTATATTTCAGCTGACATCTGCTGGAGATGTCATTTAGGGATGGGGAGGGCGAGAGAAGTGATGGCATAAGACGTGTGTCCACTTTTTCTTTTCTTTTGGCAGGCAGTGGGCATCATGATTGATGTGGATCTACATCACTGGATAATGTGATTGATGGTGGATGTACGTTTTAAGACTTTATTTATTTTTTAAGTACTATGTACCCCTTAGTCATTCACATAATGGACCTCCTTATTATTAATGGGGTTTATAGATTTTGATAAGCCCCCCGACCACAGACCCCCACAGCTACTAGAGTTGTGGTGAAGAAGCCCTTGTCCTGATCAACAAGGTACCACCTATGTTGAGGGCATGTAGCCTGGTATTGTTAAGGAGGGAAGATGCATTTTGCAAGCTCAGATAAAGTTCTAGTGCAGATCTTTGGGGGGACCACACTTTTTTTCTTTTTTTTTTGCATCAGGTTCCCCTAAAAATCACTACCAGATCCAAAGGAGGATTTTTGCTTTGGGTTGCCTTTAAAATTCATAACAGACCTGAAGGGCCTGGTATGAAATATGAAGGATTTCCCATGCTATTTTATTTTATTTGTGTGGGATTATTCCATTAACAACTATATCAAACCCTCATCTAGGATAAATGTCATTTATAGATGAAGGGAATCCCCAGCCTCTTTGCTTACAAACAAAATGAAGTGGTCAAAGGCTTCCTGCTCAGTGTGAGGCTGTGGAACTTAGTCCAAGTGGAACTGGCCTAAGTGGTGAGTTAAAAACCAGAGTTAGAGTGAATAAGTCTTGCTTTTTGTTGCTGGGTTGCATTTTGGGGGCTTTTCCTTTTAGTTTTTCAATCACCTTTTTCTGTCACTTTTTAAATAGCTTTTTTTTTTTTCTCTCTCTGGTTCCTTCAGGCTATCAATTAAGGGGGGTGGTTAATTGCTCACAGGTGCCTATATAACTCTGTGTAGGACTCATAAGTGAGCCTGCTCAGTGTGAGGCTGTGGAACTTAGTCCAAGTGAAACTGGCCTAAGTGGTGAGTTAAAAACCAGAGTTAGAGTGAACAAGTCTTGCTTTTTGTTGCTGGGTTGCATTTTTGGGGCTTTTCCTTTTAGTTTTTCAATCACCTTTTTCTGTCACTTTTTAAATAGCTTTTTTTTTTTTTTCTCTCTGGTTCCTTCAGGCTATCAATTAACGGGGGTGGTTAATTGCTCACAGGTGCCTATATAACTCTGTGTAGGACTCATAAGTGAGCCTGCTCAGTGTGAGGCTGTGGAACTTAGTGGTGAGTTAAAAACCAGAGTTTAAAACAGGAGGTTATAACAGGGGTCATAGTACCTGTGTAGTGTGAGTACCTGAGTTTTGTCTGAGTAGTGTGTGTGGATCGTTAGTACTTGTGTATTGTGTACTGTATACTTGAGTATTGCGATTGCACGTAGGTCTGTGAGTACCTGTGTATTGTCTTGTTGTGTACCTGTGTATTGTCTTGAGTATTAGTGCCAGGAAGCTAGCTGTTAGGTAATTTGGACAGGGTAAAATCCCCAAATCCTCACTAAATTTAATAGGTACGATGCCCGGCGGGTGTGGAGAGGCGACTCTTTGTACATCTTGCTGCATGTATGCGTTCCTTGATCATCCGATCAAGGTGCGAATACTGCTGTGCAAAATGTAAGCACGTTGTTTCCCTGGAAGCCCAGGTTCTGAATCTGGGGAAGCAACTGTCAGCACTGAGAAGTCCCTCCATACTAAAGGAGAGCCAGGAACGTACATGGCAGGTGCCGGCAGGGGCCAGCACAGAGGCGGGTGGAGACAAAGAGGTGCAGGCACTAGCAAAGAGTAGATGGGTGACAGTCAGGAAGGGTAGAGGGGGAAGTGCCAGGGATGCCGATCCAGGACTGGAGCATCCCAATAAGTACTCTCCATTGAGTGACATTGGTGAAACCAGTCAGGGACCAGCACTGCTGGAGCTGAGGGACTCTCCTAGCTGCCGGGGGAAGAACTCCTCCAGTGAGAGTGGGGGGGCAGCAAAGGGAAAGGAAAGACAGATTCTGGTGGTAGGGGACTCAATTCTTAGAAGGACAGAGAGGGCAATCTGTAACCAAGACCTGAAGCGCCGAACAGTATGTTGTCTACCGGGCGCTCGGGTTCGGCACATCACGAATCTTGTGGACAGATTACTGGGAGGGGCTGGGGAAGACCCGGCTGTCATGGTGCATGTTGGCACCAATGACAAAGTCAGAGGCAGATGGAGTGTCCTAAAGAACGATTTTAGGGACTTAGGAGCTAAATTGAGGAAAAGGACCTCCAAGGTAGTATTCTCAGGAATACTACCGGTACATCGAGCCACACCAGAAAGGCAGAGGGAGATTAGGGAAGTAAACAAGTGGCTGAAGAGCTGGTGTAGTAAGGAGGGGTTTGGGTTCCTGGAGGACTGGGCCGACTTCTCAGTCGGTAACCGGTACTATAGAAGGGATGGACTGCACCTAAATGAGGAGGGTGCAGATCTGCTGGGAATGAAGATGGCCAAAAAGTTAGAGGGGTTTTTAAACTAGGCAATGGGGGGGAGGGTCCAGAGACAAAAATAGCCAGCGCAGAAGATATTCCAGAGGGTAGTATTGGGGGCATTAGTGGTAGGTTAACCAAAGCACAAAAACACAAGGTGAGTATAGTAGCAAGTCCTAGTTGCAATCTCGAAACACCCAATATGAGGACAATATGCGACCGGTCTAAACTATGTGGCATGTTCACCAATGCCAGGAGCATGGCGGACAAGATGGGTGAACTAGAGATACTGTTGTACAAGGAGGATTTGGATTTTGTGGGAATTTCAGAGACCTGGTTCAACAGCTCTCATGATTGGCTGGCAAACATTCAAGGGTATACCCTATACCGCAAGGATAGAGAGGGTAAAAAAGGGGGAGGGGTATGCCTATATATCAAGAATAATGTACAAGTGAATGTGAGAGATGACATCACTGAGGGAGCTAGAGAGGAGGTGGAATCCTTATGGGTAGAGCTCCAAAGGGATGAAGCTAAGGGGAAAATAATACTGGGAGTATGCTACAGGCCCCCTAACCTGAGGGAGGTAGTGGAGACGGATCTCCTATCACAAATTGGATTAACAGCAAGGATGGGAAGTGTTATCATAATGGGGGATTTTAATTATCCAGACATAGACTGGGCGGAGGGAACCGCGCATTCATTTAAGGCTCGCCAGTTCCTTAATGTCTTGCAGGACAATTTTATGGGTCAGATAGTAGACGCACCAACTAGAAATAAAACATTACTGGATCTACTGATTACCAACAATACAGACCTGATCACGGATGTGGAAATACGAGGCAATTTAGGTAACAGCAATCACAGGTCAATTAGTTTCAGTATAAATCACACAAATAGGAAACATAAAGGGAATACAAAGACACTGAATTTCAAAAGAGCCAACTACCCTAAACTACAAACCTTGCTAAAAGGCATAAATTGGGATAAAATATTAGGAACAAAGAATACGGAGGAGAGATGGGTTTGCTTTAAGAGCATATTAAACAAGGGCATTAGCCAATGTATCCCATTGGGTAATAAATTTAAAAGAGCGAACAAAAATCCTGGATGGCTTAACTCCAATGTAAAAATTCATATAAAAGCAAAGGAGATGACCTTCAAAAAATACAAGGTTGAGGGATCATCCTCAGCATTCAGACTTTATAAAGAATGCAACAAGAAATGTAAGGGTGCAATTAGGACGGCTAAGATAGAACATGAAAGACGCATAGCGGAGGAGAGCAAAAAAAATCCCAAGAAATTCTTTAAGTATGTAAAGAGTAAAAAAGGGAGGACAGACCATATTGGCCGCATAAAGATTGAGGAAGGACATCTGGTTACAAAGGATGGGGAGATGGCGAAGGTATTGAATTTATTCTTCTCCTCAGTCTTCACGAGTGAATCGGGGGGCTTCAGTAACCAAAACGGCAGTGTTTATCCTCATGACACAACACAGGAAGCACCTCCATGGTTAACAGAGGACAGAATTAAAATTAGGCTTGAGAAACTTAACATTAATAAATCACCGGGACCAGATGGCTTGCATCCGAGGGTACTTAGGGAACTCAGTCAAGTGATTGCCAGACCGTTGTTCCTAATTTTTACAGATAGTCTACTGACTGGAATGGTACCAGCTGATTGGAGAAAAGCCAATGTAGCACCAATATTTAAAAAGGGCCCAAAATACATCCCTGGGAATTACAGACCAGTTAACCTAACATCAATAGTATGTAAACTCTTGGAGGGGATGATAAGGGACTATATACAAGATTTTAGTAATAAGAACGGTATCAATCAGCAGTAATCAGCATGAATTCATGAAGAATTGTTCTTGCTAAAGGAAGGCCCGTAGACGTGGTGTATCTGGATTTTGCAAAAGCATTTGACACAGTTCCCCATAAACGTTTACTGTACAAAATAAGGTCCGTTGGCATGGACCATAGGGTGAGTACATGGATTGAAAACTGGCTACAAGGGCGAGTTCAGAGGGTGGTGATAAATGGGGAGTACTCAGAATGGTCAGGGGTGGGTAGTGGAGTTCCCCAGGGTTCTGTGCTGGGACCAATCCTATTTAATTTGTTCATAAACGACCTGGAGGATGGGATAAACAGTTCAATCTCTGTATTTGCAGACGATACTAAGCTAAGCAGGGCAATAACTTCTCTGCAGGATGTGGAAACCTTGCAAAAAGACCTGAACAAATTAATGGGGTGGGTGACTACATGGCAAATGAGGTTCAATGTAGAAAAATGTAAAATAATGCATTTGGGTGGCAAAAATATGAATGCAATCTATACACTGGGGGGAGAACCTCTGGGGGAATCTAGGATGGAAAAAGCCTGGGGGTCCTAGTAGATGATAGGCTCAGCAATGGCATGCAATGCCAAGCTGCTGCTAACAAAGCAAACAGAATATTGGCATGCATTAAAAGGGGGATCAACGCCAGAGATAAAACGATAATTCTCCCACTCTACAAGGCTCTGGTCCGGCCGCACCTGGAGTATGCTGTCCAGTTCTGGGCACCAGTCCTCAGGAAGGATGTACTGGAAATGGAGCGAGTACAAAGAAGGGCAACAAAGCTAATAAAGGGTCTGGAGGATCTTAGTTATGAGGAAAGGTTGCGAGCACTGAACTTATTCTCTCTGGAGAAGAGACGCTTGAGAGGGGATATGATTTCAATTTACAAATACTGTACTGGTGACCCCACATTAGGGATAAAACTTTTTCGCAGAAGAGAGTTTAATAAGACTCGTGGCCACTCATTACAATTAGAAGAAAAGAGGTTTAACCTTAAACTATGTAGTGGGTTCTTTACTGTAAGAGCGGCAAGGATGTGGAATTCCCTTCCACAGGCAGTGGTCTCAGCGGGGAGCATTGATAGCTTCAAGAAACTATTAGATAATCACCTAAATGACCGCAAAATACAGGGATATGCAATGTAATACTGACACATATTCACACACATAGGTTGGACTTGATGGACTTGTGTCTTTTTTCAACCTCACCTACTATGTAACTATGTAACTATGTATATCTACCAGCAATGTAGATTACATCACACAGATGCACCACTTAACAGGTGGTGTCAGGGAATCACCCAGGCACACTGTTTAATAGAATTTTGCATTTATAATGCTTTATTTTAGGTGTTAAGGAAATTGATGCTCCTAGCAAAAGGAGTATTAAAAAAAAAAAGTATGGTCAATTTTTTGGCCATGCTTCTCTTCTGGGTCACAAGAGTGCACTTTCGTTTGCTCTCCCGTGACCCACAATCAGCTGAGAGTGGGCTAAAACCTGCTGTTGTTTGATGTCACAGAGCCGCTCCAGGCTCTAGATTAAGATCCCATATTGTTGGGATCCACCTGGATGCTTGATCGGCAGCTGTCTCAGTCTCTAAGTTGGGAGATGGAGACAGCTGCTCCTGCCCCCTCACAGGATGATAGGGAAATTGCATATTTCATATTTCCTTATTATTGTTGTTTCACAATATCTAATAATGAATTCTAAACCTGGCTAAGGGGCCATACAAGACATATAAGAATGGTCATTTTAACTGACTTCATGCTGAAGGAATGCCATTACAAACTGACCAGGTCCTTTTGCTTGCAAGGGGAGTTGGCAGGGGTTGGCAATTCCTTACACACAAATCCTATATACTATAGTTATAACCTGGAACATTCAATTTCACATCAAAGCTGGCATTAGGCATGTGTCTGAACCTGGTCATGGGCCACACCGTCATGGGGGGACTCAGTAGTGAAATAGCATCTTTAGTTAAGTATTCTTGTTATATTTTCTAATATTATTACATTTGTTATCTGTATCTGTCATTACTTAATTAAATGTCATACCTACAAGTATTTGTGTATTCTCTCTTTGCACATATTGAATACAACCCCAAAATCGCAAACTATTATGTATCCATGATAAAATACCAGACCGGAACTGGCAGGGTTCTGCATGTGGTGGACCGGGTTGATAAATTACTTGGAGGGGCTGGACATGACCCAGCTGTCTTGGTCCATGTTGGAACCAATGACAAAATACATGGAAGGTGGAAGCTCTTTAAGACTCAATTTAAAGAACTAGACTGCAAGTTGAAGAGTAGAACCCTCAAGGTGACATTCTCTGAAATATTGCCTGTGCCATGCACAACACAGCAAAGATGGGGGAGCTTACAAAACTGAATGCTTGGCTAAAGACCTGGTGTAAGAGAGAAGGATTTGGGTCTCTAGAGCACTTGGTTCACTTTTCATTGGGGTGCAAAGGAAATTTGTAAGTTCTGTATATAATTGTATTCTATTTTGTAAGTATTGCACACTGCCCTCACTGTGCACACAGCACTAATAATGTTTTCATTACATGTTTGCATTCTTTCAAGTCCTGATTAGAATTAGTCTGTGTGACAGACCTAGCCGAGAGAGAGACTTTTGGAGGGGACTGAATGCTAGCCTCTTGCCGATCGATCGTGGGCCCTGGCATTTGGGGGAACGGTGCTCTTTGTGAGCTGTATGCCTGGGGACCCTTGAGATGGTATTACTGTGGATTCGGGTCCTGGTCCCCCAGGACACACAGACTCTGGGGACCCTGGATTTGCCATATTGGAATAGTGATTGATTCATAACGTTGGGACTCCTACTGTTAAATGCTAATGTCATCAATTCCAGCTACCTGTCTGTTGTCTGCCCAAATGTGTATTGTAAATAAGTCTCTAGTATGGGATCTAAGAGTCATTAGATCCCCATTGTTGTTTGTGTTTAATTAACTCTGCTATTGTGATAATGTTGATTGGATTTTCTGAACTACAAGACGGCCAGTCTGGCCTAAAGGTCATGTCTGAGTCATCTAGGCTGTCTAAAGGGTTTAGTTAATTAGCTCATGTTAATTAGGTTAATTAGGTTACAGCTGTATTGTTCGAGCAATATGAGCAGGAGGTCTGCACCTCCTCTTTTATTGTATAAATAAGACTGTATTCCTGTCAATAAATATATATTCCTGGTTGAACTTACATACAGCCTGCCTGGTGTTTGTTCTGAGCTATCACAACTGGGTTAGAACAGCACATAGCTGTAGTTCTAATCCCGGAGCATTGGATGACCGAGCAATCAGATGTCGCGATCTGCAATCTGATTCTATAGCTGCAGAGGAGTGTCGGGAGAGTGGAACCGAGCGAGCAAGGGGCTCGTTACCGTCTGCTTATGTTACGCCCCTTGTTACCATAAACGTACAATTGTAATATTAATGTGATACCTACGTAATCATGTGTATAAAAGCCTTCAATTGCATCATAATAAAGCAGTACAGTTATTTGGAAAGATGCAGAGTGTATCTTTTGTGTCTGTTCCCACTGCAGTAGTTATTAATTCATTTGTAACCACTAATCAATATAAGGATAGGAGTTGCCTATCTTTAAAATTCCATGTCAGATGGTGAGCCAACCAGGAGGGGATTTACAGATGACCCTGATAATCCGAAACGAGGAGTGTCAGGTCACCTTGAGGCTAGGTGACAGATGCACACCGTTAGGATCAGGAGTGCACCGCAAGGTAGTGGACCCTACAGCTGACTGCTGTGGATGGGAGTTCGGGTATAAGTTAGGCAGGGCCGCTGGAACACCAACACGGATCCCACCGGGGTTAGAGCGTAGGAATCCCTGGGGCACGGAGTCTAAGAGCCAGCAGGTGTTCACCAGAGCCTCTAGTGGTGAGGATGGACTGGGCTGCAACTGGCTCCAGGCCGCGACCCCCAGGGTCCCCCAGCTCACACCCACAGTAGGCAACAGAAGGACAGGGATAGTAAAGGAATAAGCCAAGGTCAGGGCCACAAGCAGACAAGGACAACAGAGTACGCGAAAGGTACAGGGTCACAGGCAAACAGGGATAGTCGGGGACACGCCAAAAGGTCAGGGTCACGAGCAGACAGGAATAGTATAGAACACGCCAAGGTCGGTAACAGAAATAAACGTAACACACGCGGCAGGCAGGAACAGGAAGCCAAACACACAAAGATTGATCAGCAGGGCTGACCTGCAGTGCAGAGTTCTCTGATAGGAGCTGGGGTGGAGCCATGCTAGAGGAGAGTTAATAAAAGCAGTCAGGTGAGAGACAGCTGGTCTTTGGAGATGAACACATGGAGACAGGTAAGCTGACAAACAAACTCTATTGCATAACAATGACAGTACCCCCCCTCTTACGAGGCCTCCCCCTTCCCCGCCTGGGACCAGGTTTAGAGGGGAACTTCAAATGAAACTTCCTCAACAGACGAGGTGCAAAGACCTCAGAAGCCTTGATCCACGACCTCTCCTCAAGACCAAACCCCTTCCAATGCACGAGGTACTGGAGAATGCCTCTACAGAGTTGGGAATCCAAAATTTGGCTAACCTCGTACTCCTGATTATCCTCAGAGACCGGTGCTGCGGTAGAGAGAGGACGAGAGAACTTATTGAGGACTAAAGGCTTCAGAAGGGCAACATGGAAGGAGTTAGAGATTTTGAGGCTTTTGGGAATCTGGAGCTTGAAACAAACCGGATTCAGTTTAGAAGTTATGGTGTACAGACCAATGATTCTTGGGGCAAATTTGAGAGAAGGAACCCTGGAGTTTGATGTTCCTGGTGGAGAGCCAGACTTTGTCTCCTGGCTGAAGAGAAGGCGGCTTACACCTGCGACGGTCAGCAAAACTCTTGAATTTGTTGGCAGCTTTCTGGAGGGAATCATGAACGTCAGCCCAAATGGAATTGAATGATTCCTGAACAGTAGCCAAGGCTGGAATGTCAGAAGAACAGGTCATAGGAAGAGGGAGTTGAGGATGTCTTCCATAAACAGTGATAAAGGGTGTTTTCTGAGAACTGACGTTGACATGATTATTGTGGGAGAACTCGGAAGTAGTGATGCCCAATCATCGTGCTGAGCCGAGACCAAGGTACAGAGAAAGACCTCCAACTCCTGATTAACCCTCTCAGTCTGGCCATTGGATTGTGGATGGTAAGAAGAGGTAAAATCCAAGGTAAAAGTTGAGGGATTTGCAAAAGGCTCTCCAAAAACGGGACGTAAACTGAACACCCCTGTCCGAAACGACATGGGAAGGAACACCATGAAGGCGGAAAATCTCTCGTACGAGAATGGGAACCAAGGCAGAGGCAGAAGGGAGACCAGGAAGAGGAACAAAATGAGCCATCTTGGAGAACCGATCGATTACCACCCAAATGGCTGTATTATTCTCCGACAGTGGAAGATCGGTGATAAAATCCATGGCGATATGAGACCAGGGCTCCTTAGGAATGGGCAAGGGCATGAGAAGACCAGCAGGGTCTAGCAGAAGATTTAGACTGAGCACAGACATGACAAGCCTTAACGTACTCTTTAACATCCGAGCAGAGGTTAGGCCACCAGTAGAGACGACTGATGAGCAGGAAGGATCGGAGGAACCCAGCATGACCTACCACCTTGGAATCATGTCCCCAACGAAGGATCTTAGCTCTTAGCTCCGTGGGAACAAAGGTCTTGCCAGGAGGAATTTTTGATTTCAGGGTAGTAGAATGGGCAACAATGCATGAGGTCAGAATGATCGGCTCAGGATCAGGGTGGACTCCTCGTCCAAAGCGTCAAATGACCTAGAGAGCGCAATCCCCCGACCGTTGCAGGAACCAGGTTTGTACATAATCATGAATTTAAAATGAGAAAAGAAGATACTCCACCTGGCCTGTCTGGGGTTCAGACGTTTAGCATTCTGTAGGTATTGTAGATTCTTGTGATCAGTAAAGATCGTAATGGAGTGAGGGGAACCCTCCAAGAGACGAGGTCACTCTTCCAACGCCAATTTAATTGCGAGAAGTTCCAGATCACCAATGGCATAATTTCTCTCTGCCTGAGAAAATTTTTTGGAGAAGAACGCACATGGTTGACGTCTCTTCTCAAAGAACTGAAAAAGCACAGCTCCCACCCCATCAAAGAAGCGTCTACTTCAATAAAAAATGGGTCCCCAGGATTTGGTCTCCTCAAGAGAGGTCCAGAAACAAAGGCCTGTTTCAGATCGTGAAACGCAGAGACAGCCTCGGGAGGCCAGTCTTTGGCATTCGCACCCTTCTTGGTTAAAGCGATAATAGGCGCAGCAATGGAAGAATAGTTCCTTATGAACTGCCTATAATAATTTGTGAAGCCAAGAAAGTGCTGTGTGGCCTTGAGGCTAGCAGGAAGGGGCCAGTTTGTAATGGCCGAGACCTTTCCGGGATCCATGCGAAGACCCAAACTAGAAACAAAACATCCCAGAAACAGGACCTCAGGACATTCAAAGGAACATTTCTCCAGCTTGGCATAGAGATTATTCTCTCTAAGGCGCTGAAGAACGGTGCGGACATGGTTTCTGTGAGCAAGCAGATTTTCAGAAAAGATGAGAATGTCATCCAGATAGATGACAACAAACTGGTACAGTAGATCCCTGAAGATTTCATTGACAAAGTTCTGGAACACAGCTGGAGCATTACACAAACCAAAAGGCATAACCAGGTATTCGTAATGCCCGTCCCTAGTGTTAAACGCAGTCTTCCATTCGTCACCTTCCCGTATTCTAATGAGATTGTATGCACCTCTGAGATCCAACTTGCCGAAAATGGAAGCCCCCTTCAACCTGTCGAATAGCTCAGATATTAGAGGGGTATCGGTTTTTGATGGTCACTGCGTTTAACCCTCGATAGTCAATGCAGGGTCTGAGGGTACCATCCTTTTTAGCAATGAAAAAGAACCCTGCTCCTGCAGACGACAAGGATTTCCGGATGAAACCTCTCTCCAGATTCTCGGCGACATACTCAGACATGGCCTGGGTCTCTAGAATGGACAGAGGGTAGGTACGACCCCTGGGCAGAGTTGCTCCAGGGACAAGGTCAATGGCACAGTCAAAAGATCTGTGGGGAGGAAGCACCTCAGCAGACTTTTTACAGAACACATCCCGGTAATCGCTGTATGCCGCGGGAAGATCAGAAGATACGGATGTGGTAGCAATGGGAAGTCTCTCCTTGGGGACCACCTTGAGAAGACAGGATGAGAAACACGAAGGACCCCAAGCCAGGATCTGCCCAGAGACCCAGTCCACATGTGGAGAGTGGAGCTGTAGCCAAGGAAGGCCCAATACAATGGGGGTAGAGGCCTTGGGTAGAATGAGGAAGGAAATCCACTCCTGGTGGAGTATCCCTATCGACATCCTAATAGGTAGCATCTGGAAACGTATAGGACCCCCTCGGAGCACAGTGCCATCAATTGCCGACACTACCAGTGGTGGAGAAAGGGTAAGCTTCATAGAAGAAGCAGTTCTCCAGTCCATAAAATTGCCGGCAGCCCCGGAGTCCAGATATTCTAGGACCGATTGGGGAGAAGGGCCTACATGGAGGAACACCGGAAGAAGAAGACGAGAAGGTGATGTTTCTGGGTCCAATACTCCACCTTCCAAATGTATTAGACCCGAGCCTTTCCCTGACGAATCGAGCAGGAGTCACGAAAATGACCCTTGCCCCCACAATAGAGACACAAGCCTAGAGTTCTGCGTCTAGCACGTTCTTCGGGGGTTAGTGTGGTCCGGCCCAGCTGCATAGGTTCCTCAGCAGGCAGAGGATGCTCCACAGAGCGACGGGGGAGAGTTCTGGCTGACTAGGACCTAGGGGGTGCTGGTGTCTTTTTTCTAGGGACCTCTCCTGGAAACGAATGTCAATCTGATTGCACAAGGAAATTACATCGTCCAGACTGGCGGGGATGGCTCTTCCTGCCAATTCGTCCTTCACTCGGTCAGAGAGGCCATGTAAAAAGGTTGCGACCAGGGCCTCATTGTTCCAGCTCAATTCAGCTGTGAGGATACGGAACTGAAGCGCATATTGTCCCACTAACAAGATTCTTGGCGAAGGTGTAAAAGGGCACTAGCTGCTGAAGAAACCCGAGCTGGCTCCTCGAAGATATTATGAAAAAGCTTCAAGAAGTCGGACAGGCTGGAAACCACCGGGTCATTCTTCTCCCACAAGGGGGCAGCTCAAGCTAAAGCTTCACCAGAGAGGAGGGAAAATGATATAGGCTACCTTAGCCCGATCAGACAGAAAGTTTTGAGGCTGGAGCTCAAAATGAATGGTGCATTGGCTGAGGAAGCCCCTGCAGGCCTTGGAGTCCCCAGAGAAACGGGACGGAGCTGGCAGTAAATATGAATGTGTGGCTGGGACTGGTGCGATAGGTGCAGCTGCTGATTGTACTTGAGGCTGCAGGTTCGGGTTTCCCAAGGTGGCCTGGAGCTGCTCGAAGCGGGAAGCCAGATCCTTAAGGAATCGCATCACCTGAGTCTGATTAGATTCCTGGGACTCCAGTCTGCGAACTATGCCCTGCAATGGATCGGCTGCAGGAAGCAGCACGTCAGCCGAGTCCATGGCTGATCAAACTGTCAGGTCACCTTGAGGCTAGGTGACAGATGCACACCCTTAGGATCAGGAGTGCACCGCAAGGCAGTGGACCCTACGGCTGACTGCTGCGGATGGGAGTTCGGGTATAAGGAAGGCAGGGCCGCTGGAACACCAACACGGATCCCACCGGGGTTAGAGCGTAGGATTCCGTGGGGCACGGAGTCTAAGAGCCAGCAGGTATTCACCAGAGCCTCTAGTGGTGAGGATGGACTGGGCTGCGCTATGAAATATATGAACCGAAGGTGTGGTTCCGCCTATACTGAGCCCCTAGATTAATGGTTAAAGCTGACAGGAATCCAGGATGGGTAACAGGGTTAACACAAAAGTCCACAGGGACTAAGAATCATGCCGAGTAAACAGCTAGAGAAACAGCTATCTATGTGAGCAGTAGGGATGAGCCCGATGATCGAGTCAAACCTTCAATTGTGTCATAATAAAGCTGAACAGTTATTTGGAAAGATGCTGAGTGTATCTTTTGTGTCTGTTCCCTACAGCAGTAATTATTATTAATTTGTAACCACTAATCAATATGAGGATAGGAGTTGCCTATCAATAAAATTTCATGTCACAACCTATATGCCAAAGATGGTTTGCGGGTTTCCCCGCTGACAGCTAAATTAATTTAAAAAAAAAATTAGAATTAGCTGGCAATAGAAAATAAAAAAACAGTGTGGGGGGTCTCTCCCCAATCAATACAAGGCCCTTTGGGTCCCTTTCAAAATCCATACCAGACCATTATCGGAGCATGCAGCCTGGCAGGCCAGGAAAAGCGGAGGGGGCGAGCAAGTGCCCCCTCCTAAACCATCCCAGGCCACGTGTCCTCAACATGGGGGGATGCTGTGGGGTGCAAAGCACCTTGTCCCCATTTTGATGGGAACAAGGGCCTCTTCCCCACATCCCTGGGCAGTGGTTGTGGGGGTCTGTGGGCAGGGGGCTTATTGGAATCTGGATTCCCCCAGATCCCCCCCATGTGAATGAGTACAGGGTACAAAAAAAGTGTCAAAAATAAATAAAAACAGGAGGCAGTTTTTGACAATTCCTTTATTAAAAAAATAAAAAAGTCTCCCAATGTAGATCCATCATCAATCACGCCACTCGCCGCAACGCGGGACCCAAAAAACAAAACAGATAAAACGTTCCGCCAGCGATGAAGGCTAATCGCTGAACTCACTGGTCTGTGATGTCACAAGGAAGATGATGCCACCAGGTGACATTACCAGGTTACCCCGTCCCTTACCTATTTAAGAGCTGTCAGACAGAGGAGCAGGCATTTTGAGGTTAGCCTTCGTCGCAGGTGGAGCGTTTTTTCTTTTTTTTTTCAAGTCTGACGGTGCAGCAGGCATCATGATTGATGATGGATCTACAATGGGGGACATTATTTTGTGTCGAGAAGATGTCCTTGTTCCATTAAAATGAGGACTAGGTGCTTTGGGGTGGTGGGGAGAGAGCCCAAAGGACCTGGTATGCATGGGGGGGACCCCACGCCATTTTTTTCATTTTTTTGTTGTATTGCCGGCAATGGCTTGCACCTGCGAGTCACTTTAACCTTCCTGTCGGTATGATTATGTCAGATTTGACAGCGGTACAATTGTTTTGCATGGAAATTTGGCATTTTATATTGTAGGCCTGTAATTGTTAGGAATAACTCACTTAAATCTGTCCAAACCTGAGTCTAGTAGACATCCCGGGTATGATAAAGTTTGAAACACAAAATCATAAATTATAATACATAAATATAATTAATAACCAATGATAATATAATAATAATACATTTTATTCAATAAATTTCAGTCAATAATATAATCAAATCAAAAATACTGAAATTTTTTTGGGCCAAACAAGGGTGCAATATTACAAGTCATATTGCTTCAGTAAACATCCTGGGCATGGTAAATTTTGAAACATGGGACTGCACAAAGTCTGACATCACAATCAGGACAATAGAACCTGGTTTCCTTTCGGATTGTCCTTCCAGTGTCATCACGCTTGTAATATTTTTTTTTTTTTGTTTTCTTATTACTGGATAAAATGTGATTGCCTGGTTGGCTCTGTCAACACCTCCCATGGTGTTGTTCATATCACCACTTGTCGTTTCATGATGTCTTTCCCACCTTTTGTGTGTACCATGACAGTGGAGGTGTTATGAATTGAACTCATTAGGCACACATCTTTTTTGTCACGCCATTGCAGTGCCATCATTTTGCCTTTCTGCCAGGCAACCATTTCTCCTGTTTTGATCTTCTTATTGCAAAAGACTGGTGGCATGTCATGTTAGCCCCATAGGCATCCGTTTTGTTCTGTAGAAGGATCTCATAGAGTTCAGGAGATGTGTAAAAAATTGTCTCTAGTTACACAATAGCCCTGATTTAGCAATGGCTCAATCAATGAAAAAACGGAAGATGTTGCCATTCCATAATTACTGTATTTTTGGTTGAATTTGGTTCCTTTCCCAGTGTATAGGACAGAATTCCAAATTTAACCAGTGCTCGATTCACATAGCATGAAGGATTTGATGCCAAATCGTGCTCTCTTTGACGCCATATATTGTATCCAGCTGAGCCTTCCATTGTAGGCCATTAGACTTTCGTTTATGCTGATGTCTCTATCTGGCACATAGCTTTGTTGGAAATTTTTCTGAATCATTTGATATACCTCCCAAATCTTCTTGAGTTTCGGTGCTGGATGAGTAGTTTCATCAAATTCTTCATTATTTTCAAAGTGCAAGTACTTCATTATCAGGGAAAATTTGTACTCTGACATGACCGTACCAAAGAATGGAGTGGCTAGTAATTTATTGGTTGTCCAATACCACTTTTGCAGGGGTTTCCCCACCACTCCCTGAAGAATTATTAGGCCCAGAAATGTCCAAATGTCCTCTTTGGTCACTGGTTCCCACTTTCTGCTCCTTGTAAACCTCCGATGTGTAGCAGCTTGTTGCTCCTGGTACTGGTTTGTCTCTGTAACTATTTTTTCAATAACCTCATCGGTCAAAAATAGTTGGAGGTATGCCATAGGGGTTGTCATCTTCAACATCCACTTTGATTCCAGGTGCTCCAGTAAATGGAAATCTTGGGGGCGCTGCGTGATCCGTACCGCAGTCAATAGAGCACAAAGTCCTCACATTACTGAGGTCAGTCACAGGATCGTCGTTGAAATCACTTTCTGTGTCTGACGAATTTCTCCATGAATCGCTATCACTCAATTCTGCAAGTGATTCTGTATCGTTATCGCTGTTTTCCAGCATGTCATAAACCACTTTTGAGGTAGAGGCGTGCTTTTTTGATGCCATGGTCGTTCTCCAGTTTCCAGGCAGAAAGTACAGTAAAACTGCAGGCAAGGGCACTGGACAAAGCACTGGGGGGCAAACTGAGGTCAAATTATGTTATACACTAATGTAATCCAATAAGATTACAATGTATTGTGTGTGTTGTGGTTTATACCTTTTGAATTTGCCGCCAGTTCCACCCCCAGTCTCAACGCTCACAGGGAAGGGAAGCCGTAGCACACAGAGCATCAGGCGGAAGATCTGGCCGCTGTACACAGCGGAAGTACATTGCGGGATCCCAGGGACAAGGTAAGTCACCTCTTCCAGGATCCAGCGATGCAATCCCGAGTGTGGCTCGGGGTTACTGCTAATGGTATTTAAATTTCCCCCCAGCCACACTCGGGATAGCCACCAAGGAGGTTAAATGTCATCTTTTTTTCTTTACAAATTTTAGTTTTGCTGTGGCAGGTTCTATACATGGTACAGATGTGCCACTTTACAGGCAGACTAAGAGGACCCCCCAGGCACTATATTTAAAGGAATTTTTCATTTTTATTATTTTACTTTAGGCATCATTAAAATGACTGCTCCTTTAAAACCACTTCAATACCAGACACTTTCCCCTCTTCCTGCCCATGCCAATTTTCAGCTTTCATCGCTGTCGCACTTTGAATGACAATTACGAGGTCATGCTACACTGTACCCAAACACATTTTTTTATCATTTTGTTCTTTTGGTGGTATTTGATCACTGCTGGAGTTTTTACTTTTTGCCCAACAAATAAAAAAAGACCGTACATTTTGAAAAATAAAGTTTTTCTTTGTTTCTGTTATAAAATTTTGTAAATAAGTAATTTTTCTCCTTCACTGATGGGCACTGATGAGGTTGCACTGATGGGCACTGATGAGGTGGCACTGATAATGGGCATTAATATGCAGCACTTATGGGCACTGATAGGCGGCGCTGATGGCCACTGATAAGTGGCACTGGTATGCAGCACTAATGGGCATTAATTGGACACAGCTGATCATGTCGTAAAGAGCCTCCGTCAGAGGCTCTTTACCGAGATCAGTGTTTTGGTGTGTCAAGCTGGAGACATGCGGCACCACTGATCGCCGCGCTGCGTGCCCCCACGGGTGCGCCGGCTGTTATCCTGAAAGATGTTGCATGACGTCCAGTCAGGATAACTGAACCATCGCCTGGCTGTCATTCTGCAATAGGCAGGGCAGGAAGTGGTTAAAAAGAATATTTTTTATAAAAAATGTTGCATTGGCTTATATCCCCCAGGGCAGTACCCGGGCTCCATACCCTATTTATAGCTAATAACTTGTATTTTGGATTTTCATGTTCAGGTCCCATAGGCTTTGATAGAATTCATGGCTTGGGTCTGAACATTTTCTCTGTTCAGAAATTCAATAATTTGTAGAGTCACCTTTTACGCCTATCACAGCTCCAAGTCACTTTGGATAAGTCTCTACGAGCTTGCCACATCTTACCACTGGGATTTTTGCCCATTCCTCCTTGCAAAACTGCTCCAGCTCCTTCAAGTTGGATGGTTTGCGTTTGTAAACAGCAATCTTTAAGTCTGACCACAGATTTTTTATTGGATTGAGGTCTGGGCATTGACTAGACCCTTCCATCACATTTCCCCTTAAACCACTCAAGTGTTGCTTTAGCAGTGTGTTTGCGGTCATTGTCCTGCTGGAAGGTGAACTTCTGTCCTAGTCTCAAATCACACACAGAGTGGTACAGGTTTTGCTCAAGAATATCCCTGTATTTAGCACCATCCATCTTTCCCTTAACCCTGACCAGTTTCCCAGTCCCGACTGCTGAAAAACATCCCCACAGCATTATTCTGCCACCACAATGTTTCACTGTGGAGATAGTGTTCTTTGGGTGATGTGATGTGTTGGGTTTGCGCCAGACATAGCGTTTTCTTTGATGGCCAAAAAGTTCAATTATAATCTCATCAGACCAGAGCACCTTTCTCTATACATTTTGGGAGTCTTCCACATGACTTTTCACAAACTCAAAACGTGCCATTTTGTTTTTTGCTGAAAGTAATGGCTTTCTTCTGGCCACTCTGCTATAAAGCCCAACTCTATGTAGCATACGGCTTGTTGTCATCCTATGTACAGATACTCCAGTTTCTGCTGTGAAACTCTGCAGCTCCTCCAGGGTTACCTTAGGTCTCTGTGCTGCCTCTCTGATTAATGCCCTCCTTGCCTGCTCCGTGAGTTTTGGTGTGCAGCCGTCTCTTGGCAGGTTTGCTGTTGTGCCATGTTCTTTCCATTTGGTTATGATAGATTTGATGCTGCTCCTAGGGATCACCAAAGATTTGGCTATTTTTTTTATAACTTAACCCTGACTTGTACTTCTCAACAACATTGTCCCTTACTTGTTTGGAGAGTTCCTTGGTCTTCATGGCAGTGTTTGGTTACAGATCATGAGATACTTAGATTGCACACAGGTGTACATCATTTCACTAATTATGTGACTTCTGAAGGTAATTGGTTGCACCAGAGCTTTTAATGGGCTTCATAACAAAGGGGGTGAATACATACGCACATGGCAATTATTTTTTTATTTCTGAAAAATAGTTTTATGTATTTATTTTTCTAATTTTACTTCACCAACTTAGACTATTGTGTACTGTTCCATCACATATAATTCAGATTAAAAAACATTGAACTAAAGGCTGTTATGTAACACAATAGGTAAAAAGCCAAGGGGGATAAATACTTTTGCAAGGCACTGTAGATATTAAAACATTATAAATACCTTTCCTGTCGCATCATGGCAGCATACACCTATGGGTTGTGGCTCCGCCCCCGCAACCTGATAGGACCGCGTAGCTATTAAAGTCTGAGAGAGCCCCTGCCCCAGCATTCTCCTTTTTTTCCTCACCTGTCAAGGACCGAAAACATGCATCCCTTACCTAAAACATTCGCCCCAGCCAGGTTCTAGCCTCTCCTGGGTGGAAGTCCTATCCTGTACAGCCTCTAAATGAGCTCAATGGAAGGAACCCCACTCTGATGGTCTCAGGGGTATGTTACAATACATTACAAACCTTAAACAGGTTTATGGATCGCAGCGGTCTCCAGCTCCTTTCTGTGCACCTGTGGGTAACTTCTCCTCCTGTCTGTCTCCATAGCTCCAGCTTGTCAGGACATCCCACTTTCCAGCTTCCAAAATGGCGTCGGAGGCCTCAGAGCGCATCTGAGCATGCTCGAGCGTGACGTCATCACCCCGGGACGGCGGCAAGTTTAAAAATGCTGTAATGTCAGCATTTTCTTGTCTCTTCTCTCCTGAGCCTGTAAGGGGGAATTTTGACCGGATTTCTTTTGCTAATCTACCCTATCTCTCTCTTGCTATCTCCACGCCCAGGTAAGATCTATGATGGCTTTTTTCTTTGCTTGTTTACTATCTGCTATCCCATGCATGCTAAGCCACCTATATAATTATAGGTTGATTCATCACCTTTCATGGAGACCGTTGCCCAGGTAGACCATCGCCAGCCTACTAGGTAAGAGGGGATGATGGGTAAGTATGAAGAGAAGGAAAAAGAGAGCCCTCACTAATGCTGTTTAAATTGAACAGCCCCGCCAGGTCTTCCAGATCGTCACATTCAAGACGAGGGGAGCCTTCAAGAAGGAGCCGCTCAAGCCACAGGCAGAGTCGCTCAGAGCGCGGCAGAAGTCGCTCAAATCGCAGAAGCCGCTCAAGTCGCAGGAGGAGCAGATCAAGTCGCAGGAGAAGCCGATCAAGATCAAGGCATAGTCGCTCCCACCACAAAAAATCCCCTGCGCGCAGGAAATCTCCTGTCACCCAGCCTTCCCGTCCACCCGGGAACTCCTGCTGGATTTGCGGTGCTACAGCACTTCCAGACAAACTGGCCTGTCGCACATGCTTCATTGAGGCAACTAAAGACAGAGAAACAGAGGCAAGAGAACCAATTGATCCATCACCACAAGTCGCAGAGCCAGAAGCCAGCAGACCTATACAAAGTACCTCATCCACTGCCCCATCATCATCAAAGACGTCAGACCCTCTCTCTGACACTGATGATCTAGAGGCATCCACCGGCTTCGACTTCTCATTGATCGACCCATTCGTGAAGTCAGTAAAAGAGGTGATCGACTGGGTGGAAGAAAAAGAAACTCCTCAAAAAGTGAGGAAATACTTTCCAAATCTTAAAAAAGACCCAGAGAACTTCCCGTTCATTGAGGAACTTGAGGATCTAATTAAGGATGAGTGGCAAAAGCCAGAGAAAAAAACTGGCCTCAGCAACAGATTATCAAAACTCTATCCACTTAAAGAGCCTAACGTCAACCCACTAATATCTCCTCCAGTGGTCGACTCCTCCCTAATGCGCCTCGCCAGGCACGTAACACTTCCAATAGAGGATGCAGTCACATTCAAAGACGTCCTGGATAGAAAGATCGATCTGGATCTTAAGAGAACCTACCTCTCGGCAGGTGGCGCTTGCAGGCCAGCAATAGCATTGGCTGCCGTCGGTAAGGCTATCTCAAGCTGGTCCACGATGGCCGAGAAGCTGGTATCGGAAGGAATAGAGCAGGAGAAAGTTATCTCAGCACTCCAAGAACTTAGTCTTGCAGGCGACTTTGTCGCAGAAGCCTCTGTGGATATAATTAAAACCACTTCAAGAGCAATGTTAAGCTCAGTAATGGCCAGAAGGGCGCTCTGGTTAAAACCCTGGTCGGCAGATCCCTCCTCAAAATCCAATTGGTGCAAAATACCCTTTGATGGCGTAAACCTTTTTGGAGAAAAACTGGACATGGCTATTTCTAAAGTCACGGGGGGAAAATAGGGACTCATCCCTTCAGATAGGAGGCCCAGGCAGCAGAGACCACCGGTTTCTAGAAGAAATCTGCCAGATAAATACAGAGAGGCAAGATCCTACAGGCCCGGAAAAGAGTATAGGAGGAACTGGAAGAATCCCCAGTCATCATTCCTCAAGCTCCAAAAGTCTAAGACCCCTGCGTCAGGGGAACAAAAGTCTTTTTGAAGGTGCGTCCGCCCAACCAGCTTTAGCGGGGGCCAGACTCATGAGTTTCAAGCAGGTCTGGGCGGATACAATAAAGGACCCATGGACGATAGACACTGTCCAGTTCGGCCACAAATGGAAATTCAAGACACGGGCTCCAAGAGACCAATTCTCTGTAACCAGATTACCTGCATCTCGGGAAAAAAGGATGCTACTGACAAAGTACGTCCAAGACCTGTTACAAAAGGAAGCCATAGTGGAAGTTCCAATATCCCAAAGGTCAACGGGATTCTACTCCCCGTTGTTTCTGGTGAAGAAGAAATCGGGGGATCTACGCCCTGTCTTAGATCTAAAGAATCTCAATCGCTCAATCTTAGTCGTGACATTCAAAATGGAGAGCCTCCAGTCAATTCTTCGGGCCATGAATATCGGGGATTGGATGCTTTCCGTCGATTTACAAGACGCCTATCTGCACGTCCCCATTCACATCTCATTCTAAAAATTTCTCCGCTTTGCGGTAGGTCTACATCATTTTCAATTCCGAAGCCTCCCGTTCGGGATCTCCACCGCTCCAAGGACATTCACAAAAATCTTACTGCCAGTAATAGCCTTACTAAGAGAACAAGGATTGAGGGTCCATCATTACCTGGACGACATCCTTTTGCTAGCAGACAATCAGGATTCCCTTCTACTGCATCGATCCATTCTGATTACCACCCTACAAAACTTCGGCTGGATCATAAACTGGGGGAAAAGCAATCTGCAGCCCACTCAGAGAATGATATTCCTGGGGGCGGAACTAGACACCCGTCTCAATACGGTGGAACTTCCGCAGGAAAAAATTCCCAGCCTCATTCAGAAGGCAAGAAAGTTATTAGCCTCTACCACACTACCAGCCCGGGAGTACCTCAGCATACTGGGGTCATTCTCAGCAACCATCCCAATGGTAAAATGGGCCCAATGGAACACCAGACCTCTGCAAGCATCATTGTTAAAACAATGGAACGGGGTATCATTGTCTCAGCCGATCGTAGTCCAGAAAGAAATAAAACAATCACTCTGGTGGTGGACCAGATTGAACAATCTGAAGAGATGCAGGCATATAGTCCCTCTTCCTCAGGAAATAATCACTTCAGACGCCAGCCTGAAGGGCTGGGGGGCACACTACCGCCATCACGCAGTCCAGGGCCTTTGGACATTCAGAACACAGAACGTGGTTTCAAATATATTGGAGATGAAAGCAGCTTTCCAAGCTCTGTTAGCCTTCAGCCCCCTCCTCAGGGGGAAAGAGGTCCTGCTAAAATTGGACAACAGAGTGGCAGTTGCCTATATCAACAGGCAGGGGGCACCAGGAGTCGCTCCATGATGCGGGAAGTCCGTCCAGTCTTCGAGTGGGCACAGCTGAACCTGTCGGGATTAACGGCAGCGTATGTCCCAGGAGTCCAAAATCAACTAGCCGACTCCCTAAGTCGGACCTTTGTATCAAACAACGAGTGGGCCTTAAGTCACCAAGCCTTTACCCTCATAACCCAGACCTGAGGGATACCGGATATAGACCTGGCAGCAACACCGGTCAACACGAAATGCCAGAGATATCTAGCCAGAATTCCTTTCCCATCGGCAGAAGGCACAGATTGCCTACAACACGACTGGAACTTCCGTTTGGGGTACATATTTCCGCCAACACCACTCATTCCGAGATTCTTACTCAGACTCAAGAGGTCGAAAGCCACAGTGCTAGCAGTCCTCCCATTTTGGCCGAGACGACCATGGTTTACGACGCTCCTCCAATTGAGCACAGCAGAACCACTGACACTCCCAATGACAGTGGATATACTGTCGCAGGGGCAACTCCTTCACCCATTTCCGGAGAGGCTGCATCTAACAGCATGGAGATTGAAAGGACTAGGTTCTTAGTCCAAGGTTGCTCCCAGAAAGTGATAGACACTCTCCTCCAGGCCAGAAAATCCACGACCAATAAAACCTATAAAAGGGTCTGGGAGAGTTTTCTCTTAGTCGCACAACAGCAATCCTGGAACCCGGCATCTCCATCAGTTCCTCAGATCCTCAAGTTTCTCCAGTTAGGTCTAGATAAAGGTCTTAGGTCTAGTACCCTGAAGGTACATGTATCAGCCCTATCCGCTATGACAGGAGTGAAATGGGCTCAAGAACCTCTCATCATCCAATTTCAGAAGGCTTGCCTAAAGTTGAGACCACCTAGAAAACCTTCCTTCCCGACATGGGATCTTTCAGTAGTGCTGGAAGCCTTATCCCATGAGCCATTTTTTCCGTTAGAGAATGTTTCCCTGTGGGACCTAACTCTCAAAGTCACTTTCCTAATAGCAATTACATCAGCTAAAAGGGTATCGGAAATTCAGGCCTTACAGGCTAAGGAACCATACTTGATGTTCTATCCAGACAAAGTAGTCTTAAAACCATCGGATCGCTTCATCCCGAAAGTGTCATCATCTTTCCACTTTAACCAAGAACTATGTCTCCCCACCCTATCCACAGAACAGGGTGATCCACATCCGCTTGACATAAAGTCGAATATCCAGGCCTACCTCCTGGCAACCAGAAATTTAAGGAAGACAGAGGACCTACTGGTCATTCCTCATGGGTTTAGAAGAGGACAAGCAGCAACCTCTCGCACCATCGCAGCATGGTTGGTGAAGATCATTAAGAGAGCTTACGCATCTAACAATGCACGAGTACCTGAGGGCTTAAGGGCACACTCCACAAGGGCAATGGCGACCTCCTGGGCGGCCTACTGCAGGGTATCAGCCGAAACCATCTGCAAAGCAGCCACTTGGTCTTCGAAAACCACTTTTATCTCTCATTATAAAGTGGACTCCGCTAGATTGTCCACGGTAGAATTTGGGAGAGCAATTATTCAGGCTAACTCCTCAATACCTTCTAAATAAAAAAAACTTATCTTTTGCTCATACCCACCCAGTTTGCGAGTTATTCCCCATAGGCGTATGCTGCCATGATGCGACAGGAAAACGGAAAATTGTATACTCACCTTTCCGTAATTTTCCTTTCCTGTCGCATCTCATGGCAGCATACAAATGCCCACCCATCTGAGGTGAGGTATATATACACGGAGAATGCTGGGGCAGGGGCTCTCTCAGACTTTAATAGCTACGCGGTCCTATCAGGTTGCGGGGGCGGAGCCACAACCCATAGGTGTATGCTGCCATGAGATGCGACAGGAAAGGAAAATTACGGAAAGGTGAGTATACAATTTTCCGTTTTTTTTCATAAGCGATCACATTCCGTCTGTTCTCAGCTGCATACGAGCTATAGGGGGAGAAATAGTGGCACAGTGAGCTTTTCAGTGAAAGGTGGTGCATGGGGCGTGTGCCAGGACAAAACTGATCATTGAAAGAGAGCAGGCTGAGTTCACAGCACAGCTAGAGAACTGGCCATGATCTGTTCTCCTGCTTAGTGTGGTCAGTTTTTAATAGAAAAGCAGAGGAATTGTCAGGAACACCAGTGGTGGTGTCTATGAGAAGTGATCTCAAAGCAAGTGTGAAAGAGGACCTAGTGGCTGAGGAGTGTGATGAGGCTGAAGCATTATGGGTGGAACTGCATATGGGTGTATGTACTTCAAAGCTAATCATTTGAGTTTGCTATAGAAGGTTGTAGAAGGTAGAGACTCAGCTCCTTGCACAGATAGAAAGGGCTGCAAGAGCTGAGACAGTAATGATTATGGGGATTTTAACTACCCTTAAATTGACTGCAGTTATGGCACTGCTGGGGCAATTAAATGGCAAAAATGTTTAAACCTATTACAAGACAATTTTGTGGTACAATTTATAGAGGCCCCAGCTAGAAATAGTAAGTAATAAGCTTTGCATGGTAATCTCAAACCATGCAAAGCGTATTACTAATGTTCATATAAAGGAACATCTGGGTAGCAGTGACCATAACACAATTTCATTTAATGTTAGCTATAAACAACAAGCACATACTGGAAAGATAAAAACATTTAAAGTGTCATTAAACCCACATAATTAAAAGCTATCAATAAATGCTGTATTACATGCTGTTCATACTCAATCACTATGAGACTCCTTTTTATGTGTTCTGCAAAAAACCTTGCTTATCTTGCTATTGTCTTTCTCCCTCTTCTGTCCATGTCGTCCGTCCCCCCCCCCCCCCCCCATGTCCCCTCTGCTGTTGAAGATTTTGCAGAGCAGTTTTACCAGCTACTGCACATGCTCAGTTTTCAGTGTATTTTCTACCTTTGAGCCTTTCCTCCCTGTCACATCTGAGCAGCCCATGTAACTATAGAGTCACACATGTGGGCATATACACAGAGCTAAGTGACAGCCCACGTCCTCCCTCTTCCTTCTCCACGACCACTAACCAGATAAACACAAAAAAGGCGGGAAATTAAATCTTGATTGATGGAGGCTTCACCTCCCTGTTATTCTAAGACACAAGCTAAGCTAGAGGGGTGTAGTACATACAATCTGCCAACCCCATGTTATTGCCAAATATCTATCTATCTATCTATCTATCTATCTATATATATATATATATATAATTTGTATGACAATTTAAAACAGTTTATTGATATTAATTGTAAATGTAATGTGTAGCGCCGACAATTACAAAAAAAATATACATATATAGAACTAATTCAACAAAGATAAAGCAACTGTGTCCATCAATACTAAGATCAGTCCTCTGTGAAAAAACATAATCCAAAAATAAAGTCTTGTGAAGAAATAATACAATAATACACCTTCTGAAGTGAAAATATGTGCTTGGAGGTCAGCCACCATATCCCAGTGAAATGAACACGATGGCTGCCATTACAGACGATGGCTGCCATTACAACAGCATACATGCCTGTATCTTTAAGTCAGACATCCAATGAAAGCATAAGGATTGCGCCCAATATCCACGTCCAGAGGCACTTCTCAGCAGCGTCAAACTAGGTAAATAAAGCTCACCAGGAGCCAACATAATCCTCTGATAGTGTAGCATTTTAATGTGAATGTATATACATAAGTAAAAGTGAAATACAGTGCTAAAAATGATAACCAATGGTAAAATGCACATCAGACATGGTGACTATTACCAATATATACATAGCTGAAACACATGAAGCATAATACCAAAAAATTGAATATTAGACGGGATATAGTAGAGTCCCAATGTATGGCTATGAATCTGATACAAGAGAGTCCCAAACATAGGCTAAATATGAATGTTGGACTGATGTAGAAATCTTCTCTTGTATATCATGAGTTGTATGATCATGGGAAGTGAATAGATGGAATACGCTTACCAGCAGGAGTGGATTCGGATACCGGTGACACCGAATCAAACAGGCTCTGAGATCCTTAATGGACAATGGTTGGACGATGGTTGGTCCTGGAAATCCCGGATCTCAAGGGGGATCTATCCTCTATGGTCCACATCACGACTGTCCGTTCAGAAGCCCGAGAGGGAATTCTCTGCCACAAACAAGTCTCCAGAGCATGGATGGTTCCCAAAAAGATAGATAGGACGCCAATAGTGCAGATCAAATGACGTATTTTATTGGATATAACCAATAATCAACAAACGATATAAAAATGTGATCACGTGTAAAACAATAAAATCAAGTGTAGGAAAGAGTAAGGCTCATCCGACGCGTTTCGTCCACATGGACTTCAACAGGGGCATCCCCAGGTCAGCCACCATATCCCAGTGAAATGAACACTCACCAGAGACGATGGCTGCCATTACAACAGCATACATGCCTGTATCTTTAAGTCAGACATCCAATGAAAGCATAAGGATTGCGCCCAATATCCACGTCCAGAGGCAATTCTCAGCAGGGCCAAACTAGGTAAATAAAGCTCACCAGGAGCCAACATAATCCTCTGATAGTGTAGCATTTTAATGTGAATGTATATACATATACTGTAAAACCAAGTAAAATCACAAAACATCTTACATAAAAAGCTGCTGCCTTCCCGATGGGTTTCATCCAATATGACGTTATTAAGGGACCCCTTGAAGTTTTGTGATTTTACTTTGGTTTTATATGTATATGCATTCACATTTAAATACTACACTATCAGAGTATTATGTTGGCTCCTGGTGAGCTTTATGTACCCTAGTTTGACCCTACTGAGAAGTGAACATGGATATTGGGCACAATCCTTACGCTTTCAGTTAATGTCTTACTTAAAGATACAGGCTTGTATGCTGTTGTAATGGCATCCATCATCTCTGGTGAGGGTTAATTTCACTGGGATGTGGGGATGTGGTGGCTGACCCAAGAATACTCTTTGGGAAACATATTTTCACTTCACAAGGTGTCAGATCCTATTTGTATTATTTCTTCACAAGACTTTTTTTGGATATTTTTTTTTTTCACAGAGGACTGATCTTACTATTGATGGACATTCACACAGTTGCTTTAACTTTGTTTAATTTGTTCTAAAAATATATATTTTTGTATTTGTTGGTGCTACACATTTAATTCACACTTCCATTTAAGATAAATATACTGCTTGTTTGTGAAAGCTGCCACCCACTTTTTGCTTTGCTATTATTGATTCCTTTGCTATTATTGATATTACATTTTTACATTTTTGTTTTCCTTTTTATTCCAAAGGCTGTTTTTTTTTATTTTGAACATGTGATCGGTAGCAGATTAGAAGCTCCACCTGCCACTAGTTCCATACACACAGGCTGGGAAATAAGGCTGGGAAAGAGCTCTGTCATGTGCCAGGTGCAAGATATTTTTTTATTAAAATAATAACAGTGCCATCATCCATATACAGAAAGAGAAGGGATGGTGTAAATTAAATAGTGTGTGTTTAGCATCATTTTAACTTTAGGAGAGCAACTTTTCCAAAGCTAAGGACTGTTCTCCAAGACTTATGCCCCGTACACACGGAAAATGTGTGATAGGACCTTGTTGTCGGAAATTCCGACCATGTGTGGGCTCCATCGGACATTTTCCATCGGATTTTCCGACACACAAAGTTTGAGAGCAGGCTATAAAATTTTCCGATCGTGTGTACACAAATCCGACGCACAAAGTGCCACGCATGCTCAGAATAAATAAAGAGATGAAAGCTATTGGCTAGTGCCCCGTTTATAGTCCCGACATACGTGTTTCACGTCACCACATTCAGAACGATCGGATTTTCCGACAACTTTGTGTGACCGTGTGTATGCAAGATAAGTATGAGCCAACATCCCTCGGAAAAAATCCTAGGATTTTGTTGTCGGAATGTCCGATCAATGTCTGACCGTGTGTACAGGGCATTAGACTGAGAGAAAATATTGGCATCGAAGAATACAGAACAGAAATTAGAATTCTTCAAAAAGACTGTATGTGAACACACTGAAAAACACAATATGTTTCTATGGGCAATAACATTAAAAGACTAAAAACAAAACCTACATGGCTCAGGGCCAAAGTTAAAAAACCTATAAATAATAAGATAAAGAGCTTTTACCATATATAAAAATAAAGGCACTATCATCATTTTAGGTTACAAAGAATATAACAGAATATGCAAAAAGGAAATCAAGGCTGTAAAAATTCAAAATGAACAACAGATTGCAAAAGAGAGTAGGACAAACCCCCCAAAATCCCAAAAATATTATTAGTAAAAAGGTCAGGTCTAAGCATGTAGACACTTTACAAAAAAATCTGGAACCAAGGAAGGTGCATTTACGAAATACCATCTTCAGTTCTGTGTATACAAAGGAGCATGGGGGAGCTCAACCAGACTAACTATGTACTGTCAAGCTAATATTGTGACACCTGTGCAATGTAAATTAGCAAAAAGCTCAGGGCAGCTGTATTCTAATTATGCAAACATATTGATTTGTAAAAGATAAATGGTATAAAGTACGCTACTCTTTTTTTGTCTACCTGTGCTGGATATATCCAAAAACAAAAGAATAAAAATGAGTAATAAAGGTATTAAATAAATAAAAATGTTTGATACAAATATAATTCAAGTAAAATGTGACAAAAAGGGACAGTGCCTGAATTAGTGTGCAATCCTTGACTCCATGAAGATAATATTCATGAAACATTTAAACAGGAAAGTCCATTGTGATAAGCAAATGCAAAGTTGGTGTATAGATCAATCACATCCTCTATTAATTGATGCTAGTGCTCTTAAAGTGACAGTGCAGTGCTATTCCACTTCATTTCACTCCATGTGTGTTGTACCTCAACCACAATGGGTCCAGACTCACCAAATGTAGTTGACCGCTTATGGCTTATGCCAAAAGGGATCAAAAGAAAGCTTTCCACAGCTTCGCTACATTAGGTGTCCTTAGTTTACACAGACCAGTTGGAGTGCAGCATGTATATAAAGCAGAGAGGGATATCATCGCGCAAAAATGTCTTTATTAAAACACATTGACACATAATAAAAAACTACTCATATTGTTAAGTGCCTCTCCGGCACCCAGGGATCATCTGCCTGTAATTATTATAACTGCCGCTGGCCACGGATAGCATTAGCTTCCATAGCGGAAGTCGATGCTATCCGTGTATGGACTTGGAGAGTCGAGAGAACAGCCTGTCCCTACTCGGTTTTGTCTCTCAATTAGACATCATCAGGAGGCGCCTGATGATGAATATCTGTATCTGTTTCATGAATATTATCTTCATGGAGTCACAGATTGGACTTTAATTCAGGCACTGGCACTTTTTGGCACATTTTACTTAACTGCTTTCGGACTGCCCCATGCAAATATACTGCGGCAGGACGGCCTTTCATCGCAAAATTATGTACCTGTACATAATTTAATTTCCTGGGTCTCTGGTGTGCACTCCCACCACCGGCGACCAGCTCCTGCTGTGATTGGACAATGTCCACTGATGTCCACCGGGACCCGCCGATCGTTCCCGAGGCAGACAGAATGGGCAGATCGCTGTTCTGTTACAGGTGAAGACAGAGATCTTGTGTTTCTGCTAAGCAGGAACATGGATCTCGGTCTTCTTACAGTAAAAGCACCCCCCCACAGTTAGAAAGCACTCCCAGGGAACGCATTTAACCCTTTGATTGGACCTGATGTTAACCACTTCCCTGCCAGTGTCATTAGTACATTTACAGTGCATATTATTTAGAACTGATCACTGTATTAGTGTCACTGGTCCCCAAAAAAGAGTCAAAAGTGTCACTTAGTGTCCGATTTGTCTGCCGCAATGTTGCAGTCCCGCTATAAATAAATAAAAATTCCATAAAAATATCTCATAGTTTGTAGACACTATAACTTTTGACATATAATCACACACATAGGTTGGACTTGATGGACTTGTGTCATTTTTTCAACCTCACCTTCTATGTAACTATGTAACTTTTGCGCAAACCAATTAATATATACGCTTATTGTGATTGTTTTTACCAAAACTATGTAGCAGAATACATATTGGCCTAAATTGAAGAAGAAATTAGATTTTTTACATTTTTTTATTGGATGTGTTTTAAAACAAGAAGAAATAAAATATATATATATTTTTTTTAAATTGTCGTTTTTTTTGTTTATAGCTCAAAAAATAAAAAAAATGCAGAGGTGATCAAATACCACCAAAAGAAATCTCTATTTGTGGGGAAAAAAGGACATCCATTTTATTTGTGTACTGCGTTGCATGACCGCGCAATTTTCAGTTAAAATAACGCAGTGCCGTATCACAAAAAATGGCCTGGTCATGAAGGGTGAGTAAACCTTCCGGAGCTGGAGAGATTAAATTATATTTGTATCAAACATTTTTATTTATTTAATACCTTTATTCCTCATTTGGTTCTTTTGTTTTTGGATATATTCAGCACATGTAGATGTAAAAAAAGAGTAGTGCACTTTATACCATTTGTCTTTAACTATGTACTGTAACTATAAAAGTCTCTGAGCACACCAAGAACTGAGCGATCAGCAGTCATGTGATCACTCAGTTCCTGGGTTTAGAACCAGCAGGGGGCAGCTTCAGCAATAGACCAATGCTGCAGTACGCAGGTGAGAATGTGTGTTTGTTTGTTTTTATTGCCATACTTCTCCTTTAAAAACAATTTGCCCCTGCCCCCTTATCATATGCCTGGATAGAAATTAATAATGCCCTAATTTTCTTTACACAAATATGTCCCAGAGGCCTATGCATCTATTGATAAACAAACTATTAGTACTATCAAAGGAATAAACTACTTTTTGCTGAAAACTATAATTTATTTTGCAAATAACATTTCAAGCGAAATATAATATGTTGTCCATAATAGCGCAAACTAGTGATTAAAAATGAAAATGATATGTTTACAAAATCCCCAGACATTTGTTATGACACCTGTGTATAGCTTCCTCATTTTCCGTCTGTCTTTTTTTTAATGGCAGCACTGCTAACTAGACCGTGGATTTTTTTAACGCTGTGTATTATCTATGTACACAAAGACATCTCCCTATGCAAAAGGCCTACATCGATATAGTGTATCTGCTCCATTAAGTTACACATTATGTTACACTGTTCATTTTTCTAAATCAATTTAGACAGTGTTAAATACTTTGCTCTCAGTGTCTAGTCTGTTCCTCTGACTACAGAAGAGATAAAACAAGTAATATCTTTCTGCTTTCTGAACAAATTTCAAAACCTCTTGAGATGAAAAAGCTAAGTATCACCTTTTGAGCAAAAAAGTTACACAAGAAATGCATTTGAATGCTGACAATGATATAAACTAGGTATGAAATATGTGACGTCCTTATCATCTTTGTTTTCAGAGAATATCATTGGGATACGATTTGTAGTTTTGTAACTTCTATTATTTTTGTTGCTGAACCTACAGAAAACTTTTTTTTTTTTTTTACAGCAAACTAAGACTAAAATGTATTTTTTTCATATTATGTGTATGCAGGTAAAAAATAAGTGTAGCACTTTCAAGTATTGCCTCTCAGGTTTTTTAAGCATTCCCCCAGACCAATGGTTCTCAATCCCCGGGCCATGGCTCAGCTCTGGGCCACTGCTTTCTTCCTGTAGTCGCAGCTTCATGTAACCTCCAGAGTCTACAACCAAGACAACCTCATGCACTGTGTAGCATATAAGTGGCAGCTAGGCAGGCACTCCCTGAACCAACCCCCCCATGAGCCTTGAGGGTGCATGATTGAGGTGTCTTGGAAGTGGGGGGGACACCAGTGTCCTCTCTTTACCTGTACAGAGATCAGGAGAGTCAACAGCATGACTAAATCGAGGATACATATGCTAAATTACAAACCTAGTATTATTACCTGAGCTGTAGCTTTACATATGTGTCATCTACCTAGTGCCTGCAATTCATGTCTATGGATCTACCTTGCATTTATGTAATGAATACATGACTGCAAGGTAGATCAACAAATATACATAGCGGGTACTAGGCTGGTTTCATTTATTTTGAATGTCACCCCAAAGCACTAAGGCAATGCACCTAGGTTGTAGCGCAATGGACAGGAGTTGAGAGCCACTGTTTTAAGGTCATGGTAAACCCGCAGGCTTTAAAGTGGTTCTAAAGTCCAAAGGGTCTTTACCTTAAAGTGGTTGTAAATCTCAGTCATGAGATCCGAGCAAAGCACATATATCTGTAGTGTTTACTTATCTCTCTTCAAAGCTCTATGGTTTCTCTTTGGTGCTTCGTTCATCCTCTGTTACCAGCATGAGTCACTTCTGAGAAGATTTCCCGACACATGAGATAAAATTTGTGTCGGGGGGGGAGCTCAGCACACACCTTGTCTATTCACAACACAGTCCTTCTGCTGTGTGGAGGGGACTGTGTTCCTTTCCTCCAATCAGCTCTCACACACGGTAACTGCAGCTTCTCCATCCCCTCCTCTAGCATACTAACAGATGGAGAAGGATTTTTTTTTTTTTTTTTTCTCATAAAATTTTTATTGAGTAAGATAAAATTACACAAAATAACAGATGATACAGAATGTTATCATGCACATAGATGGAGCATTTACATTAGATCATAAGTTTAGTCATTGAGCATTTCAGAACTATCTTAGTATGGAGTAAAGTTATAGTTAACCATGTGTGCCCTTACAAAAACAGTGGTAAAGAACAAATTTATCTAAGTCATTGAAGAAAAACTCGTGAAACATTTCTGTGTGGTCTGGAAGTTCCAGTTTGTCCAAGATAATTGGGATGTAGTAAGAAGTGGCTGTTTTTTTTGTTTTTGCTTATAGTGGCCCATGTTTGTCATGTGGACCAACGTTATACCTCACCTAACCCAAGCACCCTACTTGGGAACAAACTGTGCAAGGGGGGTGAGGTGGTGATTTCTAATTATAAGGCGTTTTTAGTGTTGGACACATAGACATTATCGAGAAGTCTCGTAGATATTGTGTTAGGATTATAATTTTTATAGCTACAATGGGGTATGGGTAGAAAGTGGGGGGGGGGAGATGGTAGTGTGGACGGTTACACTCTAAATTGTGAGGGGGGGAGTTTTGAACTGTTAATGGTAGAGGTGTGATTGGTTCTCCTTCCTTTCCTGTTGAGGGTATGAGAAAAAGAGGTGAATTAGGGGGTAATTACCCAATATGTGCAGAACTCTAAAAGAGTGGATCTAAACTAGTACGGCCAAAACTCTAGTATATCTCGTGGGTATACGGATTTTATCTCAAATCAGCACTTTTATGTATTGGAGCCATTAAGTCCCATTGTGTGTCTGTGGGGCGGGTCGTGAAGAAGTGTTTGAAATTCCGAGGATTCTCGAAAGTGTAGCCAACATGCCCATGTTTTGCGAAATTTTGTGGGATTGACGTTGGCCTGGTGAATTAGGTCTTCCATTTCTGCTATCTTATCTATGCGCTTTAACCAGTCTGAAATTTTGGGTGGGTTGATCTTTCTCCAAAATAAGGGGACACATTGTTTGGCAGCGTTTATGAGGTGAAGTGCTAAGGATTTCCTGTATGTGGATTGTGGCAGGGTTGTGTGATGTAGCAAAAACTGAGCTGCTGACGGGTCCAGTGTGTACGTGGTTATTCGAGATATCAAGCTGTGTACCTGTTCCCAGAATGGTTTAATAAGCGAGCATTCCCACCAAATATGGAGGAGAGTACCCACTTCAGAGTTACATCTCCAGCATAAAGGTGAAATGTGAGGATTAAAGCTATGGATTCGTTCCGGAGTCCGGTACCATCTAGAGTACAGTTTGAAATTGTTTTCTTGCGCGGAAATGTTTATGGAGCCTTTGTGGGTATGCTCGAATATGTTTTCCCAGTCTTCTGGGGAGAGGTCAATTTGAAGTTCTCTTTCCCATTTCTGATTAGTTGGGTTGTCTTTGTGATTGATTTCCCCATATAGCAGGGAATATACAGTAGAAATTAAGTGGTTTTGGGGGCATGTCATAGAGCATAGTGATTCGATAGGGTGTAATTCTCTAGACCACTGCGATGTGAGTGAATTGCCATTTAGGAAATGTCTTATTTGTAAAAAATGGAAAAGGGAAATGTTTTTGTCTGGGTAATGTGCAGATAGAGCCGAAAATGGAATACAAGAACCTTTGTCGAAGAAGTGACGGGCTCTCATCTGGTGTTCAGCGGTATGGTTTGTAGTGTTGTTTCTCGCGACTCCCGGTGGGAAGTCGGGGTTGTTCGTCAGGGGAGTCATTGGGCCTGGTGTAGGAGTTAGTGTGAGGGATTGACACGCAGTTTTGAAACTATGTAAGGTAGGTCCTATGAGCGGGTGATTTGAATATACTCTAGGAATGACCTTATTGTTAAGCCATGGGATATTGGATAAAGGGATATTGTCACATGAGTCTTCCAAAGCGATCCAGTCTTTCGAGTGTGTGTGTATGTGCCAATCAATTACTCTAGTGAGATGGCATGCTGTATAATATTTATGTATATCAGGTAAGCCTAGTCCACCTTTAAGTTTTGGAAGAGTCATTCTGTCCCAGCTGATTCTAGGAGGTTTGTGGGCCCAAATAAAGTTTCTGCAAAGTTTTTTATACGTTTTGAAGAATGTTGGTGGTAAATTGATTGGGACCATTTGTAAAACGTATAATATACGGGGTAGTATGTTCATTTTTAAAATGGCTATGCGCCCAAACCAGGAAAATTGTCCCGAAGACCATTTGTTGAGATCGGTTTTTATGGCTTGTAATATTGGAGAGTAGTTTTTATCGTATAAATCATGTAGCTTGGCTGGAATTTGGATGCCTAGGTATGTAAGAGAGTGAGGTGCCCAGCTAAAAGGGAAGTTAGTTTGGCATAGAGAGACTATCTCTGGTGGTAGAGAAATATTGAGGGCCTTGGATTTAGAGAAATTTATTTTCAGATTAGACAGTTTGTGAAAGAGGGCAAAGTCTTTCAATAGGTTAGGGATCGAAAGTAAAGGGTTGGAGAGGAAGAGGAGAATGTCGTCTGCATATGCTGCAAGTTTGTATTGTTTGTGTTTGATTTCGATGCCATTAATATCGGGGTTGGTCCTGAGTTTGTGTAGTATGGGTTCTAGGGAAAGGACAAAAAGAATCGGGGATAACGGACACCCTTGCCTGGTGCCATTAGACACGGAGAAGGCGTCCGACAGATGACCATTAACTCTGATTCTGGCTGTGGGAGAAGCGTATAGCGTTAGAATCATTTGGATAAAAAGAGTTGGAAATCCCATAGCTTGTAGAACTGCAGTCATATAGTCCCAAGCCACCCTGTCGAACGCCTTCTCCGCATCAAGGGACAGGAAAAAGCCTTGTTTAGAAGATGTTGAGAGCCAGTGATGGATATTGATAGCCTTTATAGTGTTATCCCTAGCTTCTCTGCCAGGGATGAATCCAACCTGGTCTAGTGAAATTAGGTTGGGAAGAAACTGGAGAATTCGATTGGCTAGAGTTTTGGCAAATATTTTCATGTCGACATTTAGGAGAGAAATAGGTCGGTAACTAGATACTAGTGTCTCATCTTTGCCGGGTTTCGGTATAAGTGTGATGTGTGCTTCTAATAAGTCTTTGTTTGTTTGGGGAGAGGAAGATAATTCATTAAAGGTCTTGGTGAGATGAGGAATCAGTATCTTTTGGAAAGTTTTGTAATAGCCCACAGTCAGACCGTCCGGTCCTGGGCTTTTGCCTGGCTTGAGTTGTTTTAGTACATTTGAGATTTCGTCTGGGGTAATGGGATGGTTTAGGTGTTCTATGTCTTCTGGAGAGATGGATGTCGGGCAGTATTGGGTTAGAAAATCTCTTAACGCATTTTCTCTTTCTGTGTTGGGGCTTGTCTCCTTAGAAGTGGGTAAATTGTATAGATCCGAGAAGTATCGGACAAATTGGTTGGCGATTTCTGCTGGGGAGGAAAAATTTGTTCCTGAGGAGTCTCTAATTGTGTGTACGGTATGTGATGCTTTCTCTGATTGTAATGCCTTGGCCAATAATTTTCCAGATTTATTACCAAATTCGTAAAATAGTTTTTGTGTTAAAACATATTTGCGCTTCAAGGTTTTACCTAATTCTGCTAAGAGCTCCTCTCTGGCTTTAGTGAGGTCGGTTAGTGATTTTGTAGCTAGGGAAAGTTTGTGAGCCTTTTCCAGTGAGTGTATTTTTGCGTATAGGGCTGCAAGGCGTTCCCTCTTAAGTCTGAATTTGTTAGCATTGAGCGAGATAATTTCTCCACGTATTACACACTTATGTGCAGCCCAAATGCTTGATTGTTTTGATTCCCCAGGAACGTTTTCCTTAAAATAATGTTGTAGGCATTTGTCAAGTTTTTGGGTGATGTCGATGTCCGTTAATGTTGAGTTGTCGAGGCGCCAAATTCTGTTTCTAGGACGGGATGCGGGGAAGTCAAGGGTAATGGATATCGGATTATGGTCTGAGATAACCATTGGGTCAATTGAGGCCTTGGACAGTAATGGTAGGTCAGTTTGTGATATAAAAAAATGGTCAATTCTTGTGTATTTGTTGTGTGGTGCCGAGTAGTATGTGAAGTCTCTCCCGTTTGGGTGTAATGTTCTCCCGGAAACGTGAAGTGACAGTTCTTGGAGTTGTTTTTTAATGGATTTTAGGGCTCTGTAAGGCATGGAGGATGCGCCGGTTGATGAATCTTGAGATGGCGATAAGGCCACATTAAAATCTCCTCCGACAATAAGTATTCCAGAACAGAATTCGGTTAGTAAATGAAGAGTTTCGCGAAAAAATGAGACCTGGTTTTTGTTCGGGGCGTAAAGGTTGGCCAACGTGATAGGAGAATTGTGAAGAGTTCCCTTAAGAAAGATATATTTGCCATAGGTGTCTCTTTTAACTTCTGATATTTTTAACAGACAATTTTTTGCTACTAAGATCGCTACACCTTTTGTTTTAGCTTCTTTGTTGGAAGCATGAAATACGGTAGGGTAGTGATGATTGTAAAGTTTTGGGATATTGTCAGTTCGGAAGTGGGTTTCCTGCAGAAAGGCTATCTGAGTCTTACTTATTTTTAAGGAGTGTAACAATTGAGATCTCTTTTCAGGCAAATTAAGTCCACGGACATTCAGGGAACAGAATTTTACCTTGGAAAGAGACGGGGGTGTATTGTTGGCTTGCATGATAGTAAAACGGATGTCCGTAGATATTGGAATTATGTGTTAGTTCGAGTGTGCTTTCAGAGATTATTCTTAGTATTTACCGTAATAAGCGTGGTCAGGGGAGTGTAAACCGTCTGTGAAGAGTAGGGATGAGCCGAACACCCCCCGGTTCGGTTCGCACCAGAACCCGCGAACGGACCGAAAGTTCGCACGAACGTTAGAACCCCATTGACGTCTATGGGACTCGAACGTTCGAAATCAAAAGTGCTCATTTTAAAGACTAATTTGCATGGTATTGTCCTAAAAAGGGTTTGGGGACCCGGGTCCTACCCCAGGGGACATGTATCAATGCAAAAAAAACTTTTAAAAACGGCCGTTTTTTCGGGAGCAGTGATTTTAATGATGCTTAAAGTAAAAAAAAAAAAAGTGAAATATTCCTTTAAATATCGTACCTGGGGGGTGTCTATAGTATGCCTGTAAAGTGACGCGTGTTTCCCATGTTTAGAACAGTCCCTGCACCAAATGTCATTTTTAAAGGAAAAAATCTCATTTAAAACTGCTTGCGGGTTTAATGTCATGTCGGGTCATGGCAATATGGATGAAAATCAGTGAGACAAACGGCATGGGTACCCCCCAGTCCATTACCAGTCCCTTTGGGTCTTGTATGGATATTAAGGGGAACCCCGCACCCAAATTAAAATAAGGAAAGGTGTGGGGCCACCAGGCCCTATATACTCTGAACAGCAGTATACAGGCGGTGCAAACAAGACAGGGACTGTAGGTTTGTTGTTAAGTAGAATCTCTTTGTAATTTTGAACATTTTTAACGTGTTTAGCTCCAGCCAAAAAATCTTTTCTAAGCTTTTTGGAAAACATAGGGAAGGGTTATCACCCCTGTGACATTTGTTTTGCTGTCTTTCCTCCTCTTCAGAAGATTTCACCTCACTTTTTTGTCCCAATGAAAAATGTTTTTTGAAAATTTGGGTTTTTTTGTGGAACAAGGATTGGAAAGCATCAGTGGAAAGGAGAACTTGTTTTCCCATATTAACTCTTACAGGAGAGAATTTCCCTTCCTAGGGGTAGATTTCATCTCACTTCCTGTTGTCTCCTTCCGTTTGCAAGTAGGAGTCGTTTGTAAGTTAGATGTTTGAAAGTAGGGTCCTGCCCTATATACTCAGCAGAAATTTGGGCCTTAGGTGTTGCTGTGGCCACAACACTGTAAGCCCTCACAGGGCCCTGCTGTGAAATATTAGATCAAGAATTGTAATTACATGCCCCTGTTGAACAGGAGCTGAAAAATTAGGCCTTAGGCACTGGTGCTGGTGCCACAACACTGCAACCCCTCACAGACACTCTAGTTGGAACGCAGGAACGAGCCCTGCTGCAAATTATTGCTTCAAAAATTGTAATTACACGCCCCTGTTAGACAGGGGCAGAAAAATTGGGCCTTAGGCACTGGTGCTGGTGCCACAACACTGCAACCCCTCACAGACACTCTAGTTGGAACGCAGGAACGAGCCCTGCTGCAAATTATTGCTTCAAAAATTGTAATTACACGCCCCTGTTAGACAGGGGCAGAAAAATTGGGCCTTAGGCACTGGTGCTGGTGCCACAACACTGCAACCCCTCACAGACACTCTAGTTGGAACGCAGGAACGAGCCCTGCTGCAAAGTATTGCATCAAAAATTGTAATTACACGCCCCTGTTAGACAGGGGCAGAAAAATTGGGCCTTAGGCACTGGTGCTGGTGCCACAACACTGCAACAAGCTATCAGCGTGATGATTGAGGAGGAAGAGGATAATTACTCAGGGATAGTCACTCAGCATCAGCATAGGCAGTCTTTGAAGGGATCTGAGATTTCAAAAAAAATTATTCGGTTACATCAGCATCAGGTGCTTGGTAGCTGGTGGTGATCCAAGACTCATTCATTTTTATGAAGGTCAGCCGATCGACCGAGTCGGTGGACAGACGCACCCTGTGATCGGTTACCACGCCTCCAGCAGCACTGAATGTGCGTTCCGAAAGAACGCTGGATGCAGGACAGGCCAGTAGCTCAATTGCATACTGTGCAAGCTCTGGCCAGTGATCCATCCTCAAGACCCAGTAACCCAGAGGATTTTCGGTGGGAAAGGTGTCCAAGTCTGATCTTGCCCCTAGGTATTCCTGCACCATGTAAAACAGACGCTGGCGATGGTTGCTGGAACCGATCATACCTTGGGGCTGCGGACCAAAAAATTGTCTGAACGCATCGGTCAGACGGCCACCTTCTCCACCGCTCCTTCTTTGACTGACCGAAGCCTCAGCAACACGTTGTCCAGAAACAGGAGTTTGTAAACTCCCAGTCTCTGGGAACGCGTTGCACAGACCTTTCTGCAAGGCCTCCCGAAGATGTTTCATCCTCTGCTCCCTCTGCGATGGCAAGATAAGGTCCGCAACCTTACCCTTGTAACGTGGATCAAGGAGGGTTGCCAGCCAGTATTGGTCCTTCTCCTTGATACCACGAATACGAGGATCCTTACGCAGGCTTTGCAGGATCAGGGAGGCCATGCAGCGTAGGTTTGCTGAGGCATTCGGTCCGGAGTCCTCTGGGTCACTAAGAACGACATGGTCCGCAGCCACCTCCTCCCAGCCACGTACAAGTCCATGTGTTTCTTGGGACTGATCCCTTAAAGACTGCTGCTGATGCTGAGTGCCAGGCTCCACCTCCATACTGACACAATCTTCCTCCTCCTCCTCTTCCTCCTCGTCCTCTTCCTGTGTGATCGGCGGGCACGCAGGAACACTGTCTGGATAAAGGGGGCCTTGAGAGCTAAGGAAGTCCTCCTCTTCCTGCCTCTGTTCTGCCTCAAGTGCCCTGTCCATTATTCCACGCAGCGTGTGCTCCAACAGGTGGACAAGGGGGACAGTGTCACTGATGCATGCACTGTCACTGCTCACCATCCTCGTGGCCTCCTCGAATGGTGACAGGACAGTGCATGCATCCCTGATCATGGCCCACTGGCGTGGGGAAAAAAAACCAAGCTCCCCTGACCCTGTCCTGGTGCCATAGTCGCACAGGTACTCATTTATGGCCCTCTGCTGCGTGTGCAGCCGCTGCAGCATGGCCAACGTTGAGTTCCACCTGGTGGGCATGTCACAGATTAGGCGGTTCTTGGGCAGGTTAAACTCCTTTTGGAGGTCCGTCAGCCGAGCACTGGCATTATATGACCGGCGGAAATGCACACAGACTTTCCTGGCCTGCCTCAGGACATCCTGTAAGCCCGGGTACCTGCCCAAGAACCGCTGCACCACCAAGTTAAGGACGTGAGCCAAACAGGGCACATGGGTCATTTGTCCCTGTCGGAGGGCAGAGAGGAGGTTGGTGCCATTGTCGCAAACCACCATTCCTGCCTTAAGTTGGCGTGGCGTCAACCACCTCTGAACCTGCCCCTGCAGAGCTGACAGAACCTCTGCCCCAGTGTGGCTCCTGTCCCCCAAGCACACCAGCTCAAGCACCGCATGGCATCTTTTGGCCTGCGTACTTGCGTAGCCCCTTGAACGCCTACGGAGCACCGCTGGTTCCGAGGAAGAGGCCATGGAGGAAGAAGAAGAGGAGGGGGTGGAGGAGAGAGGTGTGTCACAATCAGCATTTTGGAGGCGTGGTGGCGGAACAACCTCCAACACTACTGCACCTTGTCCTGCATCCTTCCCAGCTGCCAGCAGAGTCACCCAATGCGCCGTGAAACTTAGGTAACGTCCCTGTCCATGCCTGCTGGACCATGAGTCAGCGGTAATATGCACCTTACCGCTGACCGCCCTGTCCAGCGAGGCATGGACATTGCCTTCCACATGCCGGTAGAGAGCCGGAATCGCCTTCCGTGAGAAAAAGTGGCGTTTGGGTACCTGCCACTGAGGAACCGCACATTCCACAAACTCACGGAAGGGGGCAGAGTCTACCAACTGAAAAGGCAGCAGTTGAAGTGCTAGCAATTTTGCCAAGCTAGCATTCAACCGCTGGGCATGTGGATGGCTGGGAGCAAACTTCTTTCGGCGGTGCAGCAGCTGGGGCAGGGAAATTTGCCTGGTACAATCTGACGTCGGTGTACCAAAAGCAGATTGCCCACAAGTACTTGGCTGTGACACACCTAATTCTACACCTTCATTCCTCTCACTGCAGGTCTCAGAGAGGACTGAAGGTCTAGTGGGGTTGGAAATCTCAGCTGATGAGGAGCAAGGAGAGATCCTCTTTGTTCTTTGGTGTGGGTCTTTTAGATACGCTTGCCAACGAACTGCATGGCAGGTCAACATATGTCTGGTCAAGCATGTGGTACCCAAGCGGGAGATATTTTGGCCACGCGAGATACGCTTGAGACATATGTTGCAAATAGCAGCGGTGCGATCTGATGCACTCGTCTCAAAAAAGGCCCACACCAAAGAACTTTTTGAATAACGCGCAGAGACTGCAGCGCCCTGCACATGTGGAGCTTTGGGGTGTGATGCAGTCAATGTGCTGCCCTTAGGCTGGCCCCTGGAGGGCATCCTGCCTCGTTGGTGATGTGCTGCCGCCTCCTCCTCCTCCTCCTCCTCCTCCTCCTCCTCCTCTCTCCTATCAGGCACCCACGTTGAGTCAGTGACCTCATCATCCCCTCCCTCCTCATCACTGGAGCAAACCTGGCAGTATGCTGCAGCAGGGGGAGCATGACTGCCAGATTGCTGTCCTTCTTGGGCACCCCCTCTGTCCGCGCTCATGTTACTGCCTTCATCGAGCTCAGTATCGTCATCAGAGCCTTCCAAACGCTGGGCATCCTCCTGGAGCATGTACCCAACACTGTGGTCAAACAGTTCGAGGGAATCCTCATGAGGACATGGTGGAGCTAGGGAAGGAGTCACTGATGACATTGAGCTGAGGGAAGAGGCCGCTGCTTTGCCAGACAAAGCACCCTGGGCATGGGTGAGAGAGGATGAGGAGGATGAGGACGGCTTGGTCATCCACTCGACCAAGTCTTCCGCATGTTGCGGCTCAACATGGCCAGCTGCCGAAAAAAAGGCCAAGCGTGTCCCATGGCCACGTGCTGATGAGGATGCACCGTCTCCACGACCAGCACTAGACACAGAGCCTGCTTGCCCTCTCTTATTGGCTTGTGACTGTCTGCCTCTCCTTCTTGGCCTTCCAGACATACTAATGGCCTGTAGCTGCACTAAGCTGGGATAGAACACCTGTAATTTTCTTCAAGTAGCTTTATATACTGTAACCAGACAAGCCTGCCTGTCAGTAGGAAGATAAGAGGAACGGATCTAGCTGAACACTGTGAGCAGGACGCACTGTACTAAATGTAAATAGTCTAGCTGCCTGACCGTGGTACTAATAGGATCAAATAGAACACCTGTAATTTTCTTCAGGTAGCTTTATATACTGTAACCAGACAAGCCTGCCTGTCATTAGGAAGATAACAGGAACGGATCTAGCTGTACACTGTGAGCAGGACGCACTGTACTAAATGTAAATAGTCTAGCTGCCTGACCGTGGTACTAATAGGATCAAATAGAACACCTGTAATTTTCTTCAGGTAGCTTTATATACTGTAACCAGACAAGCCTGCCTGTCAGTAGGAAGATAACAGGAACGGATCTAGCTGTACACTGTGAGCAGGACGCACTGTACTAAATGTAAATAGTCTAGCTGCCTGACCGTGGTACTAATAGGATCAAATAGAACACCTGTAATTTTCTTCAGGTAGCTTTATATACTGTAACCAGACAAGCCTGCCTGTCAGTAGGAAGATAACAGGAACGGATCTAGCTGTACACTGTGAGCAGGACGCACTGTACTAAATGTAAATAGTCTAGCTGCCTGACCGTGGTACTAATAGGATCAAATAGAACACCTGTAATTTTCTTCAGGTAGCTTTATATACTGTAACCAGACAAGCCTGCCTGTCAGTAGGAAGATAACAGGAACGGATCTAGCTGAACACTGTGAGCAGGACGCACTGTACTAAATGTAAATAGTCTAGCTGCCTGACCGTGGTACTAATAGGATCAAATAGAACACCTGTAATTTTCTTCAGGTAGCTTTATATACTGTAACCAGACAAGCCTGCCGGTCAGTAGGAATTTAACAGGAACGGATCTAGCTGAACACTGTGAGCAGGACGCACTGCATTAAATGTAAATAGTCTAGATAGAAGATAACAGGAACAGATCTAGCTAAACTGAATACAGTGTATATATATATATGCAACACCTGGGATGCATATATATACACAATACACTGTAAGTGCAGCTAACTGACTGACTGTTCTGCCTAATCTATCTAACTCAAATCAAATGACACTGTCTCTCTCTCTCTCTATCTCTCAGCACACCGGAACACACACTACACAGGGCCGCCGTGCAGGCGGCCTTATATAGTGTGGGGTGTGTACTAAATCCCCTGAGCCATAATTGGCCAAAGCCACCCTGGCTTTGGCCAATTACAGCTCTCTCTACTGACAGCGCTGTGATTGGCCAAGCATGCGGGTCATAGTGCATGCTTGGCCAATCATCAGCCAGCAATGCACTGCGATGCCGCAGTGAATTATGGGCCGTGACGCGCCACACGAATTTAGCGCGAACGGCCCATAACGTTCGCAATTCGGCGAACGATCGAACAGCCGATGTTCGAGTCGAACATGGGTTCGACTCGAACACGAAGCTCATCCCTAGTGAAGAGGGGTCGAAATAGGGGGGCAAGGAAGGGGGGTAATTAAGTAACCTCCTCTACTCTATAGAGGAAGCAATGTGTACGGTTTGAAGGCAATAGGACTTGACCTGGTGTCAGGTCTATATTTCTTAATAGTACCGTTTGGGGGTCAGTGAGTGTCTTACACAGGAGATCAGTACACTCACAGGTATGCCCGCCGTTACCTGCTCTGAAGGTAAAGTAGTGGAGGGTGTTGTTCAGATAAAAAAAAAAAAAAAAGGGATTTGGGAGGGATATAATTTGTGCGAGTAGTGTATAGAATATAAGGAGTTTAAAACTATGGAAGATCATAGGTTGAGAAACAAAGATCGTGTGCCTTGCAACCTGTCACATGTTCCCGGAACCGGGGCGAGTGATCAGGTGAGCATGTAAGCAGCAATATTATAGGGGTGTGAAAGAAAAACAAATAAAACAGGTGAAAGTGACGAGTATATTAGGATGTGTTAATGGATACTAAGGAGAAATAATTGCTAGTCAGGTGATGACTGATGGTTACTTACATATGACAAGAGTCATGCTATAGGAGAATCCAAAAGAATATATAAATATCCTCTAAGTCTGAAAAAACACAGAAGCAAATAAAACATGTATGGTACTGTGACCAAAAATAATGAGAAGTGAATAGACACCCTTCTAAAACCATAAAACATTTCAATCAAGGTCGATTTCTGTATAGGTATAACCTATTGGATGTCAGTTCGTATTAGCAGTAACTAAAATGCAAACTAAAATGAAGATTAATAATAAAACCGCCAGTAGGAATCTTAACAGTACAATAATAGAATAATATTAATCCTCTGTCTGCTGTCCAATATGTTGTCTTAGCCTGCTATATCGTGTATTGGGAGGCGTGTAGCAATGGTTTTTCCCCTGTGAAGGGGTGTGTGCATACCTATCATATATAATCGTAGCCGGTTGGTTTAATAGGGTGATCCCACCTAGGATGTTTGTTTATAGCAGGCTGTCTAATTTTTCTGGACGTGTTATTAGAGAATCCAAGGAGTAAGGTGTTTTATTGTTTCTTTGTACCACAGGTAGGTTAGAGCTGTCTAGCATCTAGTATGAGAATATAGGATTTTATCGTTACCCCTATGGTACGGTATATGTATAAGTCTTATTGGACTCACTCGCAATGTCAAGTGATTCGCTGCATGGTTGTTGGAACGGGGAGGAGAGATGTTCGATTTAAGTGTACCCGCCATCTGGGTGATCTGTATTCTTCCTCGTTAGTTAAATCGGAGTTGACCATGCATCGCAGTTTGTTCGTAAGAAATAGATCACCCTGTTGAATGAATAAGTTTATGGGTGGTACGTAAAGTAAGCCTGTAGAATTCTAGGTTATGTGACGTGCTGCTAAGGAAGCTAAGAGTGATGCAGAAGAGTGTGAAATACCTTGTAAGGTAAGTATGCGGCGGTTTGTGTTACTACATGGAAAGAAATAGTAAACTATAGTGGTTGTATTGACAGGTGGGAGGGCTGCATGTGAACAGCCACCTGGAGTTGATTTACGGTGCATAAGGGTTGATGTACAGTTAAAGGTAGCCGTAAAAGAGACATGCATTCTAATAAGATGTTATGTATGCAGCTCTGGGAGGGATGGTTGCTGCCTGATGTTAAACAATGTAACATTGATACATTACCAAAGTCCAGTTTTTAGCTGATCTGTGTAAAGCAAGTGTCAATTAATCACATCTAAGAATGAGACAGCAGTGTCCTGTTGAAAGTGAAGGACACGGGTTCTTAATTTCTTCTGAGCTGTATAGGAGGTGCGTAGGACCACCGGGGATTTGAAGTCAGTTGCATGAGGTTGTCCAAGAACGTAAGTTCAGGATTTGAGGTATGAAACCGATGCTCACAGTTAGGGAGTTTGCTTTTATATTTTGCTTGGTGTAGGTGGAGGAGAAGTTATGCTCATCCTTTGTGTCAAGATGCACTGTTCTCGCCTCCATCCAGGTTGTTCTTGCTGCATGAGAGATCATCCTGTATTCGGGATCCTCAGGACAGGCATATGTAAAGGTTAAAATCCAATAGCCATACGGTGAAGCAGACAGTCTGTGTACCAACGGCACCTAAGCGGTGGTATTAGGCAGTGCTAATGGGTGGAAGATAGTGCTCGTACCCAAGTTCCCAGTGTCACATTGCAGGTTGCTGGCTTTAGTTAGCTTGTTAATACTGAAACTGAAATGTTAAAGCATAGCAGGAGGCATGTTTGTAAGGAATCTGTGCAGGGCCGTGGAGTAAAACATACTGAGTTGAATTGACCTATGGTCCTGCAGTGGGTCCAGTGGTGTAGGTAACTTGTAAAGAATGACAGTTAAAAATATTCTCAGCAGCTATAGGGAAAGCTGTATGCAGGCGGCAGTGTGGGTAAGAGTGAGTTCTGCATATCTTTGTTGAAACAAACAAGTTTCTAAAGTGAGCAGTGACATCGACGTTGATGAAGATTGCGTGAACATAAAGTCAAACAGTCATATAACCAGTTAACAAGAGGCAACAGAAAGGGCCGTAACATGTTTTGAGAAGTTAGATTTTCCCCTTAATCCGATTCAGGATCTATCGGACTAAGGTACTGCTATAGGGAGAGCGTCGGGTCAGATATCCCTTCTGGCTCTTCTAGAGCGCGGAGAGCTGGATGGGCTGTATCCGTAACGTGAGTCATGGCGTACAGCACGTGATCTGTTACCTGATGCTGAGCGTCTCCTGTCATGTCGCATGTCTTGCGTATCCATCGGTTCTGCTGGGGTTTGGTGTCTTCTGACTGCCGCCTGCTGGAATTCCGCATACCAATTGGGCACTTCGACTAAGGGTATATCCAAGATGCGACAGAATTGGTGCATGTCCTCAGGCACTCTTAGCATAGCCGTACGGCCGAGATGTGTGGCCGAGAGACAGAAAGGGAATTTCCAGCGATATCTTATGCCGTTGGCTCGTAGCACCTCGAGAAGAGGCTTCAAGTCTCTTCTGTGTTGAAGGGTGATGCCAGATAGATCTTGAAAGATCTGGATCTGTCATCCATCGTGTTGCAGTTGAGATTTGTCTCTTGCCTGTCGCAGTATTTCCTCCTTCAATTTATAGTCTACTAGGCAACAGATGATGTCCCGCGGCGGATCTGTCTCTCTTCTCTTAGGGCGCAGTGCCCTGTGAATTCTCTCCATCTCAATCTGCATTTGGCGGGGTCTGTTTAGAAGGCCATTAAAGAGCTCTGTAACTGCAGGCAATATCTGCTCAGAATCAATTGCCTCAGGCATCCCTCTGATCCTGAGGTTATGGCGGCGTCCGCGATTATCAAGGTCTTCTACGTGCCTTTGAACTTCTCTCAGCTGCAGGGTGTGTGTGTCCAGTTTTCTCGTCACCTTGCGGAGGACCGTATCGTGTTGGGCTGTCGTCTGTTCCACTTCATGCACTCTGTTCCCTAGTGACTGAATGTCCAGACGCAGGTCTGCAATGGCGGCTGACAGAGTATCCTTGATGTCAGCGGCGATCGTTCTCAAATCCTGTATGCTGAGAAGGGATTGCGGTGGGTTGTTTTGAGCACTTGTCACCGCTGGGGATGAGGGGAGCGGCGCTAGTGTGGGTCCCGACGTCTGTGTTTCCGAGGTATGTGAGGTGCTGTGGCGGGTGGGCGCCATGTTGCTCCGTTGCGTTCTGAACATCTCCGGGATGTTTTGGCTGATGTTCCCTGTATGTTCATGTGGAGAGCGGGACCTCGAGGTTGATGAGGTCCGGGATGCTGTCCCCATCTTCAGGAATGTGACAGAAGGCTTTTGGCTTCAGATTCCCTCCTGTGGTGCTTTGTAAAGTCAGGCAACGGCAGGAGCTAAGGTCTCAGGCAGCCATCTTCCAGTGCAGCCAGGCCACGCCCCGGAGAAGGATTTTAACATGTTTCACTTTTGAGATGATGTAGGGAAGAGAGGGTTGCAGCTAAACAAATAAAACCCATGTAGAAGGATTTGTTTAATGTCTGCGTATCATCTGAGGCTGTTTATTTCACCGGGTATATGTGAGGGTTTACAACCACCTTAATGCATTCTCTGAATTAAGGTGGTTGAATCCTCCCCCTCTTTTATGTAAACACACAAATCCTCGTTCTGACAGGAGAGAAGAGACAGATCTGCTGTTTGTAGTAATTACGAACAGCTATATGTCTCCTCTTCCAGTCAGTCCCATCCCCCCACAGTTAGAAACACTCATGAGAGAACACATTTAACCCCTTGATCGCCCCCTAGTGTTACCCCTTCCCTGTCAGTAACATTTACACAGTAATCATTGCATTTTTATAACACTGATCACTGTATAAATGTCAATGGTCCCAAAAAAAGTGTCAAAAGTGTCTGATCTGTCCTCCGCAATGTCGCAGTCCCGCCAAAAATTGCATTACTATGGTAGTAAGAAAAATAATATAATAATAAAAATGCCATAAAAATGCCATAAATCTATCCCCTATTTTGTAGACGCTATAACTGTTGCGCAAACTAATCAATATATGTTAATTGCAATGTTTTTTACTAAAATTTTTTTATTTGGGATATTTCTTATAGCAAAAAGTAAAAAAAAATTATTTTTTTTTCAAAATTGTCGGTCTTTTTTTGTTTATAACGCAAAAAATAAAACCGCAGAGGTGATCAAATACCACCAAAAGAAAGTTCTATTTGTGGGAAATAATTACGTCAATTTTGTTTGGGTACAACATCGCACAAACTCGCAATTGTCAGTTAAAGCGACCCAGTGCCGTATCGCAAAAAAATGGCCTGGTCATTAAGGTGGAAAATCTTCTGGGGCTGAAGTGGTTAAAGTGGACCTGGAATGAGGTATAATTTGTCATTGTTAGTGCATGCAAGTTTAGTAGTGTGTAAATACAACACTTACAAGAATGTATTACTCATCACAGAAATTACAGTACTTACTCTATCCTGGCAATTCCCTCCATCTGCTTCTCTCTCCAGAAGGAAAGCACAAAAATTGTTCAAGCACCATTTGGGCTCAGCATTTACTTCTTGAACTGATATGCTGGCTAAAAAATGGTACAACCATGTAAATTCTGGTACCTGTGCAGTTCTTTTCTAGCGAATTCACACATCTGGCATGGATCAAACCCTTATTGCAATCTCTTCCTTTAGGGGAGATTTACTAAAACTGGTTCACTTAGAATCTGGTGCAGCTGTGCATGGTAGCCAATCAGCTTCTAACTTCAGCTTGTTCAATTAAGCTTTGTCAATAAAACCTGGAAGTTGATTGGTTTCTATGCAGAGCAGCACCAGATTTTGCACTCTTCAGTTTTATTAAATAAACCCTATTGTGACTTGCTACACAGTGACAGACTGTGACTTGATCACTAGACAATGAGAGATAGGGGAAATGCTTCCTCCTGCCTGCAACAGACTGATGGCATCACCTCAGCCAAGGTACATATTACTTGACTTTACTTCAAGGACAAATTTTTAATGAATAAAGGTGTAACTTTTTAGAAAAATGATACTGTTGCTGTGGTCTAAAACATGTCAAGAATGTATTCTCTTAGATTTGTTAAATAACCGAATAATCCACTTTAACAAATCACTATAGTAGAAAAAACAATTAGCCCTCATGCACACAGGCTGTTAAAAAAACGTTATGAAAACGCCAGTATCTTTGCAGTGGTTTTTTTTAACTTTTTTCAGCGTTTTTCAGTGTTTTTGCAATAGCGTTTTTTAGCGTTTTTGAGCGTTTTTCCGCGTTAGCGTTTTTGAGCGTTTTTTTTTTTTCAAATTTTTTTTTTTTTTTTTTTCAATGGATCAAAAACGCTAAAAAACGTTGGTGAATGACGTTTTTGAGCGTTTTTGAGCGTTTTTCAGCATTAGAGCATTTTTACAGCTGAAAAACGTCTTTCAGAACGCACTGGTCCTGGGTTTTTTTTACAGCTTAAAAACGCCTATGCCACTTGCAGCTCAAAAACGCCTAGGTGGGAATGAAGCCATAGACTAACATAGACAGGCCTTTTTAAGCTGCAAAAAAAGCTCAAAAAAGCAGCTGTAAAAACGTCCGTGTGCATGAGGACTGAAAGTGTAAGTAAACCCCCCTATTGTTTTCAGCCAAGGAAGCCGCCATCTTTGCCTCTGTTTAATCCAAAACTGCCATGATGCTGCACATGTAATCAGTTATGACACCAGCAATTGAATGGTTTGACAGTTTGTTTGAGAGCACAACCAATGGGAGTGTTACATTTCCGGCACGTGCCGGAAATGAAAATGTATTATGGATGGGTTTACTTCTGCTTTAAGTAGAATTCCAGGCTACCACCTAACGAGTCTTAGAGTACTTTGACACTGGGGCGGGGCGTTAGCAGTAAAGCGCTGCTAATTTTAATTACAGCACTTTACTGCTGTAATGGCGGTGCTTTTCGGCCACTGGCAGGGCGCTTTTAACCCCCGCTAGCGGCTGAATAAAGGGTTAAAAGCGCCCGTAAAGTGCCACTGCCGAAGCGCTTTACAGTTGCTTTAGCAGAGGTGCCCATTGATTTCAATGGGCAGGGGCGGTGGAGGAGCGGTGTATACACTGCTCCCGCACCACCTGAAAGATGATGCTTGCAGGACTTTTTATAACGTCCTGCAAGCGCACCACCCCAATGTGAGAGCACTCGGGCTCTCACACTGGGGCTGCAGGGGAGGCGTATTTCTGGTGCTTTACAGGCGCTATTTTTAGCCCAAAAGCGCCTGAAAAACGACCCAGTTTGAAAGGGGTCTTAAACTGTTACTAAACCCAGGACACTGCATTCACTATATCTGGTCTCCCACAGTACACAGAACATGGAAATGCAATTATTTTAGAAAATATAAACTGCTAAATACCTTTTCTCACAAGCAGTATATAGCAGTCTTGTGACTTCTATCAGTGTCTAGTTAAAGCTTGTAGGAGGAGTTTTCATTCTACTCTAAATGTCCCCTGACCCCCTGTCTGGACAGTGCTGATTACCCCTGTGCTGATCACATGCACCCTGCCAAGAAAAAAAAACTCTCTAGCAATGAACACCAAACTGAGCATGTGCAGAGAGACTCCAAAGGCTCTGTTCTATCAGGAGATGGATTGGGAACAGTAAAAGAAGGGAAGACTGAGAGAAGACAGAATCAAACACAATGTTACACAATGCAGAGGATTAACCCCTTAGGTTCCACAGTGAGTGTAACCAGCATGCTTTACTGCATATACAGACTGATTTTACTGTTATGGGTTTAGCAACACTTTAAAAATGCTCATTCCCCCTAACCTATGCTGACTAACTTGTGTCAGTATAGGTGCAGGGGAGAAGAGGGAGCACTGACAATGGATGGGCAATAGTAAGCCTATGGGTGACGTCACCACTCTCAGGCATTCTTAGCCATTGCCGAGCACTCCCCTATGCAGCCACCTCTGGCTAATACAGGGGGTAAGGTGACCAGACTGGAGCAGGCTGAAAATAGGTGAGCAAATACATTTCTTAACACAGGTTAGTCAGCATAGGTGTTCAGAGGGAGAATGGAGCATTTTAAGACTAGTTAAGCTGTAGCTTGGAATTCTACTTTAACGCATCTTAACTTTTAGCTGTTCAGCTGGAGTTCCCCTTTAAGCACCAGTATTTAAAAAATATTTATCAAAGTTAGAAAAAAAGGTCTCAATATCACAGTTTGTACAATGAGGGATTGAAAAGAAGTTTGAGTCTGTGAATAATAGTTCTGCAACAAACACTAAGAATAATTATTAATGCTGTCTGGCAACACAAAATGGATTAAAAGTATTTCCACTTCCAAGCCAGGCAACTTAGAGTGTATGCCACAGCATCCATCTCACTACTGCCACATTTTTCTGCCTCTTTATTATTTTTTAAACAAAGCAAAAGATGAGTTTGTCAGAAACAACATATGTGTGTTTGAGAATTGTGCTTCCTGCTGCCGCATATATAACGGCTTCCCAACAGCTCCGAGCGGGAGCAGCTCTTCTGCCCCCTGCTATTCTGCAGACTCCTTTTATTGCTTCTTGAAAGAGGCTTTTCATGTTGTGCGGCTGCATCATTTTGTGCAGTTGGACAATTTACAGTTTACAGTTTCAAGTTACGTTTTGTGAGCCAAAGCTGTTTTCTTTTCCTGACTCGACCACCTAATTAGACTTAATTAAGATAAAACCAGTATGGGCCTTTCCAGTACACCTTATATAGATCCTGAATGCCCCAGTGGAATCCAAAGGATAAGGATGTTCTGCTGTGCGTAAGCTTATTGTTTAAAACTGCAGCATAAGAGCTAGGGTTGTAGGTCAGCAATTCTAAGCCCTCTACAGCTATTCCAAGCCATAAAAGCGCTTATATGGAGTATAAGGGCTTTGTGTCAAGCTGCTGATAGAGCAATTAATGGCAAGAATATTGCTCTTGCAGTTGTGAAATATGGTGTAAACCCTAGCACTTCCATAACTATAAGCAACCTTGGGACTAATTTACAGTTACCTCACATGGGGGACATTAAAATTACATCAGGACAGGTTAACCATATTCTTGCATATCGCAGTGTTCTATATGCAGAGGCTACCTTTCTGTAACCTGAAAGTGTAAGGAGGATGAATAACCATTCCTTATATATATGATGGCACAGTATATACTGTATTATTCTGTTCTTCATGGAGCAGCAATTCTTTAATGTAAGTTTAAATGGGATTTCTCTTTTAAAAAAAGTTGCACACTTAGCCTAATAAATGCTATTGATTGCTACTGATGATTGTGCTTTATATCACATATGATGCAAATGCATTATTGTAGCACCCGTCTATGTAGGTGCTAGAATTAATGTATTATAGTTTTTGTTCTTCTGCTTAATAGGAGAACTGCTAGGGAAATTTACATGCTTAACAGCTGTGATTGATTAGTTCAGCCTGCTCAGTGTGTTCAGCTGCTGTTGGGTCTGCCTCTGGCCTTCTCTGTATCCAAGTAACCTAGGAAGGTTCTGGAAGAATAGGTGGATGCTATGCAGAACACAGCATGAATATTAATGCCACTCCAGTCAGTCCCAGGGAGGGTGGCCTTAGAGGATGCTGGGAGAGGGTATTTATTCTTTGGATGCACTGAGCACAAGGTCTTTTGTGGACTGTACCAGCTGGGGAGAGGCTGCTGCCTCCACTGGCACCTACTGCCATGTGGCCCCAGGTGGGTCGCCTTAGGGCCTGAATTGAGAAAGAGTGTGCTGCCATACGGCCTCAGATGGGAGACCTGAGGGCCTGAAGTTAGTGAGAGTGATCATGGTTCAACTGAGAGCTGACTGAGGGGCTGTCTGCTGAAGATCTGGTCTAGTATCACTGGAAGAAAGTGTTGTTTGGAAGTTGGAAAGAGGTAACCAGCTTTCCCTTGGCATTTTGTAGGTAGACTGCTGAGAGATCTTAGAAATTTTTGGGCTGCTGCCTCCCCGCTTGTGCTAGAAGGTGGACTGTGTGTTTGTTAAAGGGGACACCAACTAGTGTCTTGTCCAACCGTTGCTACTTCATAGGACTTTGCTCAGTTCTGCTACTTTTGGACTGCCTAATACTGGACCAGTCTTTCATAACTGGCTTTTATTTGAGGAGTTTTGCCCTGCTACTATTACTGCTAAGGGACTTTGCTCATTCCTTAAACTACTTTGTTTCTACTGCTAAGGAGAAGTCTGCTATCTGAACAGAGAATGAATTTCTCCTGCGCTGGTGAAGGCGGTGTTAGTACGGGATGGTAGTACTTTCAAATGTTGGAAAATAGAAGATGACCATGCATTTCCGCTGCCTAAACTGACCAGGGGTGGTCTGAAGAAGGCTGAGTGAAAGAAACAGGTGGAAGGCGCGTGACCTAACGCTTGAATCAAGATGATACAATTTATTTACAAAGTAGATAAACACAAAGAAAAGTTGCTACATATTCATAAAACCTAGGTTACAAAATATACATTAAATATACATTAAAAGTTAGACATGCCCATGCAAGGGCAAGTGTGCAAAGGTGGTCTGATGCATTTCGAGGGGTTCCCTCTTCATCAGAGCCTTGGAAAACGAAAAAGAAAGTCTGTACAATGTGGTAGACCAACATAAAGAGGAGTGGCTGATTGGGAGATGTATCACATGGTAAGTGATTGATTCTCTTTACTCAAGAACTGTCCACATCACAGCACTCTAGATAGAATAAACACCAAATATTTGTATATATAGAGAAGAGCACATATATAGAAAGTGTTGGAATTATATACTATACAATACAGACCAGAGACGTATAATTAAAGTGTTAGAATGTTGAAGTCTTAAAATATAGAATTGTTGAAGTATTAAAACAGACAATAAAGCCTTAAAAAGCCATTACAAGCCATTAAAAGCCATTAAACGTTAAGGTAAACTATATACAATGTGTAGGCTTTATCATTTTCCCTCTGGCCCTACATGTCTTGTTAGTTACTATACCGCAAGATGTATAGCAGTTCCGGGTACAATCTATTAGGCTAACATCCTGTCCCTATGTGATCGTTTCCAGATCCATAAGGCACATCCAGATATCTGGCTGATGGATACAACCATCTTTAACCTTTGTGTTCTAGATGGTTTAATAACTTTTGATATACACTCTCTGTCAACTGGACTTGCATCAAGGGGAAAGTACTATTCTACCTCTCCTCTATAGCTACGGTCTATATAGGTATGTGTTCAAGCCTGCTGTCTTTCTAAGGTGTATTCATTGAAAGTTTTCATCAGAATTAGTTGGTTGTTCCATTTTTCCCTGGAGTTATACCACTAAGTTATATAACAAGACCATCCAACAATATACGGACCCCTGGCTTATGCCATTCACGTTCTCTGTTGCTTGTGCGCTGCTCTTATGGACATAGCTTTCTTTTCATTTTTGAGTTATGTTCTTTGTCTTTATGTGTGGAACATCACCATTTGGGGTCAGTATGCTCAGCTGTGATTTTTACTGTTTCAATTTTTAAAATGTATTTAGAATGTATATAAAATACATGTATATGTTTTTATGCATATTGTGTATCTTTGCATACCCCTGATGTTATACATGTACATGTACAACATCATGCATAACATGTATAACATGTTATACATGTTATATTCTGTTATCATAGATATAAGCCACAGATCTGGAACCAGTAAGCCCCCTGTCCCTGAAGATCTTCATTTTGTTTTTCAAAACGCGTTGGACGTTCTGTCTGTCTGACAAAGCTCTGGGCTTTTCCTTGCAGCTGGTTTCCATTTCTGCTCCCAATATTTGTGTTTGTTGTGTATATCCCCATGTTCATGTTGCTATATATTATCAATGTGTAATAAATTTTGAATATGTTTTTACCATCAAACTGTTTGTGGCCCGGTTTAAAGTCCCAATTTGAGGAATTCATGTTTTGACTCTATGTATCAGGGATGTGGTCCACAATCAGTTTAAGCAATTAGTTGCGGTAGAGGGTCTCTTCAAATTTAAGGTTTGACATGTTGGGTATCTATTTACTAGGTGTAACATCAGCTTTTATGTTTTACCAAAAAATGGGTAGTTTATTGCATTTGTTTGCTCTAAAATTCACTTTAGTGTGCTTTTACAGAAATTTAGCATTTCCTGGACATTTGTGGTATTTTATTAAGATAAAAAAGTCAGTATTACTGTCTTTTTATTGGGGGGGGGGCTTCAGAATTCTCTGGTCATAGGCTCCTGAGATGTAAATCCGGCCCTGCCGTCAGTACAGCTCTGTTCCCTCAATACAGCTTTCCTAGCTCCATACAACACACTTACCACCCAGGTAAGTGTGCAGGAAGTCCTCTCTCAGCTGGGTCATGTGATTATAGCCGGGAAGAAGCAGCCTTTCTTGCTCTGAGCTAACAGGCTGCAGCAGTGGCTCCTGCTTTGAGTGCCTGTGCAGGTATCTACACTAGCTGCTGCTCTGCATTGTGGATGCTCGGGGGGGGGGGGGGGTTTGGAGCACACTGCCATCCCCTTTATTTATACTCCCCATAGAACAGATGAAAATTCTGGCTGCACACCACTGTTTTTAAATGTGAATAGGGGAATGAAGCAACCTGGGACGCCTGGTTCATTTGCTTGATTCAATCACATGGAAGCACACGTAGATTTGAGCTAGCTTACACTTACCATTCACAGAACGACACTGGGGCTAATTTATTCCCCTATTCACATTTATCTGTGAGCTTTGTCATCACTTTTTGGTATGTTTTTATTTGGGTTTAATTTTACACTCACCCCCTCATGTGGTCCCCTTGTGGGGACACTTAGAGATATTTTCACATTTTCACATCTTTTCTAACCAATATTTTTTATTATTCATCACATATTCCCTACAGGACACTATGCACGTTATGTGCACACATACCACACTGGATCATGCTATGACCACCTTGCCATCCTCTGGGTGCTCTCCTCGATCTCTAGGGGGTCTCCCCGTCTCAACCCCGGGGAGGATACTGTGCTCAACATCTCCAATCTCCTATGCAGACACCGGGCCCATTTTCAAGGCCGTATAGTAAGTCATTAATTTATTTATTTGTTCCCACTTTGTTGGAATATAGATCGTTTTACTTCCCCTTCCCTATAGGGTATCTTTAACAACCAATATTTTTTTCCCTTTCTAGTATATTACATCATTACACTCCTGATAAATGGCTGAAATGCCAAGAAATGTGTTGAGCGCTACTAGATGTCAAGAGATACATGGTTTCATTATATATTTTTATTTTCTTATGTATATTTTCTTATTTATTCATCAATTGTATTGCATGCTATAAGCAGCATATTTTAGTGTAAGTCACGTGGCTACATATTTATTTAATACAATGTTTCTCTCAAGAATTTGGTATGAATCTTTAGTTTGCAATAATAAATCATGTAGTGTAATTTCATTCATATATTGATTTTGTCTCTATTTTGACATGGCGGGCCTCACTCAAAGTCCCAGCAACCTCTCCTTTTCTATAAACCAATATAGGGATGGAGGTACGGCATGCGTGTTAAGTGAGTGTGCCAGGTTACATCTAATTCAATGTTTTTTATATATCTATACACAAATGGTTTGCCTTTCATTTGTATTTTAAACTAAATGGGTTGTTTTACAAGGTGATTGTTTACAATCACTTTAACCCTTGGTTGACACACCCCCTCCCTGTAGCTACAGGTGTTCTACCTTCCTCCCCATAGAACAAGTGAAAACTTTAGTTTCACACAGATGTTCCTTCCCCCTTGCTGACATGCCCCCTCTAAGGCCAGCGCTGCCAATCACTGTTCATTAACTATTCATCTGTAATAGAGTAGCGTGATCAAACAGCAGTGGGGAGTATTGTGTTGACGTACTAACTCTGGATCTAATGCATCAATTCAAACAGGACAAATTGCTACATGCACTTTACTCCCTGAGAGACATGATAAAGCAAACATACAGTATATGAAGTGAGATGGCTTGTTTAAATATTTAATTGCAATGTGTTTTTTTATTTATAATAATTTAAAAAAGTAGAATAATCTAGAAGCTTGTAAACTTTTAAATTTAAAAAAATAATGAAAATATATTTGACCAAAAAAAAAAAAAATTATACTTCCTAATGGAAAAACTATCTGTAGCTATTCAATGTACAAGGTAGAAACTAGATAAACATATGTTTTGTGTACACTAGCACAACTTTGAACTCACAACTACAGTATGGCAGCAATATCTAGAAAAATATATCTTTTCTGTGTTGCCTCTTGGTTCTAGTACTCTTTCACTTCATGGGACTTAGATAGCACGTAAGTTTCTGAAATGAATGGAAAACCATAGGACGTAGCTAGGAAGTGTAAAAATGCTTAGGAAGCACAACCTTTAACTTGATGTAAATCTGTTTGGAAGTGCCTCAAGTGTCACCTCAGGGGCTAGAGAGGCAGCTGCATGAAATTCTCAGAGCTACAAAGTCAGTGGCAGTGCTAGCACATAGAGCTCAGTTAAAAGGTTTGAAGAGGGATGGTATGATCACAAATGTCACTGAAAGGTAGGATGGCAGAATCTTATACTCAAGCTTACTCAAGCTTCTGGTACTAGAAGCGTTTCGACAAGGCACGCATCTTCCTATTATATATATGTATATACAGTATATACAGAGAGAGAGAGATCCATAAGTGCTGCATGCTTTTGATGGAATTTTGTAATGATAGTGAAATATTATTGGGGGCTCAAAAGTTACCTCTTCAGAATAATAGACTTAAAGTAGTTGTTATAGACACTTTCTAATACAGGTATAACTATACAGATGCCATAACTGCTTTTGCTTAGTTTCAGAAATAATCCTTCTTACCTTTTTTACAAGGTTTAAAAATAGTTTAAAATAGTGCGTTCTCAACAGCCATACAGAAAATATGCTTTAGCTGATAAAGAGAGAAACTAGTGTAGAGCTTATAGGTATGGTGACTGAACAAAATTTGTATGTAGTATAACTATTAATAAATGAGCATAACAGACAGTAAAGTCACAACCAAAGGTCTTGCCTCCCTAGAAAGTATCTGTCCCTATGGTGCCCAGTGAGAACGCACTAAAATGGTAGATGATGCTATGGACATGGTTGACACATCCTCAAGTGCATTCTAGTAGGTGTCCTTGTGGTATCTGAGACCTCACACTCAGGGTTTACACATTTCTTTGGACACAGCATCTGTATTGAATAATACCTCCCCAAAAAAGTACCCCACACGGGGAGTTGACTGAGGAACCTGGCAGGCCCACGATAGGGATATCTGCCTATGTCCCTATATACTTCAGATGTATGTGTACCTTAAAACAAGAGGTCAGAGAACTTATTCAAATCATAAATGGACACTGGCAGGATACATTAGTCCAAAAATGGCTTAAACCTATGTCTTTATAACTATCAATAGCTCTAAAGATAGAAGCAATCATAGATGCTCAGGTCCTAACACCACAGAAAACATATTCACACACCTGATACCACACATGCAACCTTTATAACACATGTATTTTGCAATGAATCATGGGCTTGTTGTACTCCGAAATAAAAGGGTGCATTCATGACCCAAAGTTCAAATCAAGCTGAGTTGAAAATATAGGAGATGTGTTATAATGAGTATAAAAAGCAACCAGATACTTATTAGACATCCAGGTCCTCCTTGTAGTGTAGGGTTTGTGAGCATGGTAACTGTGGACCCAAAATACAGCACACCACCATGCGCACCGCAATCTCCTGCTGCATCCCCATATACCCAAAAAATGTTGGTCTTTTATTAGTTAAACTTATGTAAAAAGTTTGCTTGGCCAGACAGTAAAGTTACAATACAATTCAATACGGGAGGAATCAGAAGGTCCTGCTTGTTAGAGCCTACAATCTAAAAGAGAGGGTCGTGTGATACAAAAAGGTAATAACTGTGGGGGATGAGCTGATAGAGAAAATAGAAGTACAGTTGTTAGGTGGAGGCAGGATGGGCTTCTCTAAAAAGAAGGGGTTTCAGGGATTGCCTGAAAGTGGGCAGAGTAGGAGATAATTGGACAGATTGGGGTAGGGAGTTCCACAGGATGGAAGAGGCTCTGTAGAAGTCCTGGAGGTGAGCATAGTAGGAGGTAACAAGAGAGATATAGAGCAGGGGGTATTGGAAGGAACAAAGAGAATGATTTGGTTTGTATTTTAAAACAAGGATAGTGATGTAGCTGGGGTACTGTTGTGGATGGCTTTGTAAGTTGTTGTTAGTATCATGAATTTGTTGGGTGAGTGGAAGCCAATGGAGGGGAATGGCAGAGAGGGGTAGCAGACACTGAGCAGTTGGTAAGGTGGGTGAGTCAGGCAGCAGAATTCATGATGGACTGAAAGGTGGGATAGACTATGTAAAGGTAATCCAATGAGAAGGGAATTGCAGCAGTCGAGATGAGAAATAGCCAGGGAATGAATTAGAAGCTTGGTGAGGTAATTGGTTAAAGTGATTTTAAAGTCAAGTTTTTTTGTTTGTTTTTTTAAACATAACAAACATGTTATTCTTACCTGCCCTGTGTAGTGGATTTTCACAGATCATCCCGGATCCTCCACTTCTCAGGTGCCACTTCTGTGCTCCTGGACCCTCCCTCCTGTTGAGTGCCCCCACAGCAAGCAGCTTGCTATGGGGGCACCCGAGCCAAGCTGCAGCTCCGTGTGTCCATTTAGACACAGAGGTGAGGTTTGACCCTGCCCCCTCTCTTTCCTGATTGGCTAACTGACTTTGATTAACAGCGGTGGTGCTGCTTCTGTGTCTCAGACAATCAGGAGGGAGAGTCCCGGACTGCCAAGACACTCATGAACATCGCTGGACAGAGATGGGGCTCAAGTAATTAAGGGGGCTTGGGGGGGTGTTGCACACAGAAGGCTTTTTGTCTTAATGCATATAATGCATTAAGATAAAAAAACCTTCTAACTTTACAACCCATTTAGGAAGGGGCATGTTTTGGAGATGTTGCGGAGATTGAGGTCCCAAAATTTGAACAGTGTTTGGATGTGGGACCAAAGAAGAGTTCAGAGACCAGGACTATATCTAGCACCCTGGATATATATTTTTGAGGTGTAGAACTGCATATGTGGTTTTGGATATTGCTCATTTGTATCAAGGGGTGCTTGAATACAATTTTAATTCAGCAGCTGTGAATTTTAGATAAAGTTATATAATTTAGCACAGAAAATGTATTCTATTTAAACCCCAGGGTTTGAGAGAAGTGAAGTGTCTACCTTGTAGCCTGCCCTATTCACTATTCACTGCCCCCCATACACACACACACACACACACACACACACACACACACACACACACACACACACACACACACACACACTGCACTGTTAGCACCCCTCCTTGAATTCCCCCTCTGCCTCCTGCTGCTTCATTGCATTTCACATACTAATGGCAGCTTGGAATTGGCCTTCTGGGCTGGGTACCTGCCATTGTGGTGTAGCTTATTTTTTTTCTAACCAAGTTGCTTAAATACTGTCCAGCCACTGAACAATATTTGTGGCTATTCTTTTACAGATAACACATTTGTGTACTGTCATTCTGCGAGCCTACCAAACACATACCCGAAGTCTATATTTTGAGAATAATTGGAGACAAGGGGTTGGGAGGCAGTTTGAGGAATATGAAGTAGTTTTTTAAAGTGTTTTTGCGCACTCTGTTTTGACATTTTAATAAAGACAATTCAGTTTGGTTATCAGAGGCTCACAGACTATACTATCAAACTATTTTGCCACTGGCCAATTTGTATGAAGTTGAGGGCTTTCACTTTGTTTTTTTAGGAGTAAACTTTCCTATAGATTTTAGATTTGCGGTGGCTACTACCTTCACCATTCCATTCAGGCCTATTACAGCTGAATAAAACAACAGGTGCCACAACCAAAACTACCTTTAAAAAGCATTTTTTCAAGCTAAAATGAATCATAATGGAGTGCTGCTGTGGTGTTTAAGCCAAACTACATGTAAAAAAAACAAAACGTGAAACCAGAATACAGTGTTGCTGATGCTGCAGTAACTGTTCTGTACCACCACACAAAGCACCACATGAGATTCACTGCTAATTTTGGGTTTCAAAGATTTTAAGCAAGACTGAAAGAACCTATTGTGAATAAACCTGGGCAGATTCGCCCATCTCTAATTGGGTGGAACAATTGTCAAATGGAGTACTGTGATCTCTGTAATAAATACAATTTTTACACTTGCTTATTTCTTAGCATTCTTGCACATTACAGGAAAAATATATCTAATGCTTGGTCCACTGCAGGTTGTTCTTAGTGTATATCTTTGTGTGATATTCCCAAAGGGTTGAATGCATGTTATACAGTATACTGAAGTGAAAGAAGTAATGCTTAGAAAATTACAGACATTGTACTGCCAGCTAGTATGTTCAGTGCCATTTATATAAACAAACATATGACAAGGCTCTGCTCTAGCTCCTCTTCCTAGATATCATGTGTTGCCCATCAGTTTAATTGAGACTTAAAGATTTATAAACACTATGCACCTGTACCAGTTCCTGGCAATAACAACCTTATGATCCATTCCACTGTTGTCACATTTTTCCCCAACAGTACATTCTAGATCTAAGTATTATATTATGCACAGATTATATCCACTATCCAGGTGTCTTAGGAACTGTTACTGCCTACCATATTTTGCAGCATTCTAGATAGCTTGAAGTCACAGAACTGTCTAGGTGGCCACTGGCCAGTATCTTCACTACATTTAGCTGATAGCATTATCCAGGACATTGGGAAAGTCAAAAGGGCTTCTAAATATACCTTTAAAGCAGCAACAGATAGAGGGATGAGGGGGAGCAAGGACCCTACATCACTTGGGGTGGCAAAACCACTCCCAGGTCATAGTTTTATGGTTGGTTCCACTGGCACAGCTGACAAGTTATCATAATACTAAACTGTCAGACAAAAGCAACTCTATATTCAGACAAAGATTAGGGTAGGGAGTATTCAAGTGGAGTTGTAACACAAGTGGAAGACTGAGGCATGCATCATGAAGAGAAATAGCAGAAACCAGGAAATTGGCAATTAGGATTCACAAGCAATCACAAGGGATTTGGGAACCTTTTCCCCTGTCAGATCCATAAGCTGAATTTGTATTTGCTGCTTGATATCATAACACTGTCAGAGCATGCCTACTGATTCACAGTTCAACAGATAATACAGAATTGGTGTTCCTCTGTAGTGGGTGTACCTCACGATAGGGAAATACAAGACACACCAAAACCTAAGAGAGAAGAATGCTTATGGGGTGTTAGCTAAACATCTGACATATTGTAGCAGCTAACAAACTATTATTCACTGTTTAGCTGTGGGTTATGATATACTGACTAGTTCCTGATGAGAATCCTGACTGTTATTTGATCACATTAAAAGTGTGTATATTTTATCAGTTTTATGCTTTAACATGAAAAAAATGATGAAATATTAGTGTAACAAAATAATCTTAATTGAAAGTGGAGACACTGGAGAGGCGCCAGTAGAGACACTCTCCAAACCTCATGGTGGATTATAAGAATGTAACAGGGTGTTAGTCTCTGATGGTTATTCTCTTAGTGAGAATTCATTGTAGTTCTTTCTCCTTCAACTAGATATCAACATCTGTTTTTATTTCACTTATGTGGAATCGATTTTATTGGGAAGTTCCTCCCTTTAGTTTTCATGTGTCTCCGGGTGATATCTTTGGGAGGTCTGTCTTACAACTGGACACCAAACTCCTGCAAGATTTGGGAGGCCATTTTGTGACACAGGAGTGATATATATATCTCAAAGGAGTGGGTGGCAAGCAGGAGAGGACTTGCAAAGTAAAACCCTTTTTAACTTTGGAAGAAGACAGTAAAACCATACACAACCTGCTGCTGCTTCAAGTTAAACCGAGACCCAGCTATACACGACTCCTCAGTCTGAAAGGGTGCTCAGCCCAGCTCGCCACTGTATACATTGGGAAAGAAATCTGGACGCCGCCATCCGGATTTCTCGCTCAATGAAGACAGCAACCATGTAAGTTCTCTTGGGACTTGAGCTCCCCCTCTGACGAAAGCAGCTTTTACTGGCAAAGACTGTGTGAGCAATATTTTTCTCTATGCAAGCATAGTTTAATGCTTGAAAAATGATCCAGTGGAGCACTGTTTCCTGTTTAACTAGGAATGTACAGTACATACCTGTTTACATTGAAGATTTATTTGTCAATAAATATTCATTATTTTGGTAAATACATTCCAATTGGTACATTTGTTATTGGGAATGATTTTGCATGAGGAGTAGTAGTTATGGTGTGGTCATGGATTTGGGATTCCCTTTCCATGTGATCGGAAGTAAGAGAAAATAATCCTGAGTTCAAGAAAACAGTCTTGGAAAACTGTAAATGTAAGTGCACCAAGTAATATCTTTTCTATAGACATCTCACAATGTGAATTTGCTTTGTTTGGAAAAAGAGTTAGTTGGCCTGCTCAGTGGTATGTACTGCTGTGGTATGGAGTAATTAGAGCTAGCTGCACTACTAACTATGGGTTCTGTCATCTTGATGTCCCTGGTGTTGCAGAGGTAACCCTGGGTGGTTACCTGGAACTACTGGGAAAAAGAGGGCTCTTGTACAGTTTCCCTGAGACAGCATTGATGCTGTGAAGGGCTGAGCCCAGGGTTAAAAGATTGCGTTCCCCCTAACTGCCTGACAAGAAAGATATCTCTGAAACCAGATCTGGCTTAAAAGCCTCCTGGGAAGGCTGGGTATATACAGTAAACATCTGTGGGATATGATTTCTAAAACTCACCCAAACTCAAATGTATCACTGCAGATAACTCTGTGTGTCAACACTTTGTTATCACTTTGTTTGTCACGAGCTACATATGAAAAGGGTGATCAGTCTCCTAAGCAGTGGCAGCCCGTCCATAGGGGCGCACGGGCGCCCCCCCCCCAGCAGTAAAAAAAATTTAAAAAATAAATATTTTTTTTTTGAAAAAGGCTCTTTATAAAAAAATTCCAGAACCCAAACACAGTGCACTATGGGAAGCACTATGTCAATGCAATCACGAGAGTGCAGACGAGACACTTCATTTGCAGGATTTTTGCTTGCTCTGTGGCACATTCCATCGTGCAGAACAACTTCCGCCCGTAGTGAAGAATGGGTGCTTTGTTGTTCTAGTTAAGAGGTTATTCCAGTTTCCCTGTGCCACAGGGAAACCGGAAGTGATGTCTGAAGCTCTGTGGAACGCACGGCCTGTGCGGAGCTGGTAAGTAAGGCTCTAATGCTGCAAAATAGGTGAACTGCGAGCGTCACGCTTGGAGCTATTGACTATTCGCTTTCCTATCACTGAACCACCTCTCCACTGTTACCTGTCACCTGATTGGCTGAAACGATAGGCACCGCTTTTGGACGCCTATGGAGGAGAGGACAGAAGATGAGGCAGGAGGCAGGAGATGCACGAAGGACCCCGCGAGCAGGTGGGGGGCACACTGGCAGTATTTAATGGGCACACTGGCAGCAATTGATGGGCACACTGGCAGCATATGATGGGCAGTTGGGCACACTGCCAGCATTTGATGGGCAGTTGGGCACACTGCCAGCATTTGATGGGCACACTGCCAGCATTTGATGGGCACACTGGCAGCATTTGATGGGCACAGTGACAGCATTTGATGGCACAGTGGCAGCATTTGATGGCACAGTGGCTGCGTTTGATGGGCACAGTGGATGCATTTGATGGGCATAGTGGCTGCGTTTGATGGCACAGTGGCTGCATTTGATGGCACAGTGGCTGCAATTGATGTTTTATTTTTCAAAATGTTTTCAGTTTGCGCCCCCCCCAAAAAAATTTGAGCACCAGCTGCCACTGCTCCTAAGAAAACAAAAAAAAAGTTTTGGTCATTAATTCCTGAATGCAACCATGGCCTTTTAAATGGTAGAGAGTCCTAAATATAACAATTTTAAAAACATGATCCAAGCACTTCTAGAATTGTTTAGTGCTGGACACCGTAGCTGATACAATGGGCCAGACTGATTGGCAATGAAGGTCTTTATGAAATGTTGGCTCGAAGTACTGTGGCAGTTTCTTTACCTTCCTCATTTCTCTACTGAGAATTATTTATAATGATCATTTATGTTGACAATTAAATGTGGGATTAGAGGGCAGTGGCTCATCAATCTTCAAGCTGGTGCTCAGCATCTTGACGGTAACAACCCCTCAAAATAATAACATTACCCCGCTCACCACAAGGTCCCTGTTTTTTCAGCCACTTGATGGCTCACATCTCCTGAGAGTATACATTTTTTACCTTTCAGGTAAATTAGTTTAAAATATTATGAAGTACTTGGCACAGGAAGAGATCAAGAGGGCTGTCAGCCAGCAAAGTGGTAGTATATTGTAAACAGAGGGTTTATAAATAAATAAGAATGCAATTTTCTAGTGCCACCTTCCTTTCCATCCATTAATTCATATATTTGCTTAAGTGCCACTATTTCTTTCAGTTGAGACATATGGCTCATGTTAAAACCCAGAAGGCCAATTTCCTGTGATGCTTGGTCTTGCAAAAATAAAAACAATTCATTTCAATCCATCCTCCATGTTGGGGTTATCCTGAAAGACGTTTTTATTTATTTTTTTTTTTGATTGAGTGATCTGTATATTTTCTATACTTTAAAAGTATTTTTTTATGAAAGATAATATTTACCTTGACATGGGTACATTGATGACCAGTACCCAATAATTTTTTTATTGCTTTATAAATAACCAATAGCAATTTACAAAACATTAAACAGTTAAATGCTTAAAGAGGAGCTCCAGGCTAGAAATGTCAGCTTTTAATATTAGGACACTTACCTGTCCAAGCAGTGTCTTCACCCGAGCAGATTTTTTTCAATTGGCTATCGGGTGCTGCCGCCAAAATCTTCACTAATGGAAACTGGCAGTGAGCCGTGCAGCTTCACAGCCAGTTCCCTACTGTGCATGCATCGTGCACACTGCGCTCTCTAATTGGGCCGACTGTGGTGGAGCTTAGCGCCAAACTCAGCCGGAAGTGGGAGTGGGTACCTGTCAAAACCAGGTACCTGCTCCTCCCCAAAAGGCGCCAAATGTGCAACAGAGGGGGAAGGAGGTAGATAAGCGGAGCTTCCCCTTTTGGGTGGAGCTATGTAAACTATTTATTGGAAAAAAATCAAAATTGTTATGATGATTTTACAAGGATAAGCATACATTTGCTGACACTCCATCTAAAAGCCCGCAAGAACTTCTTTTTAGTTATTTACACAGTAGAGTTTCTTTTCTTCATAACAACTCGCCCCAATGGAAATAACAACAGTACACTATAAACATCTCCAAACTTTTTACTTGGAGTTTTTTTTTATCCTTCTGTATTTGTACATATTCCTGTTTGCTATCATTGCAAACATTCTTGTGGCCTCTCAAATATGTACACAAACCACTTAACTCTCTACTGAAATCAGTAGGTAAACAATCAGTCCCACCAACACTTTCTATAGGAAGTATATGTTGTTATGGCAATAACATAAATAATTTATGTTTCTATAATGCATTCACAGGGAAAGACTAACACATGAAGAGTTTGTGACGACCAATCACTGATATCTAGCAAAGGAGAAATAGGAATTTTCTTCAATCGCATATAAACCTGGTGATGGAAGCAGTGTTGGGTAAAAAAAATACTTATTTTAGAAATGTGATTCATATGTTTTTTTTTACAGGTAGGACCATCTCACTTTTGGGTACATATTTAACATACAGCATGAACAAAATTCGTTTTTACCAATCTAAGGTCATTTGTTGATGGGCTTTGAGCTTGTGTTGATGGCATCAGGTGAACATCAGTTTGAGACACTTCTGAAATTGAGTTCATTGAGAGGCGAGCAAAAAATAATTCATAGTGAGCTATGACTAAGCACTAAGGAAGAGTGAAACACATTAGCTAGTGATGCTGTTGCTGTTCCCCTCTATTTGTGTTTTTGGACATGTTTTTATGGACTTGCTAAAATAAAGGTGATTTTACTAGATGTGCGGCAAAACAAAATTCTTTTTTGCTCATTGGAATCCGTGATGGAGGGGGCCAGCACCTGGCCTGTGTGTTAGTGGAGGTGGAGATGGGGGACTGACCTAGAGCTGTGTTCACAAACTTCATTGAGAGGTGCTTCTGACCTGCAGTTGACCACCTTCCAATCTGCTTTCACCTGCTTCCAGGGTTTTGCAGTCCCATGTCTGATGGGAAGAAAAGCCCATTACCAAGGACCCTGATTTATATATTTTTAAATTGAAAGTGATTGTAAAGATATTTTATTTCTTTTAAATAACAAACATGATATAATTACCTACACTGTGCAATGCTTTTGCACAGAATAGTCCCAATCCTCCTCTTCTGGGGCCCCCCGCCAGTGCTTTGGGCTCCTCCTCATCTCCGTGTGCCACTATAGGATGTCACTCGATTCTGAACCATGCACCATGCTGTGTGTGTCTATTGACACATACAGTGTGGCTTCACCCTGCCTCCCACTCTCTTGTCACTGGATTTGATTGACAGCAGCAGGAGCCAATGGCTCCTTCTGCTCTCACTTAGCTCAGTGAAGAGGGAGAGAAAGAGCAGTGCTGCTGCTCTTGTGCACAGCTCTGGATAGAGATTAGGCTCAGATAAGTATTTGGACGGCTGGAGCTGCACATAAAAGGTTTTCTCCTTAATGCAGAGAATGCAGTAGGGTAAAAAAAAAATGTAAGCCTTTACAACCAATTTAAGCAATATCTTTTTAAAATTCTGACTCTCCTTACCCACTCTCTCATTCCCTTCTACAGATTACTCATACCTAAAGGTAAAAAGGGTAAGGTGCCATTAGGATTAAATTGTTGACCTTTAAAATTTTCCGTGTTATTCCTTGAGGTCTTTAAAGCCATATGTAAACATTTCTAGCAAGTAAAAGCAAGGAAAACTGGGAACCCTGCTTTGGAGGGAAATCACAATCAACCAGCCCTTGTACAGTAGGCACACTTTTTCACTCTGCCGCTTTAGCATTTAGTGGATATGTTGAAATAAGGGCATACGGTCTTAAAGGATGTGGTTTGTTATAACACATCTTATATATGCAAGATAAAATAGGTGTGGGATGGGTTTATAAAAGATGCATCGAAAAAGATGAGGTGCTTTATGAGCTTAACAACTTGATTGCTTCTCTGTAGGAGTAGCATAGTTTTAACTAATATCACATAGAATCCCCGTTACTCAGCTTCTTTGAACATTTGAACATAAATATTCCTATATTGCAAAACCTGTAGGACTCTGAGAAGCAAAGTAGGCCAAACTTTAGCCTAAGAGGGGCAGCTATACACAATTGTGAGAAATAAGCAAACAGGGTTTCCCTCTAAAAAAAAATTTATAATAAATATTGAGTACATATTTGCAGGTACTAGTTAGACAATCAGTGAAATCGAGAATGCTTGTTTCATGGCATAAAGTATAACAACATAATTAATATTACCATGTAGGACATACTTAATAAAGCGCAGCAAAACTGTATTCTAACTTTGCTTAATAAAGCAAACATGGATTGCCAAAAAACAGTACTGTATTTATAGCTTATCAACCAAAAAATGAAGTTTGTGCTGATAATAACAGATTGATATTCATACTAAAATACAAAAATAGTAGTATCAACAATGCAAACTGAATAATATTTGATTTGTAATACACTCAGCAGTATTACTTTGCTGTATGGGGTAAGGTTCCCAAAAGTGTCAATTACTTTAACTGAACATTGTGTTCAGTTAAAGGAATTTTAAATGAAAAATAAAGTAAATGAGGTGTTTTCCTCATCTTGTGAGCTTTACATTGTGATATGATTAAGATGTTTACAAGTATGCCTCCAGCTAATGGCCAGTTTTGGAGTAGTGGGGGTTAGGGACACACTTTCATCAGTGCAATAAAAGAACATAGTACTTCATCAAGTTTACTGCCATTTATACTAATTAAAACTGAAGATATACAGGTACAAACAACGTTGCCCCAGACCTGTATTTCCACCTCTGCGCTATACTTATAAATGTCAAACCCCTACCGAAGCTGCCACTTTATAATAAAGTATATGAAAACCGAATTCACCAGAGGAAAATTATGGATGAATAGTGGCGCTGATCCCCAGGTGGCGGGGAGATGTCAGATTCTCCTATACAGCCAGTGAGCTGAATATAGACGTGACTAAATCAACTAATACTAAATGTGGAAGATTGACATATTAATAATCCCTGGTGCCCAAAAAAATATAAATATGAGCTAGTGAAAAATTATATATATACACAGCACCTTGTGAAAGTGGTATACAAATATATAATAAAATGATAAAAAATTAAATATATATAAAGTCCAAAAATCAATCGTGAAACAAAAAATGAAGAAAGTCCAAGGAAAAGTGAGGGTGACTCCAAAGCTGCTCAGCTGTGTTTCAAAACATCCACCACACCTCTGTGACGTGATTCCACTCCCTTCTGAAATGCAAACTTACCAGCTTTTAAGGCCTCTCACGCTCGTGTTTGGCCTGACAGAGCCTCTAACCCACCTTCATGGGGGTCAACATGCGAGCATACACATCCACTGCTCCATAGGACAACCGCTTTTTTTTAAGTTCTCTAAGGGGTGATGGCGATAGAGAAATCTTTCTCTATCTATCGCCATCACCCCTTAGAGAACTTTAAAAAAAAGCGGTTGTCCTATGGAGCAGTGGATGTGTAGGAATCTGCAACAAAGTTTGTTAAAATCCTTCCAGAATACATAGATTACCCAGAGGGGAAAGTTTTTTTCTTCTCAACAAAAGTGCAATTACTCATTAACCACTTGCCGACCGGCTCACACAGATATACTTTGGCAGAATGGCACCGCTGGGTGAACCACCGTACCTGTACGGTGGCTCCTTTAAGAGCCGCAGCAGCGCGTGCATGCTGCCGCACAGCAGGGGGTCCACTGCGCATGGTCAGTGGGCATGATCGCCACTGGGCACGAGAGCCAGCACGGGGATTTGTGTGTGTAAACACACAAATCCCATTTCTGACAGGGGAGGAGATACGGATCTTCTGTTTCTATTAAGTAGGAACAATGATCTGGCTCCTCTAGTCATTTCTATCCCCTCACAGTTAGAAACACACCTAGGGAATACATTTAACCCCTTGATCGCCCCCTAGTGTTAACCCTTCCCTGCCAGTGACATTTACACAGTAAGTGCATTTTTATAGCACATTTTACCAAAAATATGTAGAAGAATACATATTGGCCTAAAATGATGAAGAAATTTCTTCTTAAAAAATTTTTGGGGCGGTATTTAATATAGCAAAAAGTCAAAATTGTCAGTCTTTTTTTGTTTATAGCGCAAAAAATAAAAACCGCAGAGGTTATCAAATACCACCAAAAGAAATCTCTATTTGTGGGAAAAAAAGGACGTCAAATTTATTTCGGTACAACGTCGCACGACCGCGCAGTTGTCAGTTAAAGTGACGCAGTGCCGTATTGCAAAAAATGGCACGGTCAGGGAGGGGGTAAATCCTTCCGGGGCTGAAATGGTTAAAGGATATGTGCCCTCCCAATATTGCAATGCAGCCAGGAGGTGTGGTGCAGTAAGCTGCGGTAAAATGACATGTAGCATTTTACCCCAGTGCACTGAAAGACACTGCATGTCACTGTACCACAGTGCTGTGCACTGCTCTGCAGATACATCAATGAAGTGTCACTTTGTGACACTTCTAATAAAGTTTAGAAAAAAGAGGACAGAGGAAGGGAAACTTGGATATAGAAATACCAAGATAAAAATAATTCCAAAGGGAAACACACAGCGGTGTAGAAATGTCACAGACTAGAAATTTATTAATACAATGGAAATTCCTCAACAAAAGGAGCAACCTTTACCACACCATAATAAAAACTATTTAAGACAACGTTGCTGTAACGTAAATCGAATGAAAGAAGAAGGACCCGGGCTCACATGCATTACCCACTTGCACACCTCCAGCCAACCATTTGCACTAATTGAAATACTTGAATGAAAAACAGCGATGGTCAGTATCAATGCGAAAAAAATCTGGCTAACAGCAATTGAGGGGCACATCCAAAATAGTCCTTGAAAACAATAGGGAGAGGACTAGGCCAGCCATGCTGTGCGGACTGATGCTGTATTTTCAGGTGCTTGCAGGTGCAGATGAAAGATAAGAGGGTCGTTTAACCACCATGAATTTAATTTACAGGTATTTCTGGAACCTTAACATACTGGTGATGCCTGTGATCTGTGGACTTTTACTATCACTTTCATGGTCAATCCTTTGTAGATTAATTTTCCGCTGGCTCCTTTCCTGCTTTTCCAGATCCTATTTAATATACATCAGACTGCTATCTGACAGAGAAAATCTCCTTCTTTCTCTTTAACTGCTACATTGGGTCTACTTCTAATTTAATTTAACTTAATTCATTTTTGCTGTGGATATCAATGCTAATAAGTATGGATGTTGAAGTAGGAGGTCTCTATAATTAGATTCACATATTTTCTACTTTTTTACTATTTATGCGGTAAATAGCATAGTGTAATACATCTATAGTGTTTGATCAAATTAGCAACTTGTATAGGCTGTTTTGCTACACTAGTGACTATTTCTATGAATTACAAGGAATGTTCTTTTGTGTGTCTCTTTAAGACTGTGGCAAGTAACGGAGCTAATCCAAAAGGGGAGTTACTTAGTTTACCTGATATAAACTCCGGTGACAGACTTCCACAGTGTCATCACATCACGTGATGAAACTCATGTGATGTGAGTGAAATGCATCGACATCACAATGTCATGTGACCCTGCTTCATCTTCATCTATATGGCGTCCATCCATCTGCGGTCCCACCTGACTAACTTCCAGCATGTATAGCCATTTGCCTGCACGGCATGCACCAAGCCTTCTAGGCTTTGAAGACATAGAGGTGATGTCAATCTTATACACACCTTGATTCCCCAATCCGCTTTACTGCTACCTTGGAGGTCTGTGGAATTTGGAAGGAGAACAGACTAGCGGGACCGCTACAATTGTGAACAACCTGTCAGTGAGGTCTAAGCATCAGCGAGTATTTGGGTGAGCCTGTTCCAGGGGCGCTGATCCAGATTTTTCATCTTATTGTACCGCTGTTACCACCGCTATGTGGAAGTCTCCTCACCCCTGCACATCAGGCTCACTAATTCACTAATTATCCTTCCCTTCCTCCACTCCCCTGTTAGCTTGCATGGTGTTTAAACTATTCTCTTATCATTCATCTGCTCCTGCAAGCACCTAAAAATACAGCATCAGTCCACACAGCACGGCTGGCTTGGTCTTCTCCCTACTGTTTTCAAGGACTATTTTTGATGTGCCCCTAAATTGCTGTTAGCCACATTTTTTTTTTCATAGATATTGACCATCGCTGTTTTTCATTTAAGTATTTCAATTAGTGCAAATGGTTGGCTCGAGGTGTGCAAGTGGGTAATGCATGCGAGCCCAGGCCCCTCTTCTTTTATTTAATTTTTGACAACGTTGTCTGAAATTGTTTTATTATGGTGTGGTGAAGGTTGCTCCTTTTGTTGTGGAATTTCCATTGTATTAATCACATTTGTAGTCTGTTTCATTTCTACATCGCTGTGTGTTTCCCTTTGGAGTTATTTTTATCTTGGTATTTCTATATCCAAGTTTCCCCTGCTCTGTCTAATTGCTACCCAACTCCGGTATCCCCCACCCCTCAATAGGGGTGAGTCGGTGAATCTTCACATTATTTTTATTCGTTGAAGTGTTGATTTTCCCTTTTTATGTCCAAATATACAATTTACCCAGGATCCCTTTTGGATCATTTTTTTAGGGAACCACTTGTTCATCATTACTGAATATTAAACCAATTGCAACCTTCGCCATTTCCAGAGTGTTCACTTTTTATAGTCCACAGCAGTTTAAATAAAAATCCCCCAATGGTGTATGGTGCATAGAAGATGAGATAAGAGCGGGAGCCTTGTGAGATTGTGTCTACGGATAATGACCAAATCAAGCAGCTTTTTAAACAACATAAAAAACTTACCATTAAATCTTTGAATCGCAGGTGGGATATACACTCACTGGAGTCTAACGTTGGTAATCGCATGATACCGCGGGGACTCCATGAGAGAGTAATCCCAGCACAACATCTACATACTGGGCAGTTCCTAAATGATTGGAAGGAGCTCTGTATTGCCCATGGTCTGGCTGTCATGAAACTTATCATTGAGGAAAAATCAAGACTACTAGACCTTAATAGACAGATTGAGGAAAGCAAGAAACTTTTATAGCCATTTAAAGATAAATCTGAATTTTGCAGACATAATGATATTCTTAAAAAATAAATTGACAAAGCCCAAAAAAATCTTAGATTGACTAAACAGTCTAAATTTAAACGTGACCTGGACAACTGGGACCGCAGTGAAATCTTTGATCTGACCATCAACCGCGGTCGTAGTGGCTCAAGACGACGCTGCTTCCGCTCACAATCCTCACTTAAAGGAGCCCCCACCTCATCTGAGAGTGATGGAGATGATCTCCGATCTGTCACTTTTTTAGAACTGCAAATGGCCCGCCAACAAGAGTCCCCACCAATACATGGAATACTGAGAGTACTAGCTACAGACGGGGAGCAGAACAACCGAAACGGAAAAGGCGGAGTAGGAGGAAAACCAACCACCAAAGAATCAAACAAAACAGTCAGGAAGAGCCAAAAACACAAATAGAACCTAGAGGAAGAAATAAGGTCACAAGATGATAATATGGATACTATGGAGGTAATTGATCTAATTTTGAGTTACAAGACAGACATATATGACTACTACACCATGGTCTGCCATTTTCACCATCTAACCATATGAACCATTTTGAGGTCTTCAGGGACACCAACCTCCTCCTTAGGAAGGTCTACTATAGACTTATTCACACAACTACATCAAATGACTGTAATAGCCAAGAACCTCACAGCAGACCCTAGATGAAGTTGTCTCTTTGATGGGAGAATCTTTCACAGATTCAGATGAGGAGACTTTCATCCATGACCCAAGGAAGAGACAAGCGAATCTTAACATCAAGTTCACTAGGATGCCACAATTTAGGAATAATCAGTGGATCGTGATTTTCCTTGATCTAGTCCAGGAGGACCTCAATGGGATTAATTGGGATACAATTAATAATGACAACCTTCTACCAGATGAAGGAATAGCACTCAAAGAACTAAGTGAGGCCCCCAACCTAGTCATTAAGTCTAGCGATAAGGGGGGTAATGTCGTCCTCGTATCAGAGCAGGACTACGGATCATAAATAATGAGACAACTGCGTGATCAGCTGACCTATTCTAAATTTACATCTAATCCCTTTCCAGGGATAGTTAGCTCACTTAATTTCAAACTCGAACTTGCTTTTGAAACTCAACTACTCACTAGGAAAGCATTTGAGTTCCTTATGGTAAAAGACTTTAACATACCTACAATGTATGTGATCCCTTAGGCCCATAAAATCTTAATTAAACCACCAGAAAGGCCAATAATTTCCCCCATTGGAGGCCCACTGGAACGGATTGGCCAATTCCTGGATGCCCTGATTGGTGGGATGGTTAAGGAACTGCCATCCTTTGTTCAGGTTACCAGGGATGTCCTCATAAAGCTTGCAGGGTGGAGGGGCAAGAGGGGGCAAAGCTTGCTAGCACCGATGTCAAGTCCCTCTACACCTCCATCCCACATGAATGTGGTCTCTCTGCTGTAGACAGTCTTTCTGCTGTTTTCTAGAGGAAAAATATCCCACTATGGGCTCACAGAATGAGTTCATCCTGGACCTACTTGATTTTGCCCTCACCCACAACTGCTTTCAGTTTGCAGGAATCAACAGCTTAGAGGCACCTCCATGGGGGCACCCTGGGCACCAACATATGCCTGCCTTGATCTTGAAAGGTGGGAGCAGAGTGAGGTTTTCTGCTCATCGCTATACCAGTGTCATGTACAGCTCTGGATAAGATATATTGATGACGTCTTGATGATCTGGGAGGGGATCACAGAGGAAATACACCAGTTTGTTTCAGAACTTAATGTAAATGAAATAATTATTAGATTTAAGGGTAGTAATAAATCCGCGCAATGGGGGTAGGTACTATTATAGCTCAGAATTGCTGCCTCCACAGATGCAATTACCACCAAAGTGGAAAAAGCTGTAATGAGAGAAAGTTTGTGTGTGGGTGTGGCGCTATACTGGTATCAGGCGAAGTGTTATACCACTGTGATAGTCACCTCTAATAAGTAAGTGTTTGAGATGGCTTGAATTCCTAGAACACTTTATCCCAAGAAGGGGGGTCCTTTCAAACCAAAGATTAGTGTGAATACAATAAAATGATGTGTGTGTGATTTCTTTCAAATAGTGACTGACTGTTTTCAGCTCACCATTCACCATGTGAAGCTATTGTAGCAAAGTGTCACCATACATTTATGACGTGCATTGGTCAAAAACTGAAGTAGTAAGAAAAAAGGGGGGAAGGGCGGAAGGGGGAGGGGTGGGGGGGAGAAAGGGGAGGGGGGATGGGAAAGAAAATGGGAGGCCAGAAGTAAAGTATAAGCAGCTGTTGGCTTTCTGAAGGTCCTGGTCTCAAGTCTACCATTAATAATGGATATAGATAGATCTAGAAAGGATAAAGTTTCAGTATGGGAAGTGAAGGTAAGTCTAATAATTTAAGTAGTAAGAAAAAAGGGGGAAGGGGGGAAGGGGGAGAAAGGGGAGGGGGGATGGGAAAGAAAATGGGGAAGGGGGGATGGGAAAGAAATAAAACAGTAGTAAAGTGACTTGTGCTCAAGTGATATCCAAAAAAGACAATATTGTTTTAAATAGTCCAAATTGCAAAACCACAGTTGATACTGTGCTTGAAAGCTTGTTCCTCTTGATAAAACAATATTGTACAATATTATCTTCTTAATCCAGTGTTTGGTGACTGTGCCTTTAAACGTGCTTCTACTCTGCAAACACTCACCCCTGCAGGGGTATTGCGTATTCACAGTTTATGCCACTGTGCAGCAGTTCCTGGTCTTGCATCATCTCCTAACAGATCGAGCATAGGTTTTTCTGACGGTTCAAACCCAGATCTTTGATGCTTAAATTGTACTTTTACAATGTGAGTACCATTTTATATATTTTGGAATAAGAGTTTTTAAATGTTTTTACGCTATGGACACCCCTTCTTTTCTATGTTAATACAAACATGACCCGGAAAGCCAGGAACTGCTGCACAGTGGCATAAACTGTGAATACGCAAAACTGTGGTTTTGCAATTTGGACTATTTAAAACAAAATTTGTCTTTTTGGATATCACTTGAGCACAAGTCACTTTACTACTGTTTTATTTTTTTCCCATCCCCCTTCCCCATTTTCTTTCCCATCCCCCCTCCCCTTTCTCCCCCTTCCCCCCTTCCCCCCTTTTTTCTTACTACTTAAATTATTAGACTTACCTTCACTTCCCATACTGAAACTTTATCCTTTCTAGATCTATCTATATCCATTATTAATGGTAGACTTGAGACCAGGACCTTCAGAAAGCCAACAGCTGCTTATACTTTACTTCTGGCCTCCAGTCATCATCCGACATCACTTATTAAAGGGATTGCCATAGGCCAGTTCCTTCGCATTCGTAGGAATTGCTCTGATGAAGCAACCTATCAGTTGGAAACTGAGAACCTGTACAGAGAAATGGGGGGTATACTCACAAAATAATTGGACGGGCATGAAAAAGAGCATCTTCATCAAAAAAGGGAAAATCTTATCCAACCAGCGGCAGCTACACTCGTCGAGCTATCATAACTCGATATGGATCACAATGGAATGAGGTCAGGTCTATCCTGACAAAGTATTGGCATGTTCTGTGTAGATCTGATGAATTGTCTCAAATTGTTGGATCCCGCCCCTTATTAGTATCTAGGAGAGCTATAAATCTTAGAGACAATCTGGTCCATTCAGAATATGTTCGGACCACAGTGACCAATTGGCATTCTTGACAACCTTCTCTTAATCTTTTTTTATGGTGTGTTAAGGGTTGCTCCTTTTGTTGTGGAATTTCCATTGTATTAATACATTTCTAGTCTGTGACATTTCTACACCGCTGTGTGTTTCCCTTTGGAGTTATTTTTATCTTGGTATTTCTGTATCCAAGTTTCCCCTCCTCTATCCAATTGCTACCTAATTCCAGGATCCCCCACCCCTCAATAGGGGAGGGTCGGTGAATCTTCACATTATTTTTATTTGTTAAAGTGTGGATTTGCCCTTTTTATATCCAAGTATAGAAGAAGAGGAACAAAAGGAAGCCAGTATGGTGTGCTAAAACTCGATTGCCCCTGAACAGAAAGCAGCTTGCAGGCTTAGGGTCCTTTTACATGGCCTAGTCACCTTTTGTTTTAGCAGAGGATCTGCAAACAGATCCCCCGATATATTGGAGTTGAGCCGAACAGATATCACTTTTGTGAAATCCATTCCTGTTCATTTTTTTGCCCTCATTTTCACAGTAGATGTTGGTGGACCATTGATGGCTCTATGGGTGGCTGCAGGTAAGCGGATGTACATGCATCCATTAACATCCACTTACCTCTGATCCCTTTATATTTAGGTCTGGAAAAATAAAAAAGGATGCAGTCCTTTATCATTTTCTTTTATGGACATGGACAGCCTTTGATGTAAGTGCCTCCATATAGTCTTGCATGGAGCTTCCAATCAGGTCTACCTGAAAAAGGCCAGGTGGACCTGAGCAGAAATCTTGCATGAAAGGGGACTTAAGGCTAGGTTCACACATATCTGGCTGCAGTTTGCAGTCCGGAGTCTGGTGCGGTTTTATTCAATGGTTCAGGTGCGATTGAGGTGAAAATATTTACTTGAATTTGCACCTAAACCGGCCTCAAAATCGCACAGAACCCTTTTCAGAAATGGCCCGCTGCTGCCCAGGACATTTGTAACCAGCTCCATTGAAAGCTGATTTCTTTCACATGTTATGCAAATCGGATGCAGTTAAAAATGCATCCGATACGCATATATGTGAACTGAGCCTAAAGGATGAGTTCACGTTTACAGAAAAAATAATGGATGCAAATATTTTTACAGTAAAAAAAAAGTGCACTTATTATTTTTTTTTTTGGAAGTCTGGAAAGCATTGTACCAGCAATCAGTAGATCACAAGTGCAATGTGGGCTCCTGCCTTTCTGTCTGAAAGGCAGGGGACATATTAGCGGACCATGAGGGCACACATCAGTGCACCCACAGCCAATTGAAACTACAAATCCATCTGCCGTGGTGGAATGGTACTTGTAGTTTATTTATATATTCACAGGAATCTGTGAATGAATGATGCGGCTGTGTGGGCGGAGCCCTACACAGCTGCGCTGTTTTCAAAAAGTGGCAGTGGGTGTGTGGAGAAGAACATCCACCTGCTGTCACGGGAGGGGGGGAGGAGGGGGAGGGTGTAGGAGCTGGAACATGTTGCATGTTCCACCCTAAATATGGGTGGAACATGTAACATGTTCGAAAGGTGAAATTAGTCTTTATTAATCTGAGCTTTTTAGCATGTGGTGCTGTGTAAACAAACTCCAGAGTGTAATTATAGCTAAACTTTTTTTTTGTTTGTCTTGAATAGAGTGGGGAATGATTAGAACTTCTGGTGTTACTGCTGTAGCACCCTCTACTTTAGGTAGAAGCTAGAAGTAGGATTTTTGTGAGTGCTGGTAAATTTAATCAGGCCTCCTTAAGTAGCTAGGAGTCAGCCTACTGGGGAGGAGTTGTCAGGTGGAAGAAGCTGGAGATAGAGAACTAGGTTGTCGGGGCACTTGAGGCACTCCCCAGTCTGGGGGGGTGCTGACCTTGGGCCTTTGGGGTTCGGGTGCAAGTTGGACCCTTTCTGAGAAACAAAGAAGGATCTGGACAGGCGGCACAGAGAGGGACAGAGAAAGACAATGGGAGCTAGTGTTGCGGGGCAAGTCTCCAGGAGGGATCCACCGGAGTGCAACCAGGAGGGCTGGTGAGTGATAAGCACGGTCGGGAAAAAGCTGGGGAGGCATGCTGGAACGGACTCTTGCATGCCTTTCTAGCTTTTTCCCGACTGTGCCTATCACTTACCAGCCCTCCTGGCAGTACTCCGGTGGATCCCTCCTGGAGACTTGCCCGGAAACACTAGATTCCGTTGTCCTTCTCAGTCCCTCTCTATGCCTCCTGTCCAGATCCTTCTTTAATTCTCAGAAAGGGTCCAACTTGCACCTGAACCCTGCAGGCCCAAGGTCACTCTCCCAAACTGGGGCGTGCCTCAAGGGCCCCAACAACCTAGTGCTCCATCTCCAGCTTCTTCCACCTGACAACTCCTCCCCAGCAGGGCTGACTCTAGGTATTGAAGGAGGCCTGCCCCCTGCCAATCCAAGTTGGGGATTGGTCAGGGCTCCTTAGAACACCCCAGACAACTCCACCTCTAGAAGCCAGAGGGAGGTAACCGAGAATTGATGCTATATAAGAGTCACCTGCTACTACTCTAGGCCACTCCCAGCCCACACAGATCAAAACAAACAGGCATAGCTTACAGCTAGGCCTGATTAAATGTACCTGCACTCACAAAAGCCTACTTCTAACACTTACCTAAAGTAGAATATATATATACTTACCCCCCACTAGAATCCAGCTGGTCCTTCAGCTGGGAAATTTACAAAAATGGCTCCTGGGCCCAGGAGCAAGGGCATCCCATAAAATAAATTGGAAGGGGGAAAGGGAAAAAACTTGGATGAGGAACTGTACAAATTACGTACAAAAATATAATTATAAATCTCTGATAGGCATTTATATCTGTACAGTATGAATAAGGCACTTCTAATTACAGATCCCTGCAGTTACCAGTATATATATTAAGGCCAGAGCATTTCTCCCAAGGGAAAGACACTCCTGTCAGAAACCATGAAATCAGACCGAGACAGAAGTACAGTTAAATCACACTTGTTTAATAATAAAAGTAAAAAGAACATACATAGTCAAAACATAGCCAAAGTTCAGTAACCGGAAAGGATAGTCAGCCAAGCCAGAAGCCAGGGATCAAAGTAGTGGAACAGCAAGCAAGATCCGGAGCCAGAAGGGATGTCAGCAAAGCCAGTCTTTAAAAACAGGAATGCTGGAGATGTTTCTTGTGATGTTGACCAAGACGAAGGCAGCGCTCCTCTGGACTGGACGGCTTAAGTAAGCAGGACAGACGAGCAGGATAACAACAGCTGAGTAACTGTGGAGATAGATGGGAGCTGGCAATTAGCCGACAGCTGAGCAGCCAGCTCAGAGAAGGAAGGGCTGAGCCCAGCCCTGACAACTCTGCCCGCAGAAATTCTTGTCACCAGCCGGAGGGTGGGGCTGGACAGCCGTCCCATCTCAGAACACACTAAGAGAAGACAAAAAAAAATAGTACATCCTACTCTCAGACCTAACTGTACACTATACATTATTTCTGTTGGGAAGGGGTTAGCATCCTGCCAACGGAAAAATAAACAAACACAATGTAGATATAGCACACACATTTTTTTCTGTCTTTTTCTGTCAGGAGGCGGTTATAACCTGCTAACAGAAACAATGGGAAAAAAGAACATATGTACAAAGTGAACAGTCCTCTTCAGAGTTTCTGGTAGGAGGGGCCCTTCCCCAAACAAACAACAGGCTCCTAAAAAGAGTTAGTACGGGAACAAACCTCACCCAAGTGTCCTTACGACAGGAATGTTTCTTACATCGGGCAACAGGGTGGCAGGCCAGATTGTCCCTGCAAATCAGGGGAAAAAAAAGAAAGGACACACACTGCAACTTCCCAGCAGTCCTCATGACACTTTGTAGCGGCTGTACTCCAACAGTCCACCTACGCATAAAAGTGGGGATCAGGTAGTCTCTTCCTGTTTCCCCCTTCTTCCCTGATGAAGACCGAGTGGCTTTATATAGGCCATCCTGCCTTCACGATGAGTACCCGGTCCTTGTAGATTGCCCATCCCAGCCTCCATTCCTGATGAATGTCCACCAAAGCAGGCCCAGGCTTCACTCTCCAGCACCCGCAGGGGCTTGGGAACATGCAAAAAGTCCCAGATTAGGTCTTTCTCCCACTCTCTCTGGGAGTTCTCTACAATTTCCTTTATCTGGGGAGGGACATATGGGTAATCCAGACCCCACTCCAGAGCTACACTCCTCTGTACTTCTCACCGGAATCTGGAGAGCCTGGGCAATTCCCTTAGGCATCCCCTTTCCCAGTAGGACACAGGCATCCTGGGATCTCACAACCCAGTGCCTGTATGTGGGAGTTCTGGTCTGGGTGGTGGAGGGTCTGTGCAAAAAGAGTTGACTGCTGTAGATGGGGGTTCTTTGTATCCAACACTGACTCTGGTTCACCTCCTGCCTCTGACTGAGTCTCTAAGGCATGGGAACCTCCCGTCTATCACTCTTCCTCCTCTGAGCTCTCATCAGGGGACGACCACTCTGTCAGTCTTTCCAGGGATTCAAATTCCGCCAGTAGTCCGGGGGAACCCCAATCTATGGCCCTGTCGTCGCACTCCCTGTCCAGCTCACCCCCCTCCAACACTGACTCCTTCCGGACCGGGATAGCAACGGTCATAGAAGCAGCCAGCATTTCAGGGACGTATAATACCTGCCGGGCAGTATCTACAGTTGCTGAGTCCCCGACCAGGCCGTAAGCCATGACAGTCTTTTCTCCTCCTATGTCTTCTCTCTTTGGGAAGTCACCAGGCCTCACCAGGCCTCAACTCCACTCCACCTTTGGGGGATGATGCTAAGCCCGATCCGGCCTTCCGGGACTTCAACAGCTGTAAACGGCAGAGTCCTGAGAGCAGGTCCATATTAAAGTAGCATGGTTCCTGCTGAGCAGATGCTAGCCGGGTCAGCGGTTCACTGCAATGGCCACAATGGACCCAGGCGCTGACCACCGCAGTCGGTATCTATTATTTGGGACACAATAGACAGTCCCGTCGACCATCCCCAGGGAGAATGGATGGCCGCTGACTCTTGGTTGCCAGTAGCAACAGTAAAGTTTGTAACCAATATCTCTAAATATATAACTGAAGGGAACACTTGTAGCACAGTCCCACCCGCAGGCACGTGCAGGCTGACCCCGATCACCCCGGGCAACAGTAGACACTTCCAGGCACACTTTACTGTTTAAAGTAGTTTGAAGCATAAGTTCATAATGTCCAGCATTACTTGAACACTGGACATATTTGTAATCCATTTTAGACATCCAGTAATAGCAGAACGCTGGACGTATTTGTAATGCATGGGTGCAGTTACCTGGCGTAGTTGCCATGGGTGACAGCACTTGCTGAACAGTTCCTGTGTTGCTGGATTAGCACAAGTGTCCGTCCCAGCACTGAGACAACTGGGTAAGCAGGAGGCAATAATTGACAACGGCTCTTGCTGGTTGCTATGGACAATGGCACTCATTATTATAGCACTGAATAGAGGGCAGAACACACAAGTCCTTCCCAGGGCTCAAGTCCTCAATACTGGTGGAACAAACACAGTTCCCCAGCTCGTTCAACCGCGGTTACTAGGAGCAATGGCTGTCAGTCATACATGATCAGGTGGCCCTTGGAATGAGCCCCCAATTGTAGCGGTATCTAGGCATGTGCAATTCGTTTCGTTCCGAATTCGTTTTTTAACGAATTTCGACAAATTCGTTAATTCGGGAATATCTGAAATAACGAAAACCCGTTTAACGAATTTTTTCCGAATATTCGTAAATTCGATAAAATTGGACATTCGTAAATTCGGGCATTCGAACATTCGTACATTCGCAATTTACATTCGTACATTCGTACATTCGTGCATTCGTACATTAGTAAATTAGTGAATTCGTAAATTTGTAAATTCGAAAATTCGGAAATCTGAAATAATAGTTAACTAATAATAACTTAACTATTAGTAATTACTAGTAACTTTTAATTTATAGGTATTGTAATTTCCTTTTAAATTTGGCTGTTAGTGAACGTAACACGTACAAATTTATCCGAAGTTATGAATGATCCGAAAAAACGGAATGGAACGTAATGAATTAATAATAATAAATAACAATAATAATAATAACAACGTTTTATTATTATTATTTATTATTAATTTGTTCCGTTCCATTTGTTTAGATGCAGCATTCGTTTTGGATAATTCGTAACTTCGGTTAAATTTGTATTTGTTACGTTCACTGACAGTCAAGTTTGAAAGGAAAATACAATACTTATAATTTAATAGTTAGTTACTATTTCAGATTTTTGAATTTTCGGGTTTTTGGATTTTCAAACTTCGAATTTACAAATTTCCGAATTTTCTAATTTACAAATGTATGATTTTACGAATGTATGAATTTACGAATGTACAAATGTAAAAATGTACGAATGTATGAATGAACGAATGTACGAATGAACGAATGTTCGAATTACAAATGAACGAATGTACGAATGAACGCATTTACGAATTTACGAATGAACGAATTTACGAATCGCGATCATAACGAATGACCCGAAAAATGAAAAAAAAATAAACTAATGAAACGAAAACGAAAATAAACAAATTTTTTTGGTTGTGCACATGTCTAGCGGTATCCCTGTAGGGGCTGCTGGATATTGTGGTCCTCCCTGTCACCTCAGCTCAGCCCGACGTTCACTTCCCATTAACGTTAGAGACAATAAACAGTCTGATTTGTTTTGTATTTTATCGAGGGATTTTGAACTTGAATAGGGTAAGGGAACTTATGGGATGCCCAGAATCAATAGTAGAATCAATTGGATGATCAGTTGGAACCTCTATTTACTCTTCTAGAGATTGTGATGTCATGGGCAGTGGAGTCGGGCAGCTGCAGTCGGGAGGGCTGGCAGGGCCTTAAGAGGACTGACTGGGAGCAGTAGTCATGAAAATACTTACTTTCTTTCACATTTGTTGCTACACTAAAAGGGGCCCGTGGTCCCTGCCTGCAAATGGCAGTTGCTAAGGCCTGACAAAGTTAGAGTCGGGCCTACCATGTGCTAGCTGTGCCTGGAACCAAGTATTGTACAGGAGAGAGAGAGAGAAACAGTCTACAAATAAGCATTGTGCTGGAGGAGGCTGGAGCTCTAGAAGAGTAAATGGAGGTTCCAACTGATCACCCAATTGATTCTACTATTGATTCTGGGCATCCCATAATTTCCCTTATGCTATCCAAATTCAAAATCTCTCAATAAAATACAAAACAAACATTCAGACTGTTCATTGTCTCTAAAGTGAATGGGAAGTGAATGCCGGGCTGGGCAGTGGTCATAGGTGGGACCACAATATCCAACAGCCCCTACGGGGGGGGGGGGAATTCTGCTACACTGTCTTTGGTGAGCATGGCTCCAGAACAGAAAGTGAGGGGAAATCTCAGGGCCCAGGAAAGCCTGACAGGGTTCTAACCGTTCCCCAGTCTATCTATAACAAGACAAGTTTGGGTATAGATACTCTTTTATCTCAAAGTGGTTCTAAAGGCTCAAGTATTTTTTACCTTCATGCATTCTATGCATGAAGGTAAAAAACCTTCTGTGTGCAGCAGCCCCCCCACTACTTACCTGAGCCCCATCGTGATCCAGCGATGTGCATGAGAGACTCGGCTCCCTCCTCATTTAGCTGCTGTCACTCACAGCCAGTGAGCCAATGAGGAAAGAGGGGGCAGCCCCGAGCCACAGCTCTGTGTGTGAATGGATATGCAGAGCAGTGGCTCTGGGGGCACTCAGACAGATCGCTTCCGAGCCGCTGCTCTGTATGTCTATTCATACACAGAGCTTGGCAGGAGGGAGGGGCCAGGAGCCCTGGCGGGGGGACCCGAGAAGAGGAGGATTAGGGCTGCTCTGTGCAAAACCATTGCATAGAGCAGGTAAGTATAACATGTTTGTTATTTTAAAAAAACAAGCCTTTAATACCACTTTAACTCCCTTAGATAATATTTTCAATAAGCATACTTCTCAGTTAAAATTGTGCCATTGTGGGTTGACTGGTTTAAAATTAAGATTTGAATAATATGACATGGGCTTGGGGGATCCAGCAACTAAAAGTGTCTGCTGTACATTTATTCATTTGATGGTGACAGTAAATTTATTTAAGAAGATTAAACACTTTATGTATTTCAGGGGGCCCATAGATAGCTAGAGCAATGGGATACTTCATCTCATCAGTATTTACTTGATGACAACATGGCATTATAATTTACTATCTTATTACATTTCTGTATAGTGCAAAACTGTCCTTATGGCATACAATTACTCTTTTGTCTCAAATATAACAGTTGCTTTGTGGTCATTGTAGAGACTAATGCTTAATAAAGAGGTAATGTGTTTCAAATGAATTTCAAAATCAGATATGTAAATTCAAAAGAAATATATTAATGTAAGTGTGGAAACCAAAAGATACTTTGAGAGGAGCCTGGACTCGCTGGCTAAAAATCGTGAAGACAGAAAAATCGCTCTTAGCTTGCACATCCATCTGTAGTTTAATTTTTATTTTATTTCTTTTAATATTAAAACCTACATCAGTGATGGCGAACCTTGGCACCCCAGATGTTTTGAAACTACATTTCCCACGATGCTCATGTATACTGCAGTGTAGTTGAGCATCATGGGAAATGTAGTTCCAAAACATCCGGGGTGTCAAGGTTTGCCATCACTGCCCTACATTTATCTATCTATCTAATCTATCTAATCTATCTATCTATCTATCTATCTATCTATCTATCTATCTATCTATCTATCTATCTATCTATCTATCTATCTATCTATCTATCTATCTATCTATCTATCTATCTATCTATCTATCTATCTATCTATCTATCTATCTATCTATCTATCTATCTCACAAAAGTGCTGTCCCCTCAAAATAACTCAACACACAGCCATTAGTGTCTAAACCGCTGGCAACAATGGGCCCAATTATCCATTTTCCCTCCCCGGTGTCATGTGACTCGTTAGTGTTACAAGGTCTCAGGTGTGAATGGGGGGCAGGTGTGTTAAATTTGGTGTTATCGCTCTCACTCTCTCATACAGGTCACTGGAAGTTCAATATGGCACCTCATGGCAAAGAACTCTCTGAGGATCTGAAAAAAAAGAATTGTTGCTCTACATAAGGATGGCCTAGGCTATAAGAAGATTGCCAAGACCCTGAAACTGAGCTGCAGCATGGTGGCCAAGACCATATACTGGTTTAATAGGACAGGTTCCACTCAGAACAGGCCTCGCCATGGTCGACCAAAGAAGTTGAGTGCACGTGCTCAGCGTCATATCCGTAGATTGTCTTTGGGAAATAGATGTATGCGTGCTGCCAGCATTGCTGCAGAGGTTGTAGGGGTGGGGGGTCAGCCTGTCAGTGCTCAGACCATACGCCGCACACTGCATCAAATCTTCTAAAGATGATGCACAAGAAAGCCCACAAACAGTTTTCTGAAAACAAGCAGACTAAGGACATGGATTACTGGAACCATGCCCTGTGGTCTGATGAGACCAAGATAAACTTATTTGGTTCGCGTGTGTGGCGGAAACCAGGTGAGGAGTACAAAGACAAGTGTGTCTTGCCTACAGTCAAGCATGGTGGTGGGAGTGTCATGGTCTAGGGCTGCATGAGTGCTGCTGGCGCTAGGGAGCTACACTTCATTGAGGGAACCATGAATGCCAACATGTACTGTGACATACTGAAGCAGAGCATGATCCCCTCCCTTCGCAGACTGGGCCGCAGGGCAGTATTCCAACATGATAATGACCCCAAACACACCTCCAAGATGACCACTGCCTTGCTAAAGAAGCTGAGGGTAAAGGTGACGGTCTGGCCAAGCATGTCTCCATAATTAAACCCTATTAAGCATCTGTGGGGCATTCTCCAATGGAAGGTGGAGGAGCGCAAGGTCTCTAACATCCACTAGCTCTGTGATGTCATCATGGGGGAGTGGAAGAGGACTCCAGTGGCAACCTGTGAAGCTTTGGTGAACTCCATGCCCAAGGGGGTTAAGGCAGTGCTGGAAAAATATTGACACTTTGGGCCCAATTTGGACATTTTCACTTAGGGGTGTACTCACTTTTGTTTGCCAACAGCACTGTTATACAAGCTGAACACTCACTACTTTACATTGTAACAAAGTGTAATTTCTTCAGTGTTGTCACATGAAAAGATATAATAAAATATTGACAAAAATGTAAGGGGTGTACTCACTTTTGTGAGATACACTATAGAGAGAGAGAGAGAGAGAGAGAGAGAGAGAGAGATCGGGGTGATTAGACTCAAGCGGTAGGTGTGTTGTGTGTTTCAATGAGTTGCGCCAGTCCAAAACTGTATTTTTAAGGGCGTGGTAGTCCACTTTCATTTAACCACTTCTATATAGCAATATGACGTGCGCAAAGTGGTTGCATTATCCTGATATGATGTCTAGCAGGATAAGCCGCTAGCGCGTGCCCTCGGGGGCGCGCAGCGTGGCGATCGGTGGTGTGGTGTGTCAGTCTGACAGCTGATCACAGTGTAAACAGGAAGAGCCATATATCGGCTTTTCCTCCACTCGCGCTGACAGGTGCGAGTAGAGAAGAGCCGATTGACTGCTCTCCTGACAGGGGGGGTCTGCACTTATTGATTATCAGTACAGCCCCCCCAGGATGCCATACCCAGGACCACCAGTAATGACCACCAGGTATGCCAATAAGTGCCCAAAGGGGATGGCACTGTGCCCATCAGTGATGCCTGCCAGTGCCCCCTGATCAGTGCTGCCTAACAGTGCCATCTATCAGTGGCACCTATAAGTGCCCACCAGTGTCACCTATCAGTGCCCATCAGTGCCACCTATCAGTACCCAGTGCCACCTATCAGTGCTGCCTATAAGTGCCGATCGGTGCTGCATGTCAGTGTCACCTAGCAGTGCACGTCAGTGCTGCTTATCAGTGCTGCCTATCAGTGCCTATCAGTGCTGCATATAAGTGCCTCATCATTAGTGCCCATCAGTGCCACCTCATCAGTGCAGCCTCTCCAGTGCCCATCAGTGAAGGCAAAAACTTACTTATTTACAAAGTTTTGTAACAGAAACAAAGTCTTTTTTTATTTGTAGCACAAAAAATAAAAACCCCAGTGGTGATCCAATACCACCAAAAGAAATCTCTAGTTGTGTAAAAAAAAAAATGATAAAAGTTTTGTTTGGGTACAGTGTGGCATGATCGTGCAATTGTCATTCAAACTGTGACAGCACTGAAAGCTGAAAACTGGTCTGGGCAGTAAGGTGTATAAGTGCCCTGTATTGAAGTGGTTAAAAGAACAGAAAAGTTCACAAAGACATCAGACCATGCAGGGGGTTCCACCATTACTGTAACTTGCACAATCAGAATACTTCAGCCTCCTGGCTTACTCTCTTGACACACGGCTGCTTCAGGCCTCAAGCCTAGGCCTTAGGTCTGCTCCTAAGACCAATTCCTCCAATTGGCCTTTTCTCCAATCAACTCTCACACCCTGTAACTGCAGCTTTCCGTCCCCTCCTCTGTGATACTGACAGATGAAGAACCCCTGCATTCAGTACCCCCACAGCAAGCAGCTTCCTATGGGGGCACCTGAGCCGAGTCACAGCTCTGTGTGTCCATTCAGACACAGGGCCCTGACATGGCCCTGCCTCCTCTTTCCCTTGATTGGCTAACTGACTTTGATTGACAGCTGCAGGAGCCAATGGCATTGCTGCTGTGTCTCAGCCAATCAGGAGGAAAGTCCCCAACAGCTAAGACACCTGTGGACATCGCTGGAAAGAGAGGGGGCTTGGGTACGTATTAGGGGGTTCTGGGGAGGCTGCTGCACACAGAAGGTTTTTTTTATCCTAATGCATAGAATGTATTAAGATAAAAAAAAACCTAACTCCTTTAAAATAAAATTGACTCAAAACCATTTAAGTTGCCCTTTTTAGACATTTTCTTAACTGTAGTAAAATGAAGAGCACAGAGATACTGAGAACAATACAAGAACAGTTCTGTAAACATAAAGTTAGTGTAGGCAGTATCTCTAAACACAAGTAATTTATTCTGGGAATATAAAAGTCAAGATAAAAATATGTCCATTCCTGTATATATGAGCCCTAAAAGTATACTCTTTGAAGATGATTGTGAACAGCATTTGTATCATGCATAAATATAATGACAGTTTCTCTTTAAATAGATCTCAAGGTTTATAGCAAGTCTGGCTAGGCATCAGCATTATTTCCTGTATATCATCAATGTGTCTTCACCGCCTGAGCAACAGCAGGAACGAAGATAAATTCATGAAGGCAGTGTTAGCAGCAGGATAATTTCATGTAAAGGTAGGACGATTAGCTAGTTTAAGCAAGTGATGCAGAAGCTCAAGTCAGCACACCTAATGGGTATAGGCAGCGCAACTGGCACTATTAATTTTTTATTCCAAAAGCTTTGCAATTATCTAGAATGTCAAGCGTATAATTCTAATGCTAGAGACTTTAGAATCCATTCTTTGGCCTCCAAACAAGCTTTTATAACTTCTCCATGGACAGGCAGCACTAAAGAACAGTTTTAGACCATATAACCATGAAAAATTAGTGCAAAATAACATCTAACTGGCTGTTTAAAAAAAGTATTCTATGCAACACTGAACAGCATCATTTACCTAAAGCTAGCTGAGTCAGAATCTATGTTCCTTTAGCATATACAGTATGCATGGGATGACAAGTTAAGTTTAAATATTACTTTACAGCTAAGTAGGTTAATTATCTTTAGTCCTTAATTTTACACAAAGTTATGTATAAAACAAAGAAAGTTTTCCTTATACATTGTAGGAGTTACTAAAAATGGTGCACACCGAATCTAGTGCATTGTAACCAATCAGCTTGTTCAGTTAAACTTTGATACTAAAGCTAGAAGCTGATTGGTTACTATGCACGAAGCTGTGACACAGGAGGGGGTCCCGAGACTCACTGTCAGTGTCAATGGACGCAGCAGCGGAACTTGGGAGCGAGCCAGTATGGGTGTCCCCATGTTAAGCGGCTTATCGAGTGGGGGCACTCGATAAGGAGGAGGGGCCTGGAACGCCGGCAGGGAACCCCAGAAGAAGAAGATCGGGGCTGCTCTAGGGTTAATTGACAATTATTTTGTGTTTCTTTCATTTGTGAATAATCGCACCAACCAATCTTGTCCCTGACATCCTTCGACAGCTCTTTTGTCTTGGCCATGGTGGAGAGATTGGAATCTGATTGATTGACTGCTTCTATGGACAGGTGTCTTTTATACAGGTATCCAGCTGAGATTAGGAGCACTCTCTTTAAGAGAGTGCTCCTAATCTCAGCTCATTACCTGTATAGTAACACCTGGGAGCCAGAAATCTTGCTGATTGATAGGGGATCAAATACTTATTTCACGCATTAAAATGCAAATCAATTTATAACTTTTTTGAAATGTGTTTTTCTGGATATTTTTGTTATTCTGTCTCTCACTGTTAAAATAAACCTACCATTGTCAGTGGGCAAACGTACAAAATCAGAAGGGGATTATATACTTTTTTCCCTCACTGTATGTTTTCTCAGGAATTTATTACACTAGATCTTTATTTGCAAGCTCAACACAACCAAAATACTATGCTAGCTGATGTTCCATATTGTAATTCAGTAAAGAAAAAGCATGGATACCAGCTGCAGTCTAGTATTGTCAGTATCCAACAGTCTCTGTTCTACTCTTTATTCCCAGGTATTACACATGTGCAATCTCTTTTGTTATAATTCAAAATGCAGACAACATTTGCGTTTTCTCAGAGATTCGGATGTATCCGAATCTCTTAATCACAGTAGCAGGGAATTTCAAAAAATCTAAAATACATTTTAACTAAAACAACAAATTTATTCATTTTAATTTGTTTTATTCGAATGACAGGATGCAATAGTTTGGGCCTTTTGTTAATGTTTGAAGCATGCAAAATTATAAAAAAAAAATGCCCTACATAATACGTATGAAATGGAAACATATTGTAATAAGGCCCCTTTCACACATGGCGTTTTGTGATCTCAGGCAGGAACAATGCAATTCTCCCCTTGATCCGAAATCGCAAAATGACAAAATGCACCATGAGCCATTCATTTTCATTGCCACATAAACATGGTGTGGTTTTGCTGTGATTGTCATGCAATAAATTGTGCGCAGTGGCAGAAAACCGCAACACGCAAAGCTTGTCTCCCAAAAAAAGCTCCTGCTGACAATCACTGCATAACCACACCATGTTTAGGTGCCATTGAAAATGAATGCTACCCAAACAAGGATGGTGCGTTCTGTAATTATTGCAATGCGATTTTGGGTTGCGATTGGGTACAGGGCCTAAATAGTTATGGTAAGGTATAAAAAGTAAATTAAGATGATTCCTACTTACTGTGCCCAGACACCGGTCTCCAGCTTCATCCATTGGTTCTGACGGGGACGAGTCTTCTTCACACCGCTCTGAAGTGGCAGCTCTAGTAAGCGGTCTCCCTACTAAATTGGAGCTGGCCTCTATTCTTGTCAGCTTGGAGAGGGCGATCAAAAAAAGAGGTGTTGGCAGTCCGAGCGGACCTTTCACAGGTCTTGGTCTGAGTGGAAGAGTCAGAGCACCGTCTGGATCATCACGTGGCAGCCATTAGAGGTCTCCAGCAAAGCACACGCAGCCTTACTATCGCTCACTGAATGGCCCTCTATAAGATAGAGGACTAGGAAAATCGCAACCGGAGGAATAACATCCGAATTCGTGGCCTGCACCTTCACTGTACTTATTCAAGGATTGATTACATTTTCCTAGATCATTATCATTTACAGTGGGGCAAAAAAGTATTTAGTCAGCCACCAATTGTGCAAGTTCTCCCACTTAAAAAGATGAGAGAGGCCTGTAATTGTCATCATAGGTATACCTCAACTATGAGAGACAAAATATGTAAACAAATCCAGACAATCACATTGTCTGATTTGGAAAGAATCTATTTGCAGATTATGGTGGAAAATATGTATTTTGTAAATATCAAAAGTTCGTCTCAATACTTTGTTAAATATCCTTTGTTAGCAATGACAGAGGTCAAACGTTTTCTGTAAGTTTTCACAAGGTTGTCACACACTGTTGCTGGTATGTTGGCCCATTCCTCCATGCAGATCTCCTCTAGAGCAGTGATGTTTTGGGGCTGTCACTGAGCAACACGAACTTTCAAATACCTCCAAAGGTTTTCTATGGGCTTGAGATCTGGAGACTGGCTAGGCCACTCCAGCACCTTGAAATGCTTCTTAGGAAGCCACTCCTTCATTGCCCGGGCAGTGTGTTTGGGATCATTGTCATGCTGAAAGACCCAGCCATGTTTCATCTTCAATGCCCTTGCTGATGGGAGGAGGTTTGCACTCACAATCTCACAATACAGGGCCCCATTCATTCTTTCATGTACACGGATCAGTCGTCCTGTTCCCTTTGCAGAGAAACAGCCCCAAAGCATGATGTTGCCACCCCCATGCTTCACAGTAGGCATGATGTTCTTTGGTTGCAACTCAGCATTCTCTCTCCTCCAAACACCATGAGTTGTGTTTCTACCAAACAGTTCTACTTTGGTTTCATCTGACCATATGACATTCTCCCAATTCTCTTTTGGATCATCCAAATGCTCTCTAGCAAACCTCAGACGGGCCCAGACATGTACTGGCTTAAGCAGGGGGACAGGTCTGGCACTGCAGGATCTGAGTCCCTGGCAGCGTAGTGTGTTACTGATGGTAGCCTTTGTTACATTGGTCCCAGTTCTCTGCAGGTCATTCACTAGGTCCCCCGTGTGGTTCTGGGATTTTTGCTCACCATTCTTGTGATCATTTTGACTCCACGGGGTGAGATCTTGCATGGAGCCCCAGATCGAGGGAGATTATCAGTGGTCTTGTATGTCTTCCATTTTCTAATTATTGCTCCCACAGTTGATTTCTTCACACCGAGCTGCTTGTCTATTGCAAATTCAGTCTTCCCAGACTGAATTTTGTTTCTGGTGTCCTTCGACAGCTCTTTGGTCTTCACCATAGTGGAGTTTGGAGTGTGACTGTTTGAGGTTGTGGACAGGTGTCTTTTATACTGATAACAAGTTCAAACAGGTGCCATTAATACAGGTAATTAGTGGAGGACAGAGGAGCCTCCTAAAGAAGAAGATACAGGTCTGTGAGAGCCAGAAAATCTTGCTTGTTTGTAGGTGACCAAATACTTATTTTCCACCATAATTTGCAAATAAATTCTTTCAAAAATCAGACAATGCGATTGTCTGGATTTGTTTCCACATTTTGTCTCTCATAAGTGGGAGAATTTGCACAATTGGTGGCTGACTAAATACATTTTTGCCCCACTGTAGATCTGCCACTCCATTCTAACACTGAAACATTGACACTTTCGGACCATGCTCCAACTGGCCTCACAGCTGCAGAGGACGACGAGCATGCAGATGAGCTTCTCTGAGATGGTTTCTGACAGTTTGTGCAGAAATTATTTAGTTATGCAAACTGATTGTTCCAGCAGCTGTCCGGGTGGCTGGTCTCAGATGATCTTGGAGGTGAAGATGCTGGATGTGGAGGTCCTGGGCTGGTGTGGTTACACGAGGTCTGCAGTTGTGAGGCGGGTTGGATATACTGCCAAATTCTCTGAAATGCATTTGGAGAGCTCTGGTGGACATTCCTGCAGTCAGCATGCCAACTGCATGCTCCCTCAAAACTTGCAACATTTGTGGCATTGTGCTGTGTGATAAAACATTTTAGAGTGGCCTTTTATTGTGTCACACTTGTGCAATAATCATGCTGTCTAATCAGCATCTGGGTATGCCCCACCTGTGAGTTGGATGGATTATATCGGCAAAGGAGCAGTGCTCACTAACACAGATTTAGACAGATTTGTGAACAATATTTGAGAGAAATAGGCCTTTTGTGTACATAGAAAAAGTCATAGATCTTTACGTTCAGCTCATGATAAATAGGGGCAAACACAAAAGTGTTGCATTTATAATTTTTCTCAGTGTATATACCCCTACTTAACTCAATTCACTCAGATCTCCATAAATGGACCCCATTGGCTCACTCATGGTTGGGAAGGATTAGTGTAATAAAAATGAACGTTTTACACGGGCTGCTGTTCTTATTTCAAATGATTCCATATAAGGTTACCCCCGTTTTTGTTCAATGTATTGAGGGCTCTGATAGGCAAATATATCTGGAACCGTAAGCGACCCCGTATTTCTAGACTACAACTATTTCAATCAAAATTGGAGGGGGGGTTAGCCCTCCCTGATTTCAAGAGTTCCTTGTTAGCAATAGTCTTAAGCTGAATCTCAGACTGGAAACATCACAGAGATACCAAGATATGGGTGCAACTGGAGCATGACCTCAGTGATACAGAATTGTTCTCCCAGCTCTGGATTCCTAAAAAATACTGTACGCTATCTATTGGGACTGCACCTTTGACAAGATCCACCATGATGATATGGGACTTTCTCCACAAATCACAAAAATGGCTTTACAACTCCCCTTTGAGGCATCTAACAGGGCATACTTATTTCCCCCCCCCGGGAGGACCTGGATCCCCAATTTCACACTTGGATCTCTCCTGCACCGGTTCTCCTCCACCATGTTACCTCTGCCAATGGGATACTCCCGCTATCTACCTTACTGCCATCACCCACAGTTTCCTTTATGGACCAATGGAAGTATCAATAACTCTCTGGGTTTGTTAAATCCTTGCCAAAACCTTTAAACACAATATCAGATTTAACCCTGGTGTAAAGTATTCCTTCCAGCAATCAACCTCCGCAGAAGATCATTTTGTTGTTATATCAAGCTCTTCTATCTCAATAGCCCAAATCGTGGCCTCCTTTTCTATCTAAGTGGGAACAAGATCTACAACACCCTCTATCGGATACTCGACAATCTACTGTTCTTCAGCTGGCTCATACCTCTTCTATATCTTCTAAGATTGCAGAGATAAAACTTTAAATTATTGTCTAGGTGACACTATACACCAACAGTGCTACACAAAGTCTTTCCAACCATTTCTGACCTATGCTGGAGAGGTTGTGGTGAAGTCTCACATACTCACGTTTGGTGGCTATGCCCACTCATCTGTCTTTTTTGGTCCACTATTCTGCATTGGATCAAAGAGATACAAGGCTCAGAAGTCCCTAACGAGCCATGGGTTGTATTATTTAGGTCTACAGGCGAATCAGTGGGCCGGTATAAAAAGTCAATTACCCCGCACCTTTTGAATGCAGCAAAGTCACTCATACCCAGATTCTGGAAACAATCAACCATACCAACCCTACGCCAATGGTTACAAACCGTAGATCAAATATACTATATGGAAGATCTTACTTATTCCCTTAGGGACAGGGTAGAAGTCTCCAATAAAATCTGGTCCTGCTGGTTCGCCTTTACATACTCTTCAGAGTATGCAGAGATTATGTCCCAATCTTTGTAAACATAAATACTGAAACACAATTTTTCGGATGGCTTTTGGTTTGAGGCAGACTGTCCCCCTCCCTTTCTTCCCCCTCTTATTTTCACTTTTCTCATTCTTACACATCTCTACTTGTCAGGTACTCACCAAGGCCGAGATGCTGAGAGCGGCTCCCCTTGCAGCTGAGTGCGCTATACTCCTGGAGGTGGCAGAGAGGGTATCAGGCACGGAGAGGCACGGGTCGCCAGCAGGTAGTAGAGGCTTGTGTGAAGACCTTCTGGCAGGGAGAAGAACTGTGCAGGTTGAACTAGGACACTGGTCAACGGAGAATCCTGACTGAGGTTCAAACACCTTGATCCAGAACAGGTAACTGGAACAGGGTCTGATGAGGACGCCGAGGGTCAAACACAGTGATCCAGTAAAGGAGGAGTCCGTTAACTAAGCCGGGGTAATCAAGCAATAGAGAAGTCCTCTAAACAGGCCGAGGGTCAAACACAGTGATCAGGCAGAAGCAAAGTCCTTAGAGTAGGCGGGGGTCAAACACAAAGATCAGGCAGGAAGAGAAGTCCGTTGGGCAAGCAGAGGTGAAGTGCAGGAGAGGTTCAGAGGTGGTCAAGACGATCCGGGTCACAGCAGGCAGGTACAAGTAACAGAACTAGGAAACAGGAACACTGGAGCTGAAGAGACAAACCAACAATAAGGCAAGGGGCAGAGCTGTCTTTTATAGGCCCACCAGGGGATCTCACGTTGTGCGAGCAATGGCGCGCATGTGCCCACGCAGATGCACCGCGTCGCGCACCCGCGTGCGCCGGCCTGCCGGATCGCGCACCCGTATTCGCCACTGCGCCGCTCTACCACGCAGGCGCACAGGAAAGCACCGGTAGTGGCAGATAAAGTTCCTATTATTCTGACACTACTGCGTATTACTTCTGATTCTCTTTTGTCTTTTTTTTTTTGAGTTGTGTTCTACCTCAGGGATATAGGTTTTTGGCCTGACTAGTTGTTTTGCTAGACAGTGTGCACTGATCGGCACTAGGCATACACTGCATAATATCTGACCCAATGTGACAAAAGTATTGTCTGTACCCAATAATTGGTCATTTATGTACTATGATCCACTTGCAAGGTAGTTCATATTGTCTTTTCATTTTACATTGCATAACTCTTCTAATAAAAATGTATTGAACAAAAATATATATATATATATAAAACAATATATAAAAACAAATTTAGAAAATGAATCATTCTATAATAACGAATATGATGAACAAAATGATTAACTTAATGAATTAATCCAAAACTAAACAAAACCAATTTTTCTGTCATGCACATATCTACCAGCTATATATGAACCACTAACAATAGATCTGAAATATTTAATGTACATAACTGAATCCTGATCAGTTCAGTTCCCTGATAAGTAGGTAGGTATGTAGAAATGTAAATATGCTTTAACAAATGTGAAGATTCTGATAAAAAACAAATCCTGATTTACTAATAGATTTCAGTGAATGCCGGTGCAACAAATGTGCACAGACAACGATCAACAAATCATATTATTAAATATTACATACCTTAGTGCCTTTAAGTATAGCTTGATGCTATGCAGTATACAGTATCAGCTGCACATAGTAAAAAAGTGCATAAAAGGGTATTAATCCTAAATGCAGATTAGAGAAACAAACTTTTTATCATGCTACAAAACCTTTAACACCAACTGTGATTGTTCTCTTTTTATTGTGAAAGCCTCAAAAGCAATGCTAGCTTGATTCCAGGACATTTGCTATGGTACTGGCATTTATCCATCACTTTCCATGCAAGGCAGATTTTACATTGAATATCAGGATAATGCTTAGAGGAAAACTACACATTTATAAGACAAAAAATTGATAAAACAAATAAATTGCTACAAAAGCTATTATATATTTTACATTTCTTTATTAAATTACTTTTTTTTTTATCCTCTGCCTTTGTCTTTTGTCTTTTTATTTGTCTTTTGATATGCCATATGCAAATGTCCTCTAGTAAATTTTATATTCTCTAATTTACCCATTACCTTGTATTAGCAACTCTTGGCATTTACTTATTTAACTGAAACTTTATGCCTTCCACCTAATTAAAATGTCTCATGTGATAAGTGTACTGTTTATTATTATGATTATTATTTGGACATAAGGAATTTTTAAACATTACAGTTTGACATGTCTGTACACATGCCATGGCTGCGATGCTTTGTTTTGTGGCTGCAGCATTTTAATTTAGGCTGCAGAGTTTGACAGGTGGCACCATCTGTCAAACTTGCCCCTTGAGATCAATGGGACCACACCACAACTGTTCGCCAAAAGCTTGTCTGTTCGCCAATTTAAAAGAAGTAAAAAAAAACAGGTGTCAGGAGGTGGCAGTAGTACCTCCTAAACAACTGTCAGCCACTGTTCTACCTTCTTCTGAAAAGAGATCCTCTGTGAATCAATTTTCTGAAGGATATAAGCACTGCTGCCTGTCTGAAAGAGATCTTTTTTGCAACACTCATCTTTAACCTGGAGCTGTTTACCCTCTTGTACATCTTTTCCATCACTAGATGTAATCAGTCTTCCAGGTTGCATAGCAGCATGTGTCAATCAATGCATATTTATCTAGCACCCTCTAGTGCTAGAAGTGTAGATAATTTCTTTTTTGTGTAAGTGTAGGTACATTTTTTCAGGCTTGGAGCTGCTTGGAGTATTCTGAGGGCCTTGACCAATCCCCTACTTGGATTGGCAGGGGGTAGGCCCCCCTCAAGTACTCAGGGTCAGCACAGCTGGGGAGGAGTGTTCGGGTGGAAGCTGGAGATGGAGTGTTAGGCTGTCATGGCCTTTGAGGGAGCTCCCCAGTCTGGGGGAGTGACCTTTGGCCTGGGCTTGTGTGCAGATGAGACCTTCCCAAAACCACTGAGGTGCCCTGGCAATGAAGCACTGGAAACAAGGAGCACAGAGGGAGAACACTCCCGGGCAAGTCTCAAGGAGCAACTTGAACAGCCAGCAGGGCTGGTGAGTGACACACATTCAGAAGGGCTGGGAGGCATGACTGAGAGGACTGGGATGGAGCAGTCTGAGATAGTTACATAGTTACATATAGTTACATAGTAGGTGAGGTTGAAAAAAGACACAAGTCCATCAAGTCCAACCTATGTGTATGATTATGTGTCAGTATTACATTATATATCCCTGTATGTTGTGGTCATTCAGGTGCTTATCTAATAGTTTCTTGAAGCTATCAATGCTCCCCGCTGAGACCACCGCCTGTGGAAGGGAATTCCACATCCTTGCTGCTCTTACAGTAAAGAACCCTCTTCGTAGTTTAAGGTTAAACCTCTTTTCTTCTAATTTTAATGAGTGGCCGCGAGTCTTGTTAAACTCTCTTCTGCAAAAAAGTTTTATGCCTATTGTGGGGTCACCAGTACGGTATTTGTTTATTGAAATCATATCCCCTCTCAAGCGTCTCTTCTCCAGAGAGAATAAGTTCAGTACTCGCAACCTTTCCTCATAACTAAGATCCTCCAGACCCTTTATTAGCTTTGTTGCCCTTCTTTGTACTCGCTCCATTTCCAGTACATCCTTCCTGAGGACTGGTGCCCAGAACTGGACAGCATACTCCAGGTGCGGCTGGACCAGAGTCTTGTAGAGTGGGAGAATTATAGTTTTATCTCTGGAGTTGATCCCCTTTTTAATGCATGCCAATATTCTGTTTGCTTTGTTAGCAGCAGCTTGCTGAGCCTATCATCTACTAGGACCCCCAGGTCCTTTTCCATCCTAGATTCCCCCAGAGGTTCTCGCCCCAGTGTATAGATTGCATCCACCCAAATGCATTATTTTACATTTTTCTACATTGAACCTCATTTGCCATGTAGTTGCCCACCCCATTAATTTTTTCAGATCTTTTTGCAAGGTTTCCACATCCTGCGGAGAAGTTATTGCCTTGCTTAGCTTAGTATTGTCTGCAAATACAGAGATTGAACTGTTTATCCCATCCTCCAGGTCATTTATGAACAAATTAAATAGGATAGGTCCCAGCACAGAACCCTGGGGAACCCCACCACCCACCCCTGACCATTCTGAGTACTCACCATTTATCACCACCCTCTGAACTCGCCCTTGTAGACAGTTTTCAATCCATGTACTCACCCTATGGTCCATGCCAACGGACCTTATTTTGTACAGTAAACGTTTACTGTGTCAAATGCTTTTGCAAAATCCAGATACACCACGTCTAAGGGCCTTCCTTTATCTAGATGGCAACTCACCTCCTCATAGAAGGTTAATAGATTGGTTTGGCAAGAACGATTCTTCATGAATCCATGCTGATTACTGCTAATGATACCGTTCTTATTACTAAAATCTTGTATATAGTCCCTTATCATCCCTGGCGACCCTTTAGCCTCTTTTCGTATGGAAGCTGATCTCCTCATTACACACGCCACCAATGATCATGTTCTTGACAAAAAGGAAGCTGCCTTTATACGTAAAGATTTTTACAGCACGCCTATTTTTATCATTTGCCCAAATTACATAAAGATGCACAAAATCCACCTGGTAGACCCATTGTGGCCTCCATGAATAGCATCACTAGTGGATTTTCGTTATATATAGATTCCTTCTTGCAACCTTTGGCCCAAGCCCTACAGTCCTACATACGTGACTCCACACACTTATTGGAACTTTTGTCTTCCTATAAGTGGACTGAAAACTACTCCTGGCTATCCCTTGATGTTAATTCGTTATATACGTCTATCCCACATGAGGTGGGACTATTGGCTGTGCAGAACTTTCTATTAACAGACCCCATGCTCAATACTAGACAGGCCTCTTTCATTTTAGAAGCAACGTCATTTTGCCTCACCCATAATTATTTCCAGTTTGAAGACCAGTTTTACTTACAGACCCATGGTACTGCCATGGGCGCAAATTTTGCCCCATCTTATGCCAATTTGACCATGGGCCATTGGGAAAATCTATTCATCTGGAACAACAACCCTTTTGCCCAGCATATAGTCTTTTTTGGTCGTTACATCGACGATATCGTCATCATCTGGGAGGGTTCCCCCTCCCAGATCGATGACTTTGTCGTCCACTGTAACACCAATGACCTGGGTCTCTCCTTCACAGCAGTCTGGAACAAGGATAGCTTTCTTGATTTAGAACTTAATCATGAGGGTGATCAAATCTTCTCTCGTAACTACACCAAGGCCACTGCTGGAAACTCTTACTTGCACTATGACAGCTGCCACCATCCTCTATGGAAGAACAATATTCCGAAAGGACAGTTCTGCAGACTCAGGCAAAACTGTACGAGAACTTGCGATTATATCACTCAGAGCACGCATCTCAAAAGCAAGTTTCTAGAGAAAGGTTATCCCACACCGTTGTTAGAACAGGCGTACAACCAATATTTGCCGGGCAAGAAACCTAAGATCACTAAACCCCTGGAAGAACCAGAGGTACGTTTTATCACGGGTTTTCATAGCCAACACAGAAAGATGGAAAATATATTTTCCAAACATTGGAATATCCTCAAACAAGACCCTCACTCGATCACCTCTCTGCGTCAAAGGCCCAAAGTAACCTACAGAAGGGCCCCTACTTTGAAAAATAAAATAGCACCCAGTAAGTTAAAATGCAAGACTAAAGACAACTCCCTTTGTCTCATTCCCCTAGTAGGAATGTATAGGTGCAACAAACCATTGTGCCTTAACTTTGTGAACCATGGCCAAAAAAGTTTCACCCACAAAGGTAGACTCTTTTCCTTCGATAAATTCCATAACTGTTCTAGCGACTACGTGGTGTATTGCCTTCTATGCCCTTGTAAACTCTTGTATGTAGGCCGGACCATCTGCCCATTAAGACAGCGCTTTGGCAAGCACCGTTGTTTGGTCGAATTAGGCAGCGACAAACACAGTGTACCACGCCACTTTTTAAAGTACCATTCTCGCTCCACTAGAGGCCTACAAGTCTGGGTCATTGAGTCCATACCAAAAGATCTTTCTGAAGCGGAGCGTTTCTCGCGATTGTGCGAGCGCGAAACGTTCTGGATTTATACCCTTGACATGCTTGCCCCTAATGGACTCAATGAGGAACTGGAAATGAATACTATCCTCTAAATATTCAGAATGTTTTCTCTTGTATTTTTTCTTGTTTAGTTTGCCAGCTTACCATTGGCTATCTGGTAACAATGTAATTCACGCATTTTTGTCATATACCATTTGTATGCAATTATAGGTGTATCATAAGTCGCATTTTAACACAATTAGCACATTTCATATTTTTTTGTTTTTACCTGTCGCACCTATCATTCAGGGGTGTGACACTCAGTATATTGTAGTTATTATGTACAGCAATAATCTTTCACTTCCACTATCATCTTTTCATTATCAGTACACCCATTACTAACAATTCATTTTTATTATCATTTTTATTATCAATTTTTATTATCAGATATTTTTATTTATTTATTTTTATGTTTCATATATCCCCTATCCTTTTTTCATTATCCAATTCACCTTGTGGTCATGTTTTTATAACATTTTTATATGATAGGTTTATCATATATGCTCAGATATATATATATATATATATATATATATATATATATATATATATATATATATATATATATATATATATATATATATATATATATATATTTTCTAGATATATCTCTTTTTAATCACTCACTAATTGTAGACATATATCTCTCTAGTTATCCTTTTTTTCCCTTGTTTTTCTCAATAGTATCAGACATCCAGTATCATTATATAAAAATATATGTATATGTGCTCCGGCCATGTTATATATAATTGCAATTGCCCGTTTGCCATACATTGACATTCCTGTAATGATCTTAATCAGCGGCGATTGTCCATCTATTAGTCTTGGCTTGCTATATATAGCCTTTCACTTTCCCCTTACTCTACACTTGATAAAGGAGCGCGCATGTGCCGTATGGACCCTGCGCATGCTCAGAAACGCGTTGTGTTTTTCTCCCCATTGACAAAACTGCCAGCTGCTTCCTGGGTTGCCGCTCCGTCCTCCCGCAGAGACAGGCTTTGCACCATCCTGGCTTCCCCGCCAGACTGCGTTGTGTTTGGAGGCATTCCCTGGGAACCGCTGATTGCTGCTTTTCCCTTCTTCCATCTGGGGTTATACCTGTCTACTCTACATACCGCTCCCAATTGTAAGTTGATACTTTGATTTTACATTTGTGAATAAATGATTTTACTTAGTGGCGCTCCTCTCTCTTTTTGTTTTGGCCGCAGGAAAAGGGGGGGGCAAGAGAGCGCCCCCCTCCTGAACTGTACCAGGCCACATGCCCTTAACTTTGGGATGGTGCTTTGGGGTAGCCCCCCAAAACACCTTGTCCCCATGTTGATGGCACAAGGGCCTTATCCCCACAACCCTTGCCCGGTGGTTGTGGGGGTCTGCGGGCAGGGGGCTTATCGGAATCTGGAAGCCCCCTTTAACAAGGGGACCCCCAGATCCTGGCCCTCCCCCCTGTGTGAAATGGTATGGGGGTACAAAAGTACCCCTACCGTTTCACAAAAAAAAATGTCAAAAATGTTAAAAATGACAAGAGACTGTTTTTGACAATTCCTTTATTTAAACGCTTCTTCTTTCTTCTATCTTCTGTCTTCTATCTTCTTTCTTCTATCTTCTATCTTCCTTCGGTTTCTTCGTCCATCTTCTTCTTCTTCTGGTTCTTCTGGTTCTTCTGGTTCTTCCTCCGGTGTTCTCGTCCGGCATCTTACTCCGCGGCGCAGGCGTCTTCTTCCCTTCTTCTTGGCCCGCTCCGCATCCACCATGATGGGAGGCTCCCGCTGTGTGACACTTCTCCTCTTCTGATGGTTCTTAAATAACGGAGGGCAGGGCCACCAGGTGACCCCGCCCCCTCTGACGTACGGGGACTTGACAAGGACTTCCCTGTGGCATTCTCCATAACGTCAGAGGGGGCGGACAGGGAAGTCACATGCGTCAGAGGGGGCGGGGTCACCGGGTGGCCCCGCCCACCGTTATTTAAGGACCGTCAGAAGAGGAGAAGCATCACACAGCAGGAGCCTCCCATCATGGTGGATGCAGAGCGGCCCGAGAAGAAGGGAAGAAGACGCCGGCGCCGCGGAGGAAGATGCCGGACGAGAACACTGGAGGAAGAACCAGAAGAACCAGAAGAAGAAGAAGATGGAGGAAGAAACCAAAGGAAGATAGAAGATAGAAGAAAGAAGATAGAAGATAGAAGAAAGAAGAAGCGTTTAAATAAATTGAAATAGTCAAAAACTGTCTCTTGTCATTTTTAACATTTTTGACACTTTTTTTGTGAAATGGTAGGAGTACTTTTGTACCCCCTTACCATTTCACACAGGGGGGGAGGGACAGATCTGGGGGTCCCCTTGTTAAAGGGGGGCATCCAGATTTCGATAAGCCCCCTGCCCGCAGACCCCCACAACCACTGGGCAAGGGCTGTGGGGATGAGGCCCTTGTCCCCATCAACACGGGGACAAGGTGTTTTGGAGGGCTACCCCAAAGCACCCTCCCAATGTTGAGGGCATGTGGCCTGGTACGGTTTGGGGGGGCACTCTCTCATCCCCCTATATTCCTGTGGCCTGCCAGGTTGCGTGCTCGGATAAGGGTCTGGTATGGATTTTTGGGGGGACCCCACGCCATTTTTTTAAAAAATTTTGGCGCGGGGTTCCCCTTAAAATCCATACCAGACCTGAAGGGCCTGGTATGGAATTTAGGGGGACCCCCACGTCATTTTTTTAAATTTTGGTTCGGGGTTCCCCTGGGGGGAATTCCAATGCCGTTTTTATCAATGAACTTTTATGTGTATTGTCGGACCGGCAATTCATTAATAGCCGCGAGTAGTTTTAAATGACTTTTTTTCCTTTGAAATGTCATTTTGCTGTCAGATGTTCTAAACACGGGAAACATGCGCCCCTTTACAGGCATACTATAGACACCCCCCAGGTACTAAATTTAAAGGAATATTACACTTTTATTGTTTCACTTTAAGCATTATTAAATTCACTGCTCCTGAAAAAACAGCCGTTTTTAAAACTTTTTTTTTGCATTGATCCATGTCCCCTGGGGCAGGACCCAGGTTCCCAAACACTTTTTATGACAATAACTTGCATATAAGCCTTTAAAATTAGCACTTTTGATTATCCATGTTCGTGTCCCATAGACTTTAATGGTGTTCGCGTGTTCAAACAATTTTTTTGCCCGTTCGCATGTTCTGGTGCGAACCGAACAGGGGGGTGTTCGCCTCATCCCTATTCATAAGTGTCATTAAGTTAGAGCTGTTCATGGCAGCAGTAAGGACCAGCTGCTATTGGCAGAAGAGAAAAGGTAGGACCTGTGACATCAAAAGTGTTTATAATATACAGTATATATACACTGAGCAAAATTATAAATGCAATACTTATGCGTTTGCCCCTATTTATCATGAGCTGAACTTAAAGATCTATGACTTTTTCTATGTACACAAAAGGCCTAAATCTGTGTTAATGAGCACTTCTCCTTTGCCGAGATAATCCATCCACCTCACAGGTGTGGCATATCAAGATTCTGCTTAGACAGCATGATTATTGCACAGGTGTGCCTTAGGCTGGCCACAATAAAATGTGCATTTTTACTATATTGGGGGGGTCCGGGGGTCCAAAAACCAGTCAGTATCTGGTGTGACCATCATTTTCCTCACGCAGTGCAGCACATCTCCTTCGCATAGAGTTGATTAGGTCATTGATTGTGGCCTGTGGAATGTTGGTCCATTCCTCTTCAATGGCTGTGTGAAGTTGCTGGATATTGTCAGGAACTGGAACACGCGGTTGTATACGCAAATCCAGAGCATCCCACACATGCTCAATGGGTGACATGTTCAGTGAGTATGCTGGCCATGCAAGAACTGGGATGTTTTCAGCTTCCAGGAATTATGTACAGATCCTTGCAACACGGGGCCGTGCATTATCATGCTACAACATGAGGTGATGGTCATGGATGAATGGCACAACAATGGGCCTCTCATCACGGTATTTCTGTGCATTCAAAATGCCATCAATAAAATGCACCTGTGTTGTCCATAGCATACACTTGCCCATACTATAACCCCATCGCCACCATGGACCACTCGATCCATCCACATCAGCAAACTGCTCACCCACACGACGCCATACACGCTGTCTGCCATCTGCCCTGTACAGTGAAAAATGTGATTCATCCGTGAAGAGAACACCTCTTCAAAGTGCCAGACGCCATCGAATGTGAGCATTTGCCCACTCAAGTCAGTTACGACGATGAACTGCAGTCAGGTTGAGACCCCGATGAGGATGACAAGCATGCAGTTGAGCTTCCCTGGGATGGTTTCTGACAGTTTGCGCAGAAATTCTTTGGTTAGGCAAACTAATTGTTCAACTGCTGTCGGGGTGGCTGGCCTCAGACGATCTTGGAGGTGAAGATGCTGGATGTGGAGGTCCTGGGTTGGTATGGTTACACATGGTCTGCGGTTGTGAGGCCAGTTGTATGTACTACCAAATTCTCTGAAATGCCTTTGGAGGTGGTTTATAGTAGAGAAATTAACATTCAATTCAAGGGCAACAGCTCTGGTGGACATTCCTGCAGTCAGCACGCTCCCTCAAAACTTGTGACATTTGTGGAATTGTACTGTGTGATAAAACTACACATTTTAGAGTGGCCTTTTATTGTGGCCAGCCTAAGGCACACCCGTGCAATAATCATGCTGTCTAATCAGCATCTGGATCTGCCCCACCTGTGAGGTGGATGGATTATCTCGGCAAAGGAGAAGTGCTCAATAACACAGATTTAGACACATTTGTGAACAATATTTGAGAGAAATAGGCCTTTTGTGTACATAGAAAAAGTCATAGATCTTTGAGTTCAGCTTATGATAAATAGGGGCAAACACAAAAGTGTTGCTTTTATAATTTTGCTTAATATATATAGATATATATAGATATATCTATATCTATATAGATATATCTATATATATAGATATAGATATATCTATATATATAGATATATATATATATATATATAGATATTTCTGCTTTAAATTTTAATACTTGATCAACAAACAACAACAAATGAATAAATAATTATACATTTTTATTTTGCAATCTGCAGCTAGCTATGAAGGAATGACCTATCTCAATAGCAAACAAGGATCAGCAATGAGGTTTGCTAAAAATCTTTGCAATGTATATAACTAATGTACAGAGTCTGACTTTGAGGCCACCTTCATACTATAGAGATCTCTTGGGGTTAACACGAATGTAGTATTTTGCACTTTTGCCTGTGTTGTGCTTAAGCAGCCCTTTAGGATAGGCTGCCAATGCATGGTAAGAAATGAACAAACATTGTGCGTTACTGTGCATTGTGGTAATGCACATAAAAACATGTGTTCTACCACGTGTTACTACAATGCATCGGTATTAAGCCAGCATAAGGGTAATAGACAGTTTGTCTTCAAACCACATCACTGGGAACACGCTTTGTTACTGAGTAAGCAGTTGAGCATCCATGCTGTGATTTGGAGTGGAAGAGGTTGTCAATTTAGCTGTGTCAGAACGTGTTGCGTGTGTTCTAAAATGCCTGAGGTCTATTAACTGAATAAACTGGATTTTCTAAGGTTATGGCTTTAGGCCAAGTCCACTATGCCCTTCTGCTATAAGTATAAATGTTTTCTCTGCTACTTTCTAGATTTTATCTCCAAAGAATTCAGAATACAGATTCTAGCAAATCATTGCATAAGACTGTATGCTACAGTACACTGACAAAAGACAGTTTGTAGCATTCCATTAGAGGCTTGTCAGGATGTTTGAAGATGTTCGTTCTGGATACCTGGTGAAATAAAAGATATGAAGATAACTCTTTTATCAATGGCTTCATAAGAGAATACAGATCAAACTGCATGCAAAAGTATATAGACGGAGAAAAAATAATACAGACAACAGCAACAACATTAAAAACATCTAAACCTGTACCCTCGATTTCTCTGTCTCCTTAAAGTGAACCTGTGCTTTTCCCATGCAGGAAAACCCTACCTAGGACAGGACTGAATATACTGGGGGACTGCTCAGTCTAACACCAGAAAGACTTGAATTGATTTGCCAGATTCAGTTCAGGTGAAAGTGATTTGTGCCAAAGGTTGCACCCCATTTTTAAGTATCAGTGACATTTGACAGCCTCCTCTACGCTCTCTATTAGTTTCTGTAGACACAATCCCTATGTAACGGCATCCCTGACCTCCAAAGGCCTAATGGTGACCTCCAGAGTCAGGGATAGTTGACATCATTCATTGTAGTGTGGGTTATTAGGCATGGTGGGTGTATTGCAAGTTGAAAACATGGGTGCCAGCCACTTTTTTGGAATGCAAGAAAAAGAGATTTATTGTCTCTTAACAGAACTGAAGAAGGGCCAGGACACCCTTAGGCAGATGCAATATTAATTGGCAGACTCTGAGACAAAAATAATAGGCAGACAGCTATACACTTTAAGCTGGATGCATCAACTGTATTTGTAGAACTGCTGTCTCCTATGGCAAGTGAACTTTGAACAGTCACTAGAGATCCATACATGTAACTCACAATAACCCATTATAGATCTTCTCCCACATCTTAAAGTATCCTACTGTAGATCTTCACTCACTGAGCTCCCGGTCTCTCACTAGACTTCAAGATTCCAGACATCACTGGATCCCTGGAGCGCTTCCACAGCTAACCCGCTGTATTCTCCTCAAGCTTCACCTCTGCTAACCCACTGGGTCCCTGGCTTGGCACTTAAACTTGCTGAAACTTTCCCACTTGTTCACCATCCCCGGCTAGTGAATAAGGCTGCTCTGGTACTTCTTCATACTTCCATAACTGGCCTCTGATAACAGGAGTGGTTGACCCTTAATGGTGACTGTGTCTTCTTTACCTCTGACCTTGATCCTCACTTGCCTCTGGGAACAGGAGTGGTCAACCCATGTGGCAACTGCTTCTCCCTCACCGCTGGCAACAATGCGGATCCCCGTCCGGCTGAACCTCTGCAACTTGGTTGGGCTTCCGGCCTGAAGCCCCAACCCCGCGCTGCTTCTCTCAAACCTGGCTGGGCCGCAGACAGCCTAGCAGCCAGGAGCTCTCAGGATAGGCCTCAGGCTTCTGGCCTAGCAGACTCAGGACCCCGATCACCTGACTCCTCCCAAATAAATAGGCTCTCCCGGTAGGCCAAGGGACTAAAGAAACCCCTGCCAATTGGCTAAAACAAACTATCCACTCCTAGTCTGAATTCACTATGCCCTGGTCATTCTAATGTCACAGGCAACAACGCCACCTAGTGACAGAAGAGAGAGGTGCATCAAATCCAGAGTTAAGGAAAAGCCATAGAATCCCCTATCAATCAGCCAGGCTAGTTACCACCTAGAAAGCTAAATTTGTTAGCAACCCTGCCTACTACCAGGGTGCTACACCTATTTAAAAGCTTTCCAGGAGTACATACATGTCAATTTTTTTAGCAGCTAAACACAAATTGGTTTAGCTTGGAGCCTTTACCACTAGTTACATTACATCTTATTCTTCATCATCTTTGGGCTTTAGAATAAACTTTTTAGCAAGTTTCTTCCCATACAGGAATACTGTAGTTATATAAGTCATCCTATTAACCTACCTGGCGGCATGATTTTTGTGTCTCAAAGCAGTACAATTATTTTGCATAGAAATTTGGCGTTTTATATTGTAGGCCTGTAATTATTAGCAATAACACACTTAGATCTGTCCAACAAGAGTCTAGTAGAGATCCCGGGTATGATGAAGTTTGAAACACAAAATTATAAATTATAATATAATAAATAAATATAAATAATTTTAAAAAATAATAATATAATAATGATAAAATAAATTTCCCCACGATTCACTATCGCTCAATTCTGAAAGTGTTCTAATTTACTATCGCTGTTTTCTAGCTGGTCTAAAGCCACTTTTGACGTAAAGGGACACTTTTTGGTTGCTATGGACAATCTCAAGTTTCCAGGCAGAAAGAACAGTATATATAAGACAAAACTGCATGCATGGCATGGGCCAAAGCATTGGGGACAAAAGGGATGTGAAGTGATTTCATACAGTACTGTAATCTGTAAGATTACAGTACTGTATGTGTTATGATTTTTACATTTTTTGAATTTGCTGCCAGGCTCCGCCCCTGTGCGTTGCGACGCTCGCAGGGAATGGAGCCTGGCACAGAGAGGCTTCGGGTGGAGGACAGAGCCCGCAGACACCACGGGGGGACATCGCAGGATCCTGGGGACAAAGTAAGTATACCGCACAAGGATCCTGAGATGTAATCCCGAGTGTGGCTCGGGGCTACCGCTAATGGTGCTGAAATTTAACCCCGAGCCACACTCGGGAATACTGTCAGGGAGGCTATAGAGAATGAAATATGGAGGGGAGCCACTTGAAAAAAGTCCCTGCAACAGAAACAAAGTAGCAATCCAGCAACATTTTCTATACTGTTTGATTGTTCTGTTAATGGAGTATGCTCATTTGGGACTGTGAGGTGCTGCCTCACAGACCTTGGATAGTAAGTAAATCAGACTAAAAGGTGCCAAATTGGGAAACTTTGGGGTTGATTTAATAAAAAAACTGAAGAGTACAAACTCTGGTGCAGCTGTGCATAGTGCCCAATCACCTTCTAACTTTAGCTTGTTCACGGAAGCTGATTGGTTTCTATGCGGAGCTACACCAGTTTTTGCACTCTCCAGTTTTTGTAAATCAACCAACATGTCTACTGGCATCAACGTATATTGACATCTTTAGGATGACAAAGCCTTTGTAACATACTGATACAGTGGCTATTAGATAAGGACAATTAGTTGCCAAGTATCAAAATGGAAATGAAAGTGAAATTTGTAGTATTAAATACATTATTAGATGGTTTCTAACTTATTCTTCCTGTGTTTCAAAACTCCTGAGCTCTAAAAATCTTTATAATTTTATTTTTAGCTTGCTGGTATTGTGTTGAAACAAAGCTTGTTATTCTGCATATATTAGGTAACAGTAAAAAGGATTCTTGCTGTCTCTTTTTCAGTTTGAAAGAAATACAATCATTAAATTTCAGTAGTATAATAATCAAAGAAGGAAATGTAAAAAAAATACTTTTTGTGTTGTTGAGCAAGAAAAAGTATCCATGTGCTTGATGGGCTAGCATTTCATCTCAGGGCAGAGTTTATTTTAGGACCAATCAACTTAAGAAGAGAGGGATTGGGACACAGGTTACCCAAAAATACCAAATGCAGTCACTCTAGACCGGTACTCTGTACCATTCAGACTGTAGAGAAGCTTCTATTCAGCACACTTACTCCCTGGAGGAGCCACCAGAACTTCCTGCAATGTCCACAGCTCCTAACCAGCTCTTACGGACACTTTGGCTGTTTGAGCAGTTAGATGAACACCCTAACATTTGTGCATTTGAAGGGAGCTGAATGTCATCTATAACAGTGGTATTCCATCTTCTATTCTAAATGACTGCTTTATACTGTAAATAGTTGTTAAGGACACTGGTGTCACCAGCTTTCACTTACATAGCTGGGAATCCCCAATTGTGTATGCAAAAAAGCTGCAGATAATTAAAAAAATGCCATGGGGTTCCCCCCCCCAAAAAATGTAAAGAAATTACCACATGAGACCCCCCCCCCCCCCAAAAAAAAAAAGTCATACTAGACCTGGACTGTTCACCTAGAACTCTATTGTTCTTCATTTCTTCAGGCTCCTGTACTTTCTGATCAATGAACATGGCATTCCTGGAGGTAGCTACATACCAGTAGGCTAGGCTTGCTTAGCTTATAAGAACTGGGACTACTATGCTATATTCTCTGATCACTTGTATAGAGGTGACCATTACAATTCATTGTTTTTTTTACAATTGGTCAATTTGTGTGATACACAAGATACAATGTCGGGAATATAATTATTCCAAACAATGAAAAAGTCTCACACATGTGGTATCGAGTAGCAGAATGTGTTTTGGGTTGTAATTCTAAGTATGCCCATGCAGTGTGTGAAAGATATCTTATAAATTTGACAACTTTGTGCAATAAAAATGTATATATATTTTTTTGCGTTTTCTAAAAACCTGTGGAAAAAAAAGTCTTTGAAAGACTCATCATGCCTATGCCAATGACTCTCGCTGCTGTGTGAGCCAGTGAGGAGAGAGAGACCTGGGAGAACCACTGATCACATGCAAATCGCTGCATTGAGATGGGGCTCAGGTAAGTATAAGGGGGGCTGGGGAGGAGCTACACCCAGAATGTTTTTTACCTTAATGCATAGAATGCATTAAGGTAAAAAAACTACTGCTTTTAAAACCCACATTAAAGTAAAAAAACTTCTGCTTTTAAAACCACCAGAGGAGGTCCAGCCCCCCCACGAAAAAATTAAAAGTCAGCAGCTACAAACACTGCTGCTGCTGACTTTTAATATATGGACACTTATTTGCCCAGTGTTCCCACAATGTCGGCACCCTATCAGCCACCGCCATTCCTGGTAAGGGAACCCAGCAGTGAACACTTTGGGCTTCACAGCCAGTACCCTATCACGCATACACGAAGGGGCTTTCTAATTGGTGCGGCGGTGGAGGAAGGAGAAGGAGCAGAACTTCCAAAAGACTGGGCCACGACCCTGTCTCCAGGGAGTGGGGAACGGTACCTGTCAAAAACAGGTAACCGCCCCCCCCCCCCCTTCCACTCTGAAAGGTGCCAAATGTGGCACCGGAGGGCGGGAGGAGACAGATAAATGAGCAAAGTTCTATTTTGCTGAACCTGTTGATTTACCTTTCTTAGGAAAAGCACAGGTACACTTTAGGTAAATTCAAGAATACGAATTCAAGCATGCTTTAATGCATGCCAATGTGCCAAATGCTAGGTACAATATATATTTATACTTTTAACCTGCTGAAGGCTCATTTTTTTCTGTCCATCCAGCCATGATATTTTATAAACAGCCACACATCACAGCACAGCTTAATTTTCTGATGACCCATGTTTTAAACCTCTGGGACTTCTATGTTCCACAGCCACTGCAGGTTTTTAACCCTTTCAAGGTTTAATCTGTTTATATCCCCACCAATATCAACATGCAAAATAATATTTTAAATAAAATGTTTCCATTTTCATTACATACCTTATTTTAGATCCAGTGATGTCATCACTGGTTCTCTCTGCTTTTCTGTGCAAAACAGGCAGATTGTGGTTGGTGGCTGGGGCTGGCAGGGTGCTATACATATCTTCCTAAAAAATTACAGCACCCTTTCTTGGATTGTCTCTCAAGAGGGCCTGATGCAAGTGCAGTGCTGGCTCTTGGGAGTGTCTATGCAGATTTTAAATGCCTTCATGGGCGGGTGTCAAGCAGGAGGAGTGGGCATTTCTAGGTAGACTGCTGTAGGTAACACCCACATGTGATGCTGAGACTCCATGAATGAAAGAACTAAAATCCAATTAATGAAAGGGGTGGGACAGGGACAGGAAGGCTGGGGGGGGAAGGCTTAGATGATGGTGGACATACCCTAGACAGGAAATGAGCCGTATTGCTGCAGATTCTAATGCACATTGTGAGAAGACCACAGTGTGCAGTAAAATCAGAATATGCATTTTCGGTACAGAAGAGGGGCAACTGCATAGCTCCCAACTGTCCCTAATTTTGAGGGACTGTCCCTGATTTGGGACAAAGTCCCTCTTTCCTCCTCATTTGTCCCTCATTTTGGTCTGATCTATATAGTTGTATATAAAATGCACTTTTTATCTTTCAAAAAGTGTTTCCCAGTGCTGAACCTTTCATCAAATTTCTAAATAGCTGCATTCGTGAATTTCAAAAGCCAGTATACAGGAAAAATTGTGGTAAAAAAGCACTTGTGGGTTTAACTAATATTTTTTTTTGCACAATTCTTCTTTAAGGGGGCGTGGCAGTGTGTGTGTCCTATGCGTACATACTTTTGCCAATAGGTGGCCCTCATGAGGTTGTTCCTCTGCTCTCTCTTTGCCGCATGTTTCTCACAACATATTTACATGCAGCACACCTGATTGGCTCCGGTTCCTGCCCCTCCCCCTTCCAGTCTGAGCACTGTCATACAGAGGATTGTAAAAGGTTAATTGCAAGTCAAATACAGGTGCTTACATCAGCTGCATTAAAAAAAAAATAGATTTACTTATTTATTAATGAATGTAGATCTGCATTATTTTTTCTCTTTGAAGCCTGCTTTGAGTTCAGCTTTAATGCATGCTCTCAAGTGTAATCAAGCCATTTTGCTACCAGCTTGTTAACACCCATGACATTTCTATTACTATTTATTTTTCAAAGCTACAGATTTTTATCTGCTGGTTGCAATGTGTTTATAGGTATTAGTTGACAGCTGATTTCTATGCTGAGCATGTTTCCCTGCTCATTCAGCCAGCTTTATAAAAATTTCAGCAATGGCAGCATCATGTTTTCCCTTATATCACCCAGTCAAGTGGGAATTTACCTTTTTCTTACCAGCTGTAGGACAATTAAAGAGGATATGTGAGTTCTGATGCAGCGCTACAATCCTATCTTTCCTCCTAAGTGTAAATTAGACCCTGTGACACCTTGCTGACCATTTGACACTTCTAGAAATAAGACTAGAAGTATTTTAAGAGTGTCAAGTAGAGAAGAAAATGTGAATATTGACAATCTCTTTAACATTAGCTATTGTTATCATGATATATGAACATACAGTTGCTTGGGAACCAATGTACTTTGGATTTGCCAAATAAGGTCAGACAGAGTGCCTGATGCCCATGGGTAGAAGGCTAGGGGATAAAATAATTGGCTATGCACTATTTATATAGTTTTATTCCTGTGCTTCCTGTGGTCTGCTAATATAAATACTCACCTCATTTATAGTCTGTTGCTGTTTGCTTATTCAAGAAAATGACGGAAAGAACGGTATCCCATTGCAATCAAATTTTAGATCACTTCACAGTTAAATCACTTCTGATTGGTTGTTTTGCTTTCTACACTTTGGAAAGCATATTAAGTTGTGCACCTTCTTTTTGAACAAATGCAAGCTATATATATTTAGGTTACTGATGCATGTTACATTGCATTAAATAAACACAGAGAAGTCTCATAATTAATACAACAGAAAAACCTGACAAAGAGTGAAGACTGCTGAGAACAACAGATATATGCACAATCCAGCTGTAAATAGGTGATCAGGGATGTACCAATTTCAAGCATGCTGCCCTGAGGACAATAAAATGCTGTCAAAATGCAGTTGATTGCACACTGATATGCTAAAGTTTGAAACTGTTCATTGTACAACTGTGTAACACTGTAATGCCCCATACACACGGTCGGACTTTGTTCGGACATTCCGACAACAAAATCCTAGGATTTTTTCCGACGGATGTTGGCTCAAACTTGTCTTGCATACACACGGTCACATAAAGTTGTCAGAAAATCCGATCGTTCTAAACGCGGTGACGTAAAACACGTACGTCGGGACTATAAACGGGGCAGTGGCCAATAGCTTTCATCTCTTTATTTATTCTGAGCATGCGTGGCACTTTGTCTGTCGGATTTGTGTACACACGATCGGAATTTCCGACAACGGATTTTGTTGTCGGAAAATTTTATCTCCTGCTCTCCAACTTTGTGTGTCGGAAAATCCGATGGAAAATGTCCGATGGAGCCCACACACGGTCGGAATTTCCGACAACACGCTCCGATCGGACATTTTCCATCGGAAAATCCGACCGTGTGTACGGGGCATTATACTAATGATCATGCAGTAAGCCTTAGGAGGTATTTATGGCTTTGCTATAATAACATGTTTAAGTGATGTAATAACATGGTTTACTATCACAAAAACCTTTTTTTTTTTTTTTTTTTTTTTTTACATTTCAGCTATCACTTTATCATATTCCAGAAAACATGTAGAGAAGTGAAGTAGAAGGAGTGTGGAGAGAACGTGTAGGAAGGTCAAGGTGATGGGTTCCAAATGAGTAAATACTAGATTAACACATTACCTCCAAATTGGCCATATGTAGGTCACTGACATCCTTCAAGAATAATGTACCTGGCCATTAGAGCAGGGTAACACTGCCACATTTTAGTAAAAATTGTGACACTTAAAATTCACATTACACTAATGGTCCTTTACTCAGCTTATTAGAAGGATTATAAGGGTATCTCTCTCTCTCTTGCTCTCTCTCTCTCTCTCGTTTTTTTCTCTCTCCATCTCTTACAAGCAAACAAGCATTGTTATAAAAAACTTATATACTTATATCTTTAAAAAAAATGCTTAAAACAGTTTGCATATACCGGGGGGGAGGGTTATCAGGAACATTTTTTAAAGCCCATTTCCAATCAAAAGATTATTTTTGGTCCTTGATAAAGCTGGGCTGTGGGGGTTTGCAGTATTCTGTGTCCATTAAAGTCCATCTGTCCATTTTTCAGTTTTGAAAAGGAGAGAAAGTTTAAAACTCCTGTCCATTTATTTTTTGTTCACTGCATCCCATTGGAGAGATTTACCTTCCTATCCTACTTCTTGTCCTGGAAATGCAACAGAATGTCAGAGTAGTAGCACCTTTTGGGTTCTCATGGTTAGTGGGGAGTGGTTGAGATTACCCTATATGGATCTTGAGTTTATTTGGATTGCTGCTTGTTAGATTCTTTTTTGTTAACAGGATTGGGTAAAGATATTTTCCTTTTTGGGGGGATTTTTTTCTGACACCCCCTAAAGAAGACCCCATTTGTTTAAAAGTATATGTAATCAGTGCTACCATCTCTACCCCTAGAGAAAAGCCTATGTATACGGGAAATGTGGGAGGAAGGTGTGCTTTTTTGCAACTCAGATTCAGATTTTTGTGGCAGCTATTCAGAGATCCTCTTGGAAAAAAGTCCTTGAGTGTAAACCATCTTTGAGAACAATAGGACATTTTTAACTCCTTGGGGAATTCTGTTCATATTTTGTTAACCACTCCCTATAAGTTAATAAAAGCACGTTATGACCACTTCATTGAATCCTGACATAGGCTCTGTCCCCTGGGTTTTGATGCGTGGGTGCACATCCCCATTGTATGGAGTGATTAAGTTGCTGCAGTGGGGGATATCATTTCGTCCTAGAGAGGTTAGGCCACAGTATAACTCATGGATATATTAAAGCCTGCTTTTTGTCTAAAGCTGAACTGTTCACTCTTACAATTTGATTGTGGAATTATGCACTTTGAAAATGACACCTTACTTACCACTTACTTTGTGATCCTTATGTCAGTGCCATACTCAAGTAGTGTGCAGGGTGGAGTCAGCTGCCTGTAATTCCCCTGCTCCAGTCACATGGCACAGCCAAGGGGAAGACTTCCCTCACTCTGAACTTCCATTGTATTGGGGTGTCTGTACTATGGGAGTCTGTACTGAAAAAGGCTGTGCTGGGGGTATCTGTACTGATGGGGTATGTACTGAGGGGTTCAGTACGGGGGGGATCTGTACTGGGGTGTCTGTACTGTGGGTCTGTACTAAGGGGTTAGGCTTGGAAGGGGTATGTACTGAGTTGGCAGTCTGGGTTGGCTGTGTGGGAATACCACTACTGGGGATGATTGGGGCTGTTAGTTGAGATCTTTATTGTGGGGAATATGGGCTTGGGGGGATTTGTACTGGCAGGAGGGGGTAATTTTTTATTGTATTCTGTACAGTGGCCTTTGCCTGCTTCTATGCCCTGCATTCTTTGCATTACTCACTTCTGAGCCCTGCACTCTATGTGTTACAGTATGTACTGCCAGACCTCGTTATTATCGCAGTCATTGTTTAGGGCTGCTCAGAACTTTCAACAATAATGCAACCTGGCCTTACAAACTCATTGCTTATTAATAGGTTTCAAGGATAGAATGTGCTATGGTAGAAAAAAATCAACCTATTCAGGCAGTGGAAGATTTGCAACTGTTTACCGCCTTAGTTCAACAGCTAAGGCAAAAAAATGGCGTATCTCCACCTGGTTATAATTGCATGCAAAGTGGTAATGCTTTCTGCTTAATAGCCCGAACATCAAAGACTTTCCTGATGAAAGCATATAGAAAGAACAAAAGAGTGTTTGCTGTCCCTTCATTCCTAAGCAGTCCTGTTGATAGGTAAGCTTTAAGGCATTTTTTCATGTGGACCACTGGATGATGGAAGATACTGATAAGAACATAAATAAAATAATATAAAATAGCACAGGTACTTAGAGAGTCTTAGCAAAAAGTTCAGTGTCTTCCACTGTGTTACCTTGAAAAAGCTTTCCATTAATTACGTTTACTTCCCAGTCTTGTTGTCCCTTATTAACAATTGCAAGATTTGACCTTACCATTGACTCTTATGCCCCGTACACATGGTCGGATCGGAGCGTGTTGTCGGAAATTTCGACCGTGTGTGGGCTCCATCGGACATTTTCCATCGGATTTTCCGACACACAAAGTTTGAGAGCAGGCTATAAAATTTTCCGACAATAAAATCCGATCGCGTCAATTCCGGCCGTATGTGGCCTGTTCCGACGCACAAAGTGCCACGCATGCTCAGAAGAATTTCCGAGACGGAACAGCTCGGTCTGGTAAACTTAGCGTTCGCAATGGATACAACACTTTCGTCACGGTGCAATGTTAAAAATGGTTTAATACAGCGCACTCTCTTCTTCTTTATAATGTGAGAAGAATTAAATATTTTTGCTGCTCATATTCACACAGACTTCTCACAAACTTCTTTCTTTATTATTTATCGGGATTCCCTTAATATATTTTGATTTGTCACATCTGACAAAAATATTTTTGTGTTGTTTTTTTTGTTTTTTTTTTTAAAAGGCAGATTTTTTTTTTCTTTTAGGTTTGTATTTTTTCCAAGGCTGATCTTTGTTTTATTTTAGTTTTAGTTTTACTCGAGAATATTTTTGTGTGTGTTTTGTGTGTCAAGTTACCACAACACCATTGATATCTTATATTGTTTAATCTCAAGGAGATTGCTTGGTGTTGGTGTCCCTTGTTAATTTCACATTGTACTTTAGAAATGTACCTGAATCCTCACAAACAAACTGTCCTTTTTGAAGGAAAACACACATAGGAGTATAATTGAAACCAAAAATCCTTTATTAAGGGCTCAGAACCAAACAAAGAGGGAGGCAATGCTGGAGAAACAGCAGAAATTGGCGAAGCCTTGGACCCCCCGGGCAGACATCAATTCTTTAACATCAAAATTGGTTGCCTGAGGAGTCCATATGTAAGGGAGTGCAGTCTGGTCCAAAAGTCCCAGAGATCCGGAAAGCAGCAGATGACATCTGTGTCCCCAGGCTGTGGTACCACAAGAGGCTGCATCTTTTGCCAGACCAGACTGGATCCAGGGTCATCACTTTCTGGTCTTCTTTCCACGCTTCCTTCCTGGCTGTGGCTCTGCTGTTGGAGATGTGGCAGGAGGAGGAGTAGGACCTGGAGGAGGAGGAGGACTAGTAGGACCTGGAGGAGGAGGAGGAGGAGGAGAAGTAGAAGGACCTGGAGGAGGAGGAGGAGGACCATATGTTAGGTCACAAATGTGGGTAGCAGATGTTATTTGGCCCCTCAACCCCTTATTGAGAGCTTCCAAAATTAATGACTCACACATGAGTTGTTGGCCTTCCTCCATCCGCTGCATTTTAGAGGCAATTATGCCAGCAAAGTCCTCCTGCACAGTGTGGGGGGCTGTCAGGGCCTCTGTAGCCTTCCAAAAGAGGCCTATGTCAGCCTCCTCCAGGGTACTTCTCTTCCTGCCACTTTCTCTTTGCGGGTGTAGGGGAGGGACCTGGATATCAGGCAGCCTGCTCAGCCTGGACACCTCCTGGCTGAGACTTCACTGTGTATGAAAAAGGGACATGGTTTTAATTTCTGCATCATCAATCCCAATCATAAATTAGTACTCCTAACTAACATCTAGTTAACATCATTGATTGGACAACCTGAAATATTTAGAGGAATGCTATACCTGGCTCAAGCTGGGCTCCTCCACATGTTGCTGCTGGAAGACCCAGGTTGGGCGTCAGAAGCCTCAGCCGGGGGGGAGGAAGACTGGAGAGTGATGACCTGGGTTCAGTCTGACCTGCCAGAAAATGCAGCCTGTCATAGTACCACATCCTGGGGACATAGATGTCATCTGCTGCTCCGGATCTCTGGGAATCCTGGACCTTCTTGTGCTCCCTTAGATAAGTGCTCCTCAGGCCACCAATTAGGATCTTCAAATAGGTCATGTCTGCCATGGGGATCACCGTCTTCACAAATTCCAGCAATTGATCCAGGGCTGCCTTCCTCTTTGTTTGGTTCTTATAATGTGGGTGATTTATCTCTCAAAGAGAAGGCAGCTCCCTGAACATATCTATGAAGATTGCCTTAAAGTCGGTATCTTTCAAGATATCCATTTTCACTGCAAGACACAACACAAGACAAACCCTAATGTCAGGCAAAACTCTCCTAATCTAGTTACAATATAGGCCTCAATCTAGAAGCAGTATAGGCCCAAGTTTGGCTCTTACCTTCATTATCACGATCGGCGCCTCCGATACTCCTTCCTCCGCTCACAGATCGTACGTACTACGCACGCGTGTTACGCTTTATACACACTGTGCATGTGTGTAACTCCACCCGCCCCTGACGTTCTTTCTAGTCTATTCCCCGCCCCTTTTCATTCGGCGCAGTGGGTGAAGAGCACATGGTGGAGTCAGAGCAGGTGCGTGCTAATTATAGCAACGAGGAGGAGGAGGAGGAAAGCCCGGATCCGGAAACGTCCCGATCCAGAAGGAGACGATTTAAGGCCTCTAATATGTCCTTTGGTGAGATGTTGGAGATGGTCGACATCCTGAAGAAGGCCGACTATGATGGAAAGTATGGACCTTACCCCAACCCCAATATCAGAAAGGCCAAGATCATGGCGAAAGTGGTCAAAAGTCTGCACCGGAATTTCAGGGTACATCGATCGAAAGATCAGCTCAGGAAGCGGTGGTTGGACCTGAAATTAAGAGAGCCCGAGCAGTACAGAAAGATCCGGAGAGTGCTGCAAAAAAGTAAGTAGTTGTGCTGTGTTCCTATTCTTTTTGTCTTTATTACTTTCGTGCTGCTCCATGTGCTTTTCTTAAGTGTTGTACAGTTTAAAATGGCAACTTTCATGTTCATGGGCACATTATTCGTTCGTATCAAACATTTTTCTTTCGGCCTATAAAACACCATTGTTTAGGCCATATGCATTTGCCCACATTTTTTAGGGCCTACTTGTATGAAAAATATTTGGTTGTGTAGATGGGTTTGTTACTAGAATGAAATGCAAACTAGATTCTGTGTAAGGAGAGGACACTCAGCAGCTGTTTTCACATCTGGACGCTGGAGCACTAGTGTGGGACACCAGAACACCCTTTTTATTAGGGGGCCCACACAGGTGCTCCAGTGTATACTATAGGGGGGTCTCCATCTGTGAAGCTTGTACAAAACAGGTAAAGTCTTGAAGCTTGACAACGGACAATAAAAATTCTACATCTTGGAACTCTGCAAAAATAGACAATTGTACACCACTTCCAAGCAATGTTTCATCTTTATATTTCGCCCATCAAATATCTGTGTGCTAATTATACCATTTTTGTTTTACATAGGGGAGAAAAGACTTGGAGGACACCCCTCATCGGAGGAGACCACAGACCCCCACTTCGGGAAGAAGGGGAAATACCCCCAACCCAAGAAGAGCAGGAGGAGGAAGAAGACGTGGTGGAAATTGGCACCACAACAGGCGAGTGTCTGCGACCACAGACTCAGGTAAGAGATTGATGCCTGCATATTTATAATACCTGTTTTTTTGGGGGTTTCTCTCTTTTTAGGTGATCGTGATGTTGTGGATCCAGGGCATTTCACCTCGGAAAGTGCACAGATCCTGATTGGGGATATCATGGGGTGTAATTTAGCTTTGAAAAACATCAAGAAAAACATCAATGATATTATTCAAAAAAATAATAACATCATTTATGTTTTGGGGAGAGTTTAAAACCCCTCCAAATCCCTTTGTTTTTTTGTGTGCTACAATGTTAAAAATGTTTAAGCGATTTTTAGAAAAGCCAAATTTTGAGGATGCACACAGTGTGTCAACATGTGCTATCTGCCATCACGTGAGATCAATGGACGCGTTTTGGGGGTGCAACCCCTTCCTCAATAACAAAGTAGCTGAGAGGAAGGGGTTGCTCCCCCAAAACACGTCCCTTGATCCCCCGTGATGGCAGCTAGCACATGTTGACATTCGTAAATTGGTATGCATCTTCAAAATTTGGCTTTTCCTGGGGTGACTTCACCCCATATGAACGCAATATCAAACACAGTTCCTAAATACTCATGTCTGATATTACCTTCAAGTTTTACCATATGTGAACTTTGTAAGTTCAAGATTTGTGTCTTTCTTGTTGTTTTGAAACATGCCTGTGGATTATTGTCTCAACGCTACAACACTTTTGTTCTGATGTAATTGCTGCTTTCTGTGACAATGGGTGTTATTTCCTAAGGGCAAATCCACTTTGCACTACAAGTGCAGTTTCAGTGCATTTTCAAGTGCACTTGTAGTGCAAAGTGTATTTGCCTTTAGTAAATAACACCCAACAGTGCTTTGTATAAGGTTACACAATCACGCCATTTTCAGGACTCACCACATTTCGGTCAGGGTCAGCTAAAACAAACACAAGCAGTAAATGTCACCAAAGATTTGCTTAATTTTTTTTATTTGATCAAGGTTTCACAAATTGTCTGGCATATTGATGGCCCCCCTACCCGCAAAGAACTCAAGGTATCTTAGCCGGACATCATGGCCACTCAGGGAGGGCAAGCCAGGACGGCCACTTTCAAGCGCCCTCAGGGTTGTTTCATTTATAATTCCGGCCTCATGCCCAACTGAGCCAGTATAGTTACATAATTACATAGTAGGTGAGGTTGAAAAAAGACACAAGTCCATCAAGTCCAACCTATGTGTGTGATTATGTGTCAGTATTACATTGTATATCCCTGTATGTTGCGGTCATTCAGGTGATTATCTAATAGTTTCTTGAAGCTATCAATGCTCCCCGCTGAGACCACCGCCTGTGGAAGGGAATTCCACATCCTTGCCGCTCTTACAGTAAAGAACCCTCTATGTAGTTTAAGGTTAAACCTCTTTTCTTCTAATTGTAATGAGTGGCCATGAGTCTTATTAAACTCTCTTCTGCGAAAAAGTGTTATCCCTATTGTGGGGTCACCAGTACAGTATTTGTAAATTTAAATCATATCCCCTCTCAAGCGTCTCTTCTCCAGAGAGAATAAGTTCAGTGCTCGCAACCTTTCTTCATAACTAAGATCCTCCAGACCCTTTATTAGCTTTGTTGCCCTTCTTTGTACTCGCTCCATTTCCAGTACATCCTTCCTGAGGACTGGTGCCCAGAACTGGACAGCATACTCCAGGTGCGGCTGGACCAGAGCCTTGTAGAGTGGGAGAATTATCGTTTTATCTCTGGTGTTGATCCCCTTTTAATGCATGCCAATATTCTGTTTGCTTTGTTAGCAGCAGCTTGGCATTGCATGCCATAGCTGAGCCTACCATCTACTAGGACCCCCAGGTCCTTTTCCATCCTAGATTCCCCCAGAGGTTCTCCCCCCAGTGTATAGATTGCATTCATATTTTTGCCACCCAAATGCATTATTTTACATTTTTCTACATTGAACCTCATTTGCCATGTAGTCGCCCACTAGTTGGCAGAATGTTGGCGTAAAAAGTTATGTAGAACACAGCACGCCAGGATTATATGATTCAGTTTATACTCCGCCATATGGATGGGTGTAAGAAATAGGCGGAACCGGCTGGCCATGATTCCAAATGTGTTCTCCACCACTCTTCTGGCTCTGGCCAGCCGGTAATTAAAAATCCTCTGGTCCGGGGTGAGGGTCCTCATCGGGAATGGCCGCATAAGATGGTCCCCCAGCGCAAATGCTTCATCCGCAACAAAGACGAATGGGAGTCCTTCCACATTCTCTTCTGGAGGTGGCAAGTCCAAGCTGCCATTCTGGAGATGCCTGTAAAACTCCATCTGGGTGATGACTCCACCATCGGACATCCGGCCATTCTTCCCCATGTCCACATACAGGAACTCGTAATTAGCCGACACCACCGCCAACATCACAATACTATTGAACCCCTTGTAATTATAATAGTACGACCCCGAGTTGGGTGGTGGGATGATGTGGACGTGTTTCCCATCAATTGCCCCTCCGCAGTTAGGAAAGTCCCACCGCTGGGCAAAGTGGGAGGCCACAGTCTGCCATTCCTGTGGCGTGGAAGGAAACTGTTGGGGAAAACAAAAATAAATTAGTATTTTTGCACAAACATGGAAAGCAGATTAGACACAAACATTCTTGGCCAACATCCAGATAACATTTATTAAGGGGAATTTTACAACACCAAAGTATAAGGTACACCTATCATATTCCCCCTCCCCCCTCTCATGGGCCATTTCTAACATTATAGGGGGGGGAATCTTGGACAGGTAACCCTCTCCACTTCATTGAGAGATGAATGCCTAAATACAGGGTATTACTTGGAACAGCCCCTCCTTAGTTACACTATTGGCAGCCCACTGGACAGGTAAGAAGTGTCATAATACAAAGATATAAATACACACTGTACACATTTGAGCACATTTGGACATTCTGCTATTACCTATCAAGATAATAATAGAATACAAAAACTTTAAACAGTACCATTTGAAAGTATAAAGGCAGGCCCTTGCACTACATGCTTTGGGGAATTCATCCATAAATCTGCCCACAAAAGAGGTGGGTATAGTGTGTATGGGTTTGGCAAAGTCAGCAGATAGATGATTGAGGATAGATAGAGAATTAGGATCAGCTGACTTAGCAGTTGGGGGGAGGGAGGGTTAAAAATGATTTGGGGACACCACAAAAAAAAAAGCCTCTGGCACTCTGCCTGAATTTAAAGCACAAAACACATTTCTAAACATTTTAGGGGTTGTTTGGGGTAAAGCACTACTATGGAGCTGATAAAATACATTGTTAAGTGACTACATGATGTGAATATAGGGCAGGAGACCATGCTGGGGAGGTAAGTGAAGGCAAATATGTATGAAGGACAAAAAACCCCATAAAAACCCAGCATGCATGAGGACAAAGGGGACATTCACAGCATATTACAATCATGGTAATTAGGGAATGAGAAAAGAAATACAATACATTAGCAAACATTATATACAATAAAATGTGATATTAAGGGGAGCGCATGCACAGTAGCTCGCAAGATGGCCGCAGCCTTCTAGAGCTCCGCTCCACCACAGCCTTTCGATAGCCGCCGGAGCCCACTGAACGAACCCGTAAGCTTGTCACCGGGTGGAACGGGTGGGGGAGACACTCAGGAGTCATCTGATGTCCTCAGCACAAGCGAGGAGGAACCTCAGCGGCCAGATGTCGGCGGCGGCCGTTCCCCTCAGCTATGCCAAAATGGCGGCGCAAGGCACTCACAGCGTGGAGGACGCTGAGGGATCCATTGCGGACCAGGACTTGCCACCTCCACAATCCCCAGGTATCTCCTCTCCACCCCGGGACTGGGCTGCTTCTCCTGCTTCAACGGAGTCACTGTTGAATAGATTGATTGACAGTCTCCCCTCCACACCCATGCTAGATCCACACACAGACATGCTCCTGTCAGTGAGTGAGGAAATGTCTGCCACCCCCTCTCCAAATGATTTCCCCTCCATGATTACAGCTTTCTCCCTACTGCTTTCTAAAAGCTTAGCAGCAAACGCAGCCCAAATTACATCGTCCATCCATGCTGACCTGCAGCAAATAGGATTGAGAATGGACACTATAGAAAGGAAAGCAGATCAATCAGTGGCGAGGATTAACCAGAATTCAGGATGTTCAGGACCAGCTAGAAGCTGCATTTGCAAAGATCGATGACCTCGAGAACAGGTCTAGACGTTATAACTTTAGAATCAGGGGGCTCCCTGAGTCTGAAAAGAATGTGAATGCTGCTGTAAAATCTCTGCTCAAGGGACTCATCCCAGGCATTCCTGATCACCGTTTGGAATTGGATAGGGCCCACAGAGCCCTGCAACCTCCCCACTCATATGGCCTCCCTCGGGATATAATTGTGAAACCACATTTTTATTCGGTGAAGGAGGAGGTCATGAAAAAGTCCAGGCTCTCTGAAGATCTAATGCTAATGGGCCATAAAATTCAGGTGTTTGCGGACTTATCACCGTACACGGTACAGAAGAGACGTGCACTTAAACTGCTCCTGCAGATTCTGAAAAAGAAATTACATACCGGTGGTCCTTCCCTCTCCGTTTGAATTTCTCCTACAGAAATAAGAACTATGCTTTCTCATCATTTGCCGAAGGGGAACGCCTGTTTCTGCACTTGGGCCTAATTGTGCAGGAACCCCCTAGCACTAAGCCAGCCAGGGGCTCCACACCGTCCTCTAAAAGACCTCCACCAGCTAGCCCGCTGCAACCAACCTGGCTCCAATTAAGCCACAAGCGATCCAAAGAAAATGTTCCGCCATGATTTACCGTTTGTGTACAGGGCCTTTGGCATTGACCGGGTACTTTCCGGTTTTCTCCTCTTTCCGTTCCCAGATTTCTTTTAGGGCTTCCGTACATCACCCCTCACTAGCTGGCCCACTTTTGAAATAATCTCTTCACCAGCCGTGTCGAGGAGGGGGATTTAGTCCAAATTCACATCGGACTGGAAGTTACCTAAACCCGGTGGTGTTGGTCATTACCGTGGGGGAGGGGAGGGGGTAGTACACTCATACGGACTTCTTTAGATTTCTTTCATGTTTGGTTTATTAGATTATATATTTGTGGTTATCTTACTCGCCTTGATCTTTAAGGGCAGGTTTTGAAGTCTCACACATTGTGGGACTCCTAAATAGGTTACGAGGGTTCTAAGTTGCTTTATTTTTATTTTTATTATTTTCTTCTTCTCTGCATATTTGTGGCTCTCGACTGCCCCTCCACGCAGCTGGTGATGGTCACATCGCGGGAGGCGGGAGGGGTGAGACTCACAGGACCCAGGGGGATTTCCTTCGGCTTTATTCTCAGAGCCCAGGAACTCATCCTGATTGATGTCGGTCGGTTCTCCTAGACTCCCAGCCTCATTGACTGGGGTACTGGGCGCTGGACGGGCAAGGTATGGTACAAACGGTGACTTAAAAGGTTTACAGTTGCAATCCTTTTTTTTTGGGGTCGTTCAGCATATTACTCAGCATAGGCTTTGGAATGGCCTATAGTTATAATTTTTTTTCTAGGTGTCGGGGCTGTGGTGGACCCAGCACGCCTCTAGTGGAAACCAGGTTCACATCTGGTGCACTTGGTTTCCTTTCTGGATACCCCCTAGCTGGGGTTTCGGGCCCTCTTAGGATTAGGGGATTGAAGTGGCGAGTTCACTTCAACCCAGGGGTGGGCAGGGGGTCGAGGACCCCAAGGTCTACTGTTACCAGGGAATATATCTGTTTGATATGCATTTATTTCAGATTAATGTAATGTATTTGTTTCCCTTCTTCTCTTCTTTCCTTCCTTCCTTCTCTTCCCTTCTCTTTGCTCATCTGAGTACTCCAAGGTTCCGGGCAGGTTCGTGGCCTCCCACCGCAGGTACACATTATTTAGTTCAATGGTTCATCAGGCTGCCTGACTTGATCTCTCTGATCAACAGTGGTAAGTCAAAGATTCTTATTATAGGTGCACCTCCTCTGGATCATGGCTGATGCACACGGCTCTTCCCCCTCTCTTAACATCATATCTCACAACACTCAGGGTCTCAACTCCCCCGTAAAACGCAGAAAACTATTCCAATTGTACCACTCCATGAATGCAGATGTCCTACTCATCCAGGAGACCCATTTTCCTTCTACATATAAGCCCACCTTCCTCCACCAACACTTCCCACAATTTTTCTTAGCTTCCGCAGACAACAAAACTAAAGGGGTAGCTATCTGCTTTGCCAAACACATCAATATCTCACAATCGGAGGTAATAATTGACCCACAGGGCCGGTATATTCTGGTGTCTGGCCATATAGACAGTGAACTCTACACTTTTGTATCCTACTACTCCCCTAATAAGGGACAGAAAACCTTTTTTGAATCACTATTACACAAATTAAAACCCCACCTGCGAGGTATGATCATTGTGGGCGGAGACTCCAACCCGGCTTTTGACTTTTCCCTTGATAAGTCTTCTGGGGGTAAGCCAACACCTAGACGCCCCTCCAGACAGAGCGTCAAGATTGCGAGGTTGCTTCATGAGGCGGGACTGATTGATATCTGGAGAGAGACTAACCCGCATGTGAAGCATTACACCCACTTTTCTGCACCTCATAATTCCTATGCCAGGATAGACCACATTTTCACATGTTCGGCATCAATCCCACTGGTTAGGAGGTCCAGGATAGTGGATACTCCCTTATCCGACCATTCGATGGTGACACTGTACATAAAGAGGACTGGGGGCACTCTGGGCCCACCTCGCTGGCGCTTGCAGGAATCCCTACTGAGTGACCCGGTGCAATGTTCCTTATTAGAAGAGGCCATCAAGGAATACTTCCAAATTAACGCGACCAGTGAGGTTTCCCCGGTAACTGTCTGGGCAGCCCACAAGACCGTAATTAGGGGGAAGCTGATACAAATGTCGTCCAAACTTAAGGCAGAACACAGAGTAGACACAATCAGACTGACAGAGGAATTCCATAACTCTGCGAAGGCCCATAAACAAAACCACACACCTGAATCCATGGCAAACTTGGATAAGGCCAGAACCCTTCTAAACCTACATCTGACTACAGCAGCGGAAAAACACCTTAGATGGACGGGGGCTAAACTTTACTCCCAAAAGGACAAAATAGGGTCAAAACTGGCAGTCAAACAGCCCCAAACCCACTCTTTGGCATTCCCGAAAATTAGGCTACCCTCAGGGGACCTGACCCAGAATTCCGAAAAGATCATGGCAGCTTTCCATCAATTTTATTCAGACCTTTACAAGCCGAAATTTTCATCCCCCCGACGGTCTCAGCATTCTTTCCTGGACTCCCTTACACTACCTACTTTGTCACCTGAACACAGGGACCTCCTGGAGGAGCCCTTCTCAAACTCGGAAGTACTAGACACAATTAAAACATTAAAGGTGGGTTCCTTGCCAGGTCCTGACGGCTTCTCAAATGGTTACTATAAGAAGTTTGGCTCTTGTCTGGCCCCCTATCTGACGAGACTCTTTAATGCACTTAGGGAGGGGTCTCACCTCGGTACAGACCTCAACTCAGCGTACATATCAGTTATACCAAAACCGGGCAAAGATACTAGTGAAGTGGGCAACTACCGCCCCATCTCGCTGATAAATAATGACATCAAAATTATGACAAAGATACTGGCAAATAGAATCGCGAGTTTCATCCCTTTATATATACATAGGGATCAGGTGGGATTTATCCCTGGGAGACAGGGCCCGGATCAGATCCGTCGGTCCATAGATATTATTTCACTCCTGCAATCCCAGTGGGATGGGGGACCTCCTCAGAAAGGCTTTCTCCTTTCGATTGACTTAAACAAAGCCTTTGACTCTGTAGACTGGGCATACCTGTCTGGTATCCTATGGAGATGGGGTTTTGGTGCTCATTTTTTGAACTTAATCAATTCACTCTACTCTAACCCCTCGGCACAAGTGCGACTGATGGGCAGATACTCATCATCTTTTAATATCAGCAGGGGTACCAGACAGGGATGCCCTCTTTCCCCCCTCCTTTTTGCTATGGCCATCGAAATGCTGGCCATAGCAATTAGATCGAATCGAATATTAAGGGGGTTCTGTGTGGGGGCCAGGAACACAAGTGCGCGCTCTATGCCAACAACCTCCTTCTTTATATTACTTCCCCATTAATCTCTACGCCTATGATCTATAGGACGCTGAAGGAGTTCACGGCGATATCTGGTCTAGAGGTCAATATGAATAAATCCATGGCTTTAAATATAACAGTACCTAGTGATTCACTTACACACCTCTCTAAGAATTTTGACTTTTCATGGGCCCCAGCCGCACTTCCTTATCTAGGGATAAAACTAACATCGGACATAAATAATCTTTTTAAAGCTAATTACCCGCCTATGATCAATAAATGTAGATCAGAGCTAACCAAGTGGTCTAAAAGTGGTCTATCCTGGCTAGGTAGGGTGCATGTGGTTAAGATGACGCTCCTCCCTCCCTCTTATGTCCCTCCCTCTTATACCTTTTTCGTTCTCTTCCAGTTCCCATCAGGAAGCGATTAAAATTTCAGTCTGAAATAATACGCTTTGTTTGGGGTAATAAGGGTTATAGGTGTCCTTCTCGCACTTTATTATGCCTAAAGTCACAGGGTGGACTGGGGTTACCAGATTTGTGGGGTTACTATCAGGCAGCTCAATTATCACAAATGTCGATAATCTACTCTAGGAACCCCAAACCTGATTGGGTTACAATGGAAAGGAAAGCGGTCCCTCTTAACACTATTGATTACCTCTTATGGTCAGACACCAGAAGTAGGCCAGCTATAATGGCCCCCACTCTATCCCACTCGATAGCTTTATGTACCAAACTATACACAAATCACTCCCTGATTTCCCAGCTGAAACCATTGGCCCATCTTTTTCATAACCCAAATTTCCCTCCGGGACTTAACATACAAGCTTTGCTTTGGTGGACATACAAGGGCCTCTACCGCATAGGGCACTTCCTGTCCTCACAGGGTCCACTTACTCTGGCTCAGTGTAAGAAAAATCTGGATATGCCGGATTCGGAAAGATTCAGATTCATGCAAATTTCTCATTTTTTACACACTATCTGGTCCACCAGGAAGGACCCTCCCTTTATAACACCTTATGAGTAGTGGTGCGTTGACTCTATGGACCAGAGGGGAGGTATCTCCCTGATTTATGCAGCACTCCAAACGAACTTGGATAAACCATCCTACGCTTGGGCCTGGGAGGAGGACATGGGCAGCGCCTGGAACATCTCTGATTGGTTTCGAGTCTCGATACGCTCCTCTAAAGGTATTTGCAATGTATCATTAATTGAAGCCAGCTTAAAAGTTATGACTAGGTGGTATTATGTCCCTTCTAGACTAGCATTAATATACCCGGGAACGTCCCCGCTTTGCTTTCGAGGATGTGAGCTAGAAGGTTCTATGATTCATATATGGTGGACATGCCCTCGCATCAGATCCTTTTGGAAGAAGATTTTCCGCACCATTAGCTCCTTAACAGGAGAAACGATCACCCCTAATTCTACAATAGCACTGCTTAATCAATACATACCTAATCTGACTAAACACTTACAAGTGCTCTCTTTCTTCATACTGGTGGGAGCTAAAATTACCATAGCAAAAGCCTGGAAGAAGCCCTCGGTCTCCTTTCAGGCTTGCAGAAGAAAAGTCTCATGGATTATGGCACAAGAGCTTATAGTAGCGAAACTAACCGATAAAATTGAGAGATTTAATGCCACTTGGGAACCATGGGCCACGCTTTGTGAGATTCCAATCCTCCCTGGTATGGAGAATACGTCACGGAACCTCTCCCCTCCCCACTGATCTTCTCTTTTCTAGCCTCACCTTCTTTTTCATACGTTTCCTCTCCTCTCTTTCTGGGCATCCTGCCCGTACCCCAACTGACAAGTAGCCATTCCTGAAATAGTACTACTGAAAATTGTTTTCTATGCTCGGGCTGGACAGTCGGGAAGGTGCTCTCCCCCTCAGGGATACCAGACTCTTACAGTCCAGGGAGTCAGGGCTTAGGTTTTGATCCCCTGGGAGCTCTCCAGACGTTCCCACAGTAAGAGCCCATAGGGGTGGGGCATTTGGGAACCTAGGGGGAATAGAGACGTTATCGCACCGGGAAGTAACAATTTTACTTTCTCTGTGATCACTTTCCGGGAGAGGCACCTCCCGATTGTCTCGACCCTCTACTTGAGTGTCATTGTTGAGTGACTTATATTTAATTTTTCAAAGTTAACTGGCAAATCTTGTACATTTAAAGTGTATATATACTTAGCTCTCTGTAAATGATTGTTAAAGGTTACAGATTTTGTTAGTTTCCTCTATGCTTTGGATTCTTGTCCTTGACTTGTATGCTACTGCTCTTTAATAAACTTTTTAAAACTAAAAAAAAATTTTAAAAAATTTGATATTAAAGGATAAAAATCTTACCCTAATATACTCCTTCTGTAGGACCTGGATGATGGCAGAACAGGTTTCTGGGATAATGATCCCCAGAGCCTAGGTGAGATGCCTGTTGAGAACTTCAAGTCCTGCAGGCTTCTCCCTGTCGCCAAGTACCGCAGGGTAGCGACGAGCCTCTGCTTCGGAGTGATGGCTTGCCTCATGCAGGTATCCTGCCTGCTGATATAGGGGGTCAGCGAAGCCAACAAAGGGTGAAATACGGGGTCCGTCATCCGGAGAAAGTTCCTGAAATCATCAGGATTATTCTCACGGATCTCACGGAGCAAAGGCATATGAGAATACTGGTCACGCTGAAGCAACCAATTCTTGGTCCATGAACTCCTCCCCACCCTGTTCATGGACTGGACTTGTGTCAAGGTCAGGACCCCAACACCAAGCCCCCGCACAGCACGAACTCTACGAGGAGTACATATACGCAACATGGCTAGAAAACGGTCAGCTGCTCATAACGAAGTAACAGAACGCACTGAAGAACAGCAAGGCCTGTGAAGAGCGACCTGAAAAACAGTAACGAACGAACAAGAACACAATGACAAATTCACGCGTAGCTTGCTTGCACGCACTGAAGAGCAGATACAAACCCACAAGCACAAACTGAACCGCAGAAAACGATCTGAAAGCCACGAGTCTGAAAAAGCGCGAATCGTCTCTCACCAAACTTTTACTAACACGAGATTAGCAAAAGGAGCCCAAAGGGTGCCGCGCTTGGTTCTGAAATGGCCTTTTCTAGTCTCGTCGTACGTGGTTGACGTCACCGCGTTCTTGGCGATCAGAAATTCCGACAACTTTGTGCGACCGTGTGTACGCAAAACAAGTTTGAGCCAACATTCGTCGGAAAAAATTCTAGGATTTTGTTGTCGGAATGTCCGATCAATGTCCGACAGTGTGTACGGGGCATTACTCTCTTGATAAAAAAAAATTAACATCCTCAATAAATACAATTAGAATCACCATTAATATCCTGTTGTAGCAAGGTCTCTGGCCTTGTCCAGTCTGAGCACTTTCCAGGCCAAAGATAGCTGACATCCTTCTGTATGTGGTGGGTTGTGAGGCATAGTGGGTGCAAGGTGGACAAAGTTATTTGGCGCCAGACATTTCTTGGATGTAAAAGAGGTTTTATTTCTCTTAACAGTTCTTTTTGTATTTTTGGGGGAAAGAGGGTTAGGGCCAGGACACCCTTAAGTAACTGTAAATTCATTGGCAGACTCCGAGACTTCAATAGGAGGACAGCCGTGCATGGAAAGGTCCCAGCAAGGTGCCACATTTGCACTTGCAGGAATGCTGTCTCCTATGGCAACAGTCTTTAACAGTTCCCAACTCAAACGTAACAGTTCCTTCAGCTTCATTACAACTACCTCTTGTAGCTCTTCAACACTGAGCTACTGATCTCTCACTAGACCCTCTGATTCACTGACTCTGAATCCCTTGAGCTCCTCCAATCTCCCAGTGGTATCTCCCTCAAGCGTCACCCACGCTTCCCTGCTGGGTCCCTACCTTGGCACTCCAGATACTTCTCAAGTTTCACCCCTGCTGACTCTAGTTTGACACACAAGGCTGCTCTGCAAGCGTCACCTCCACTGGTTGAGTCCCTGACTTGATCACCGCCTGAAGTTTCTCCAATTGCCCGTTTAGTGACAATGTACTTGTTTCAGTTACTCACTATTGTCCCTGATAGTAAAGTGGTTGGTCCCTTTGTGGCGACAGCTTCCTTTCTACCTCCAACCACTGGCAAGTTCTCCGGCTGGCAGAACTGTCCCTTCTGGTTGGACTGCAAGCCACAATCCCAACCCTGCGCTACTCTCTTACTTCTGGAAAGGCCCTCATACAGCCCGACCTTGGGTTGCCCTTCTTACATCTAGTACCACCAAGTACCCTAGCGATAGAAGAGAAAAGTGCAATAAGGCCAAACTTAGGGAGAAATCAATAGATCTCTATCAATCAACAATGATAACTAGTCCTGGCAAGTCAATTTGTGAGGAGATCCCTGCCTAAACTACAGGGTGCTACATCATCATGTATCTACAACATATCAAAATGTCTCCTACAGGACCAATTTAGGATCATATAGGTATAAGACAGAAACCGTAGGTTAGTTGTGGGAAGGATTTTACCTGAAAATATAGATTAAAAATCTAGTGGTCCTTCTAGTGTCCTCCATATTGCCCTGCTTCCCATGTTGTCCTAACTGTGCTAACCACGGCTGCTAACCTCCCTGATGGTATGATTATGTCAGATTTTTGAATCTCAAAGCTCAAAGCAGTACATTGTTTTGCATAGAAATGTGGCGTTTTATATTGTAGGCCTGTAATTCTTAGGAATAACTCACTTAAATCTGTCCAAGCAAGTGTCTAGTAGACATCCTGGGTATGACAAAGTTTGAAACAAGAAATCATAAATTATAATATAATAAATAACTATAAATAATTATCAAAAATAATAATATAATGATAAAATGTATTTAATAATGTAATCAAATCAAAAACACTGAAATGTGCTCAGTCGCAGAATTGTCGCTATCATCACTTTCAGTGTCTGATGGCTAATTTCCCCACAAATCACTATCGCTCAATTCTGCAAGTGATTCTAATTTACTATCGCTGTTTTCTAGCTGGTCTAAAACCGCTTTTGACGTAAAGGGACACTTTTTGGATGCCATGGACATTCTCAAGTTTCCAGGCAGAAAGAACAATATATATAATATAAAAGTGCAGGCATGGCACTGGACAAAGCACTAGGGACAAAAGGGATGTGAAATTATTTGATGCAGTAATGTAATCTTACAAATAACAGTGTATTATGTGTGTGTATGTGTCTTGTACTTTTTGAATTTACCGCCGGGCTCCGCCCCTATGCGTCGCGATGCTTGCAGGGAAGAGCCTAGAACAGTAATACATTGGACGGAGGATCCAGCGGAGGACACAGCAGGGGGACATCGCAGGATCCTGCGGACACAGTAAGTCATGCCGCGTACACGCGAGCGGACTTTCCCGCAGACTTGGTCCGGCGGACCAGACACCATCGGACAATTCGATCGTGTGTGGGCTCCAGCTGACTTTTTTTCCCAAAAGTCTGATGGACGTAGAAATAAAACATGTTTCAAATCTTTCCGATGGACTCGAGTCCGGTCGAAAAATCCGCTCGTCTGTATGCTAGTCCGACGGACTAAAACTGACGCTAGGGCAGCTATTGGCTACTGCCTATCAACTTCCTTATTTTAGTCTGGTCGTACGTCATCACGTACGAATCCATCAGACTTTGGTGTGATCATGTGTAGGCAAGTCTGTTCACTGGGAAAGTCCATTGGAAGTCCACTGAAAGTCTGCCGGATAGTCCGTCGGACCAGTTCGGTCGAAAAGTCTGCTCGTGTGTACGCAGCATAAGAAGTACCAGGATACTGCAATACAATCCCGAGTGTGGCTCAGGGTTACTGCTTTTCGTAATGAAAACTCACCCTGAGCCACACTCAGGAATACCGCTAGGAAGGTTAATAAAGACCTTATCTGTTGCACAAATGCATGGGCACCTCAAACGCAGACCCCAGACACTTTCTCTCTCCTTAGAAGCTTACTTCCTGAATACTACAATAATTCAGAAAAGGATAAGACCAAGTGATGGAAAAAAAAGTTCCTCCAGTGCTTTGTGCACTGGTGCGCAGTCATGTTGAAACAGGAAGGGGTCATCCCCAAACTGTTCCCACAAAGTTGGGAGCATGGAATTGTCCAAAATGTCTTGGTATGTTGACACCCTAAAGGGTTCACTTCACTGGAACTAAGGGGCCAGCCCAACCCCTGAGAGGCAACCCCACACTATAAACCCCCTCCACCAAATGATTTGGACTAGTGCACAAAGCAAGGTCTATAAAGACATGGATGATGGAGGCGCATTCGCCGAAGTCTCCAAGATGGCCGCTTAAGCCAGGAGCGCCGCGTTGCCACAGCCATATGGAGCACCTAGCGGGGGACACAGGGTCCCGGGACCCACCACACCGGCACCATCCGATGGCAGAAAGCCCCAGGAACGGACACATGTCCGTTCCGGGGGCTTTTGGCCCAGAGAGACCAGGGGGCACGATTCAACACTGTAGCCAATCGAGCCAAATCCAAAATGGCGGGCGCCACGCAGCCACACACTCCAGGCACAGAGGAGCTCTTCAGACTCAGGCAAACCTTGGCTCCAGATACCTTAATGTTCATCCCGGGGACCCACGTGAGTAACCACCAGACCGTGGCCCCCTCCCCGGCCTCCACAGAATCCCTTATTGAACACTCTATGGAGGATCTCCTGGACTCCCCTCTATGGCCTCCCACTGTCCGTACAACTTATATGCCTTCTACATCTGACATGGCCCCCAACTCCATCCTCACAGCTCCTGACCTTTTCATGAAACTGTCAGATCTGCTGGACAGGGGACAAGCACAAACAGCAGCCAAAATCACCGGTGATATCCGGGAGGACTTCCAAAACCTGGGATACAGGAGAGAAGCTATAGAAAGTAAACTGGACATAACTGTCTCCAAAACTAAACAGAACTCTGACCACAATCAGGTTCTCCAGGATCAATTAGACACAGCCTTATCCAGGATTGACGACCTGGAAAATAGCTCCAGGAGACAGAATTTCCGAATCAGAGGCCTCCCGGAATCAATCACCGGCACCACGTTGTCGTGAAAGATTTCCTCAATTGATTCCCAACAACCCAACACACAAATTGGAGATAGACCAGGCCCACAGGACCCTGGGCCCTCTGAGAAAAGATGGCTCCCCCAGACACATAGTGGTGAAACCCCATTTTTTTCTCCATTAAGGAAGAAAACCAGGAGAGCAGTAGACGTTGTCTCCCTCTTACAGTCAGGTTGGGATGGCAGTTCTGAACAGGCCGGTATACTGTTGTCGTTGGATTGCCAAAAGGCATTTGATTCTGTCTCTTGGCCTTACCTGCTTGCCCTAATGGACCACTGCGGATTTGGCCCTCATTTTACAGGCCTTCTCAGGTCATTATATTCTACGCCTGAAGCTAGGATTCGCCTACAGGGCCTCTACTCAGATCCCATTAAAATAGCTAAAGGCAATAGCCAAGGTTGCCCATTATCTCCATTAATCTTTGCCATAGCAATAGAATCCCTGACACTGAGTGGTTGGTAAGGTGGATAAGTCTGGCAGCAGCATTCATGATAGACTGAAGAGGGGATAGCCTATGGAGAGGTAAGCCAATGAGAAGGGAGTTGCAATAGTCAAGGCGAGAGATAACAAGGGAGTGAATGAGGAGCTTGGTGGTTTCATTTGTTAAAAAGGGGCGAATTTTAGAGATGTTACGGAGGTGAATTCTACAAACTTTTGACAACGATTGGATTTGAGGCTGAAATGACAAGTCAGAGTCTAGGATTACACCTAGTACCCTGGCGTGAGGGGAGGGACTGATGGTTGCATTGTTGATTTTGATGGAAAAGTCATGGAGGGGGGCACGGGCAGGGGGGAATATTAATAGCTCAGTTTTAGAGAGATTTAGTTTAAGGAAGTGGTGCGACATCTATGCTGATATGTCAGTTAGTAAGTTAGTAATGCGAGAGGAGACTGAAGGAGTGAGGTGAGGAGTAGACAAATAGATTTGGGTGTCATCAGCGTATAAGAGTTATTGGAAGCTGTGGGCAGTTATTAAGTGACCAAGGGAGGAGGTGTAGATAGAGAAGAGAAGGGGTACAAGAACCAAGCCTTGGGGGACCCCTACAGAAAGGGGCAATGGAGAGGAGGAGACAGAGTTGTAGGTGACACTGAAGGAGCGCTGTGATAAATAGGCAGAGAACCAGGATAGAGCAGAATCTCGGAGGCCAAGGGAATGTAGTTTATTGAGAAGGAGCGGGTGGTCAACAGTATCAAAGGCCGCAGAGAGGTCAAATAGTAGGAGTATGGAGTACTGGCTGTTGGTTTTAGCAGTTAATAAATCGTTAGTGAGTTTTAGTAAGGCAGTTTCCGTGGAGTGCTGCAAGCGAAAGCCAGACTCTAAGGGGTCAAGAATGTTATTTTCATTGAGGTAGGAGCTAAGACAGTTGTAGACTAAGCGTTCTAGAAGTTTAGAGGTGAATGGGAGCAATAAGATGGGTCTTAACTTGTTCAGGTCGGTAGGGTCCAGTGAGGGCTTTTTAAGAATGGGAGTGATCTGCGCATGTTTTAGAGGGGAGGGGAAGATGCCACTAGAGAGGGAGAGATTAACCACTTGAGCCCCGGACCATTATGCTGCCTAAGGACCAGAGGTCTTTTTCCAATTTGGCACTGCGTCGCTTTAACTGCTAATTGCGCGGTCATGCAATGCTGTACCTAAACGAAATTTGCGTCCTTTTCTTCCCACAAATAGAGCTTTCTTTTGATGGTATTTGATCACCTCTGCGGTTTTTATTTTTTGCGCTATAAACGGAAAAAGACTGAAAATTTTGAAAAAAAATGATATTTTCTACTTTTTGTTATAAAAAAAATCCAATAAACTCAATTTTAGTCATACATTTAGGCCAAAATGTATTCGGCCACATGTCTTTGGTAAAAAAAATGTCAATAAGCGTATATTTATTGGTTTGCGCAAAAGTTATAGCGTCTACAAACTAGGGTACATTTTCTGGAATTTACACAGCTTTTAGTTTATGACTGCCTATGTCATTTCTTGAGGTGCTAAAATGGCAGGGCAGTACAAAACCCCCCCAAATGACCCCATTTTGGAAAGTAGACACCCCAAGGAAATTGCTGAGAGGCATGTTGAACCCATTGAATATTTATTTTTTTTGTCCCAAGTGATTGAATAATGACAAAAAAAAAAAAAAAATATTTACAAAAAGTTGTCACTAAATGATATATTGCTCACACAGGCCATGGGCCTATGTGGAATTGCAACCCAACATATATTCAGCTGCTTCTCCTGAGTATGGGGATACCACATGTGTGGGATTTTTTGGGAGCCTAGCCGCGTACGGGGCCCCGAAAGCCAATCACCGCCTTCAGGATTTCTAAGGGTGTAAGTTTTTGATTTCACTCTTCACTGCCTATCACAGTTTCGGAGGCCATGGAATGCCCAGGTGGCAAACACCCCCCCAAATGACCCCATTTTGGAAAGTAGACACCCCAAACTATTTGCTGAGAGGCATATTGAGTCCATGGAATATTTTATATTTTGACACAAGTTGCGGGAAAGTGACACATTTTTTTTTTTTTTTTGCACAAAGTTGTCACTAAATGATATATTACTCACACAGGCCATGGGCATATGTGGAATTGCACCCCAAAATACATTTAGCTGCTTCTCCTGAGTATGGGGATACCACATGTGTGGGACTTTTTGGGAGCCTAGCCGCGTACGGGGCCCCGAAAACCAATCACCGCCTTCAGGATTTCTAAGGGTGTAAATTTTTGATTTCACTCTTCACTGCCTATCACAGTTTCGGAGGCCATGGAATGCCCAGGTGGCACAAACCCCCCCCCAAATGACCCCATTTTGGAAAGTAGACACCCCAAGCTATTTGCTGAGAGGCATGGTGAGTATAGGCAGTGAAGAGTGAAATCAAAAATTCACGCCCTTAGAAAGCCTGAAGGCGGTGCTTGGTTTTCGGGGTCCCGTACGCGGCTAGGCTCCCAAAAAGTCTCACACATGTGGTATCCCCGTACTCAGGAGAAGCAGCAGAATGTATTTTGGGGTGTAATTTCACATATTCCCATGGCACGTTTGAGCAATATATCATTTAGTGACAACTTTGTGTAAAAAAAAAAAAAAAAAAAAATTTGTCTCTTTCCCGCAACTTGTGTCGCAATATAAAATATTCCATGGACTCTACATGCCTCTCAGCAAATAGCTTGGGGTGTCTACTTTCCAAAATGGGTTCATTTGGGGGGGTTTTGAACTGTCCTGGCATTTTATGCACAACATTTAGAAGCTTATGTCACACATCACCCACTCTTCTAACCACTTGAAGACAAAGCCCTTTCTGACACTTTTTGGTTTTTTTTTTGCAAGAAAATTACTTTGAACCCCCAAACATTATATATTTTTTTAAAACAAATGCCCTACAGAATAAAATGGTGGGTGTTTCATTTTTTTTTTTTCACACAGTATTTGCGCAGCGATTTTTCAAACGCATTTTTGGGGGAAAAAACACACTTTTTAAAATTTTAATGCACTAAAACACACTATATTGCCCAAATGTTTGATTAAATAAAAAAGATGATCTTAGGCCGAGTACATGGATACCAAACATGACATGCTTTACAATTGCGCACAAACGTGCAGTGGCACCAAAATAAATACATTTTTAAAAGCCTTTAAAAGCCTTTACAGGTTATCACTTTAGATTTACAGAGGATCTGACCCTCGCGGTGATACCTCACATGCATGGTGCAATTGCTGTTTACGTTTGACGACAGACCGCCGCTTGCGTTCGCCTTAGCGCGAGAGCAGGGGGCGACAGGGGTGCTTTTTTATTTTTAGTTTTTTTTCTTTATTATTTTTTGCTTTTTTATCTTATTTTTAAACTGTTCCTTTCATTTTTGTTTTTTTTTAATCATTTTTATTGTTATCTCGTGGAATGTAAATATCCCCTATGATAGCAATAGGTAGTGACAGGTACTCTTTTTTGAAAAAATTGGGGTCTATTAGACCCTAGATCTCTCCTCTGCCCTCAAAGCATCTGACCACACCAAGATCGGTGTGATAAAATGCTTCCCCAATTTCCCAATGGCGCTATATACATCCGGCGAAATCTAAGTCATAAAATGCTCGTAGCTTCCGGTTTCTTAGGCCATAGAGATGTTTGGAGCCACTCTGGTCTCTGTTCAGCTCTATGGTCAGCTGGCTGAATCACTGGCTGCATTCTCAGGTTCCCTGTTGAGACAGGAGAGCCAGAGAAAAACACGGAAGACGGTGGGGGGGGCATTCCCTCCCACGGCTTGTAAAAGCAGCCTAGAGGCTAATTAGCCACTAGGATTGCTTTTACATGAAAGCCGACCGCTGGCTGAAAAGAATGATACCAAGATGATACCTAAACCTGCAGGCATCATTCTGGTATAACCACTCAAAGTCGTGAATGGCGTACCTGAAGACAAAAAAATGGTTAACAATAAAGCACAGTAAACGGTAAAGTATAAAAAATTGCATACCTGAAAAACAAACATGATAAAACATAATAACAATAAAACATTGCAGAATAGAATACAGTAAAAAAGAGCAGAACAATAAAGAGAGAGAATAGAGAGAGAGAGAGAACAATAAAACGATAACTATTTTTTTTTTTATTTTATATATATATATATTTTTTTTTTTCTTACACTTTTTTTGTAACTAAATTTTATAACTGTAACCGGTTCCAGGTTCGGGTCTCTCAAAATGCGATGGCATCTTGGGAGACCCTGTGAAAGTGTGCAATGCTGTACCCTACGCTACTACTCAACTAGTGTATGGTAGCGTTCAAAACAATCACCAATGCAAAGACCAGGATTGTCAGGACAGGAGGGACAATAATACCGGGTGTCACGCCTATATCCGCGCTTGCTGCAGACACGACATCTTTTTTGGGGGGGTTCGTTGGGTAGGGGTACTCGGGAGGACATAAAGAAAATGCCTCTCATGCAGCCGACTGCATTTGGTTGGGGATGTGAATGGGGGAAGTACGGGCGCTGCAGAAGTGGTGGGTTCCCAATTAGGATTGGCGAATGCAGCAGGAAGGGCACTATGGGCACGACGGGCCTGTGTTTGTCTTTTTGGTGGCAGCGGGACACTACTTGTGCTTGCCACCTCACCAGCTTGAACTGCACTTATGGGACTCGCCACGTCACCAAGTGTTACTGCAGTGCGGGTTTGACTACGACCGGGGTGTACTAGGCCACTGGTGCTTGCCAGTTCAATAAAAAGCTGTTAAAAAAAAACTGTTAGCGATCGCAGGGATCAGGCCTGACTCTGCGAATACTGCAGTTATGCGTTTAGTGTTTTGTAAGTGACAGTGATCGATCGATACTGCACTTGGCTGGGCTGGGCTGGGCCGGGCGGAGGGGCAAAACGCAGGTGCTAGCAGGTATCTGGGCTCATCCCACTAACACTGCATTTTTGGGAACCCTAAACTGCTGGGGACACTAGTATAGATTTGATCGGATCAGATATTGATCTGTTCAGATACTATACCACTAAGGGAGGTGTATGCTGCGTGCGTGGGTGTTAGTGGTACTAGCACTAACCTGACGCTGCTTGGGGCTGGTGCTTGCCAGTTCACCAAAATGCTACCAAAAAAACTGTTAGCGATCGCAGGGATCAGGCCTGACTCTGCGAACGCTGCAGTTATGCATTTAGTGTTTTGTAAGTGACAGTGATCGATCGATACTGCACTTGGGTGGGCTGGGCTGGGCTGGGCGGAGGGGCAAAACGCAGGTGCTAGCAGGTATTTGGGCTGATCCCGCTAACACTGCGTTTTTGGGAACCCTAAACTGCTGGGGATGCTAGTATAGATCTGATCGGATCAGATATTGATCCGTTCAGATACTATACCACTAAGGGAGGTGTACGGTGCGTGCGTGGGTGTTAGCGGTACTAGCACTAACCTGACGCTGCTTGGGGCTGGTGCTTGCCAGTTCACCAAAATGCTACCAAAAAAACTGTTAGCGATCGCAGGGATCAGGCCTGACTCTGCGAACGCTGCAGTTATGCGTTTAGTGTTTTGTAAGTGACAGTGATCGATCGATACTGCACTTGGGTGGGCTGGGCGGAGGGGCAAAACGCAGGTGCTAGCAGGTATCTGGGCTGATCCCGCTAACACTGCATTATTGGGAACCCTAAACTGCTGGGGACACTAGTATAGATCTAATCGGATCAGATATCGATCCGTTCAGATACTATACCACTAAGGGAGGCATATGCTGCGTGCGTGGGTGTTAGCGGTACTGGCGCTAATCTGACGCTGCCTGGGGCGACGCATATCACCGCCGGGCGATCAGGGGGCTAAACCTTTATTCGGTAATAAACGGCGGGTGCCCTGACACTATAAAAAATAAACGAACTAACCAGCGTCACCCGTAACACTTATACGGTGATCAGTGGTGAAAGGGTTAACTAGGGGGCAATCAAGGAGTTAAAACCTTTATTAGGTAGTATATGGGGGTCCCTGACGCTATAAAACGCTGACGGCGAACCTAAATATTTATCTCCCTAACTAGCGTCACCAGCGACACTAATACAGCGATCAGAAAAATTATCGCTTAGCGACACTGGTGACGGGGGGTGATCAAGGGGTTAAAACTTTATTAGGGGGGGTTAGGGGGGTACCCTAGACCTAAAGGGGGCTAACCCTAACTGTCCTAACACTGTAACTGTCACAAACTGACACCATGCAGTAATCAGAAAAAAAAAAACAAAAAACAAAAAAACTGCTTGGTGTCAGTTTGTGACGGGGGGGTGATTGGGGGGTGATTGGGGGGTGATCGGGGGGGGCGATCGGGGGGCGGGATCGGGGTGTTTTGTGTGCCTGGCATGTTCTACTGTGTGTGTGTGTGTGTGTGTTGTGCACTCACATTACAGTCTTCTCTCCTCGGCGCCGGAACGGAAAATACCAAGCCGAGGAGAGATGACATCACTTCCTTTGCTGCTGTTTAGCATACAGCAGCAAAGGAATGTTCCCATTGGCCGGCGGCGATCGCGAGGGGGGGGCCACGAACGGATGGCCTCCCCCTCACCTCCGATCGCCGGGGAACAAAACAGGACCGCCTCGGGCACCGGGGGGGGTCCGATTGGACCCCCCACCCGCGGGAGGCAAATCACGTATATGTACGTGATTTTGCCTGCCCGTGCCGCCTTGCCGACGTACATCGGCGTGAGGCGGTCCTTAAGTGGTTAAAGATGTGGGTGAGCGAGCATAGGATATAAGAAGAGGGTGACCATAGTAGTTGGGAGGGAATAGGATCCAAGGGACAATTGGTTAGGTGGGCATCCGAGAAAATTTTCGTAACCTCTTCCGTAGTAGCCAATTTAAAAGAGGAGAGTAAAAGCTCAAGCGGTCCTCCTCCCTGGTGTCTGATTGCTTGCCCTTGGCTCACATCTTCCACAACCTGGACTTTAGCCTGGGAATGGAAATTAGGGCCTTCGAGTGATGGCTGGATAAGGGGATATACCGGATCGGACACTTTTTCACTTCTGTGGGCCCCATCTCGCTCGCCTACTGTATTAAGAAACTAACTCAGAATGGTTCAGGTTCTGGAAAATATCTCATTACCTTCACTCTATCTGGTTGACGAAACCTAACCCCCCTCAATTTACACCCTACGAACAATAGTGTGGTCAAGACATGAAGCAGAGGGGCGGCATTTCCATAATCTACTCGTCACTTGCTCAATCCATCTCGAAACCTCCTTATATGTTAGCTTGGGAAGCTGACCTTTAGGAAAATTGGGATCTGGACACATGGCACAGGGCCTTCTTTAGATCCTATAAAGGTATCCTCAACACTTCCCTATTGGAAGCTAGTCTGAAAGTCATCACTAGATGGTACATGACTCCGTCAAAACTTTCCACTATCTTCCCTTCAGTGTCACCTCTCTGTTTTTGAGGGTGTCAGATTAAGGGAACCATGTTACATGTATGGTGGGACTGTCCCAAAATCAGAAGTTTTTGGAAAAGAATCTTCCAAATAATGTCCAAGGTTACAAGGTTCTGATTCCCAAGTCTCCATCAACGGCCCTCCTGAACTTCTGAATCCCTAAAATTCCAAAATACTCTCAAAAACTTATCTTTTTTATCCTCTTAGGCACCAAACTCACCATAACCAAAGCCTGGAAGCTCCCCAAAGTCTCAATTCAGGCAGCCAAACGTAAGATCTCATGGATCATGCCTCAAGAGAAATTGGTGAGCTCCCTACTGGATACTTCCCACCAGTTCCAGGAGACTTGGGATCCCTGGGCCAACTATGTAGGAATTCACAAGTCCCCTGATTTCTCCCAATCTTAAATGTTACCAGATTTGGCAGCTGAGCCTTTTCTTTCCTGTCCTCCTTCTTCCTCCTTTTCTCTTTCAGACCCACTCCTTTTTCCTTCCTTTCCTCACCCTACAGGTCCCTCTTTCCCATATTGCAGTTCTGTTCTTGATACATGATGCTACTGTTTATCAATGAAACACGTCCATTACTATGTTTCTTGAGACCTAAAGAAGACTAGGGGCAAAGTACAATACCTTATTTCTCATTTTGTTTGCCTTATCTGATATTTTTGCTAGAGAATCTTCAATGACTGGAACCAAGAGGGGGAGGCCCCGCCAATTCCCTCCTGCACAGCTAACTCCCTCTCGGGGTGCAGTTGATGGAAGGGTTTTGATCTCCCCCCTGGTCTCCTTAGCCCTAAGTGTATGATATATACCACATGCCGGCTTCTCAATTCCCTAGTCTAAAGCAGATCGCTCCAGTATTTGTCTCTTAATCAGTCTCGGTGGTTATTATCTTGATGTTCTTTATGTCATCACATCTATGTGCTTTGTTACTTTTATGAAAATTCAATAGAAATCTTTGAAAATAAAGACATGGATAAGCGAGTTTGGGGTGGAGGGAATTAACTGGCCTGCACAGAGTCCTGACCTCAACCCAATAGAACACTTTTGGGATAAATTAGAGCGGAGACTGAGAGCCAGGGCTTCTCGTCCAACATCAGTGCCTGAACTCACAAATGCGCTTCTGGAAAAATGGTCAAACATTCCCATAGACACACTCCTAAAGCTTGTGGACAGCCTTACCAGAAGAGTTGAAGCTGTTATAGCTGCAAAGGGTGGGCTAACTCAATATTGGACCCTATGGTCTAAGGCCGGGATGCCATTAAAGTTCATGTGCGTGTAAAGACAGGCATCCCAATACTTTGGGTAATATAGTGTATCAATTGCACGGTGCCAGATAGTTAGGGTTGTGCTACTGTTTGTGTGTAGTGGTCACCTTCCAGTATATTAGTAGGCAAATCTGTTTATTGCAATAGAGTTTACATGCAGCTTCTGTTATTTTAGTTAACCTTATCCATTCTGGCCCTGAATTCTATAGCTAGTTTTAGTTTAGGGCACAATAATCAGCATAAGCTAGGACCAGATTAGGCATCTATCTGCCATTTTTGTTAGTTAGAGGTCTGGTTGCATGACTGATTAGAGTCTACTGGGGACTAAGTTAGAGTAGATAGTCTGAATCTGGTACCACACCACTGTTTCTTCTGGTGAGAAGTTATATTACAGGCTGGTTGGACAACGGTTGGAGGATCTCCCTATCACCACTGATCTTGTCTTCAGGTATCCGACACTAAGACAGATGCTGCATCATGATCATCTTCAGGAGCCCCTGCAATTGAATTCTTCTGCTACATTTTGCAACATTTATTTGGAGGTATCTTTATTAATAACTATTAATGCCTGGGTATACGTGCAAAATTCCACCAGGACTTTTGTTAGGCCCTTTGCTGATAACACATGTTTGTACATTGGATGTATGTACAATTATGAACCTTTCATTATATAAAGCTCATATTATTTCCATACTGATGTGCATCTATACTCTTATGGTTTATGTTATATGGTGGTTGCAATAGTTCACCTGCTTCATCTGCTGTTCACAGAGGCCCTGTCCTAGGTGGAGGCACTGCCAACTTTATTATCAAACCCTCTTTTCCATTTAGCGAAAGTTCTGGCTCTCTTTTTTACCTACAGGTTTATCATAATATCTTGTTTGTGGGGGGCCATTTCTCATAATACCCCAAAAGTGGGCTACATATGTTTTCTCTTAGTGACCAGCGGTAAAGAGCAAAATATCAATGAGAACTGCACTCTGTACACAAAGTTGTATTTTATATAGTCCTGATTAGGGATGGGCTTTATGTTCGGGTCGAACATGAGTTCAACTCGAACCAACCGCTCCGGGGACCCAACCTCGGCTTGTGCTCTGGGGGAACCTTAGGACTAGGGACGAGCTTCGAGTTCGAGTCGAACTCATGTTCGACTCGAACATCGGCTGTTCTCAAGTTCGCCGAACAGCGAACAATTTTGGGTGTTCACGGCAAATTCAAAAGCCGCGGAACACCCTTTAAAAGTCTATGGGAGAAATCAAAAGTGCTCATTTTAAAGGCTTATATGCATGGTATTGTCATAAAAAGTGTTTGGGGACCTGGGTCCTGCCCCAGGGGACATGTATCAATGCAAAAAGAAGTTTTAAAAATGGCCATTTTTTCGGGAGCAGTGATTTTAATAATGCTTAAAGTGAAACAATGAAAGTGTAATATTCCTTTAAAATTTGTACCTGGGGGTTGTCTATAGTATGCCTGTAAAGGGGGGCATGTTTCCCATATTTACAACAGTCTGACAGCAAAATGACATTTCAAAGGGAAAAAAAGTCATTTAAAACTACTTGCAGCTATAATGAATTGTCGGTCCGACAATACACATAAAAGTTCATTGATAAAAACGGCATGGGATTTCCCCACGGGGAACCCCGAACCAAAATAGAAAAAAAATGCGTGGGGGTCCCCTTAAATTCCATACCAGGCCCTTCAGGTCTGGTATGGATATTAAGGGGAACCCCGTGCCAAAATTAATAAAAAAATGGCATGGGGTCCCCCCAAAAATCCATACCAGACCCTTATCCGAGCACATAATCTGGCAGGCCGCAGGAAAAGAGGGGGGACGAGAGAGTGCCCCCCCTCCTGAATCGTACCAGGCCACATGCCCTCAACATTGGGAGGGTGCTTTGAGGCAGCCCCCCCAAAGCACATTTGTCCCCATGTTGATGGGGAGAAGGGCCTCATCCCCACAACCCTTGCCCGGTGGTTGTGGGGGTCTGCGGGCGGGGGGCTTATCGGAATCTGGAAGCCCCCTTTAACAAGGGGACCCCCAGATCTCAGCCCCCCGTGTGAATTGGTAATGGGGTACCCCTACCATCTCACAAAAAAAGTGTCAAAAAGGTTAAAAAACACAAGAGACGGTTTTTGACATGTCTTTTATTAATTTCTTCTTCTTTCCGCTTCTTCTTCTATCTTCTTTCTTCTGGTGTTCCTTCGGTGTTCTTCTTCCTCCATCTTCTTCTTCATCTTCTTCTTCTCCATCTTCTTCTTCCTCCGCTCTTCTCTTTTCAATATTTTTATTAGTTTTATAACAACCAACGATACATATATACAGTACATGGTACAATCAAATGCCGATAAGGCGGATCAGATGGGTGCTCATTACAAAACCATATACACTATAATAGTATTCAACAAAAGCATACCACTAGATACAGTAGGACTAAGGACACTTTGCCCTAAGGAGGGTTGTACCTGGGATTATTACAGGAACCGGAACATCAGGTCATTCAGTCAGACCGTCCTGGAACATTATACCGACAACGTCGTTCGGCCGACCCATTTTGTAGCCTATTGTAATCTGGGAGGTTGATTGCTCACGCTGGGCCGTCTCTCCGCCCCAAGGGGATCATACTGTGGAGAAGACTGACCGGGGCAAACCCTCCTGAGAAATTATCTGGTCGGTCTGAAGGGGGAAGCATGGCTACTCAGGTCTGCTAAGAGTGGTACATTGTAGGTGTCATGTTGAGTATCGTGGTCCTGGGTCCATACCTACTATTTGCTATTATATAGTTGAATCTGGCTGCCTTATATCATAACCTAACTTAATGCCTAATAAAAGTATAAGAGAGCCGCTTGCAGCAAATCCTGCTATAGATAAGTTTCATCTCCATTGGAAGAGAGAGAAGAACTGGAAAGGAAGAGGGAAAGAGGATGAGTATAAGCATCAGAGGATGAAAGAGAAACTGGGAAAAGTAAATAGAAGAAGAGAAAAGAAAAGAAGGTCACCTAGAGGAAAATGATCCTCCGCTCTTCTCATCCCGCATCTTCCTCCAGGCTTCTTCTCCGCTCCGTCCGCACGATCCGCCTCAGTGGGAGTCTTCCACCGCGTGACGCTTCGGTTCTTCTGACATTTCTTATATAATGGAGGGCGGGGCCAGCCGGTGACCCCGCCCTCCTCTGATGCACAGGGACTTCCCTGTGGCTTTCCCCGTGTTGTCAGATGAAGATAAAGAAGAAGATGGAGGAAGAAGAATAACACCAAAGGAACACCAGAAGAAAGAAGATGGAAGAAGAAGCAGAAAGAAGAAGAAATTAATAAAAGACTTGTCAAAAACCATCTTGTGTTTTTTAACCTTTTTGACACTCTTTTTGTGAAATGGTAGGACGTACCCCATTACCAATTCACACGGGGGGGTGGGATCTGGGGGTCCCCTTGATAAAGGGGGCTTCTAGATTCTGATAAGCCCCCTGCCCGCAGACCCCCACAACCACTGGGCAAGGGTTGTGGGGATGAGGCCCTTCTTCCCATCAACATGGGGACAAGGTGCTTTGGGGGGCTACCTCAAAGCACCCTCCCAATGTTGAGGGCATGTGGCCTGGTACGGTTCAGGAGGGGGGCGCTCTCTCATCCCCCCCTCTTTTCCTGCAGCCTACCAGGTTGCGCGCTTGGATAAGGGTCTGGTATGGATTTTTGGGGGGGCCCCACACCATTTTTTTTATTAATTTTGGCACGGGGTTCCCCTTAAAATCCATACCAATCCTGAAGGGCCTGGTATGGAATTTAGGGGGACCCCCACGCATTTTTTTTTAAATTTTGGTTCGGGGTTCCCCTGTGGGGAAATTCCATGCCGTTTTTATCAATGAACTTTTATGTGTATTGCCGGACTGACAATTCATTATAGCCGGCACTAGCTCTAGCACTTTTAAATGACTTTTTTTTCCCGACAATTCATTATAGCCGATATTGAATATATTTTGCGCAATATTACCAGTACTCAATATGTGCAAGTTGTGTAAACATAAACAAAATAAAAACTGTTGGGTAGTGGTTGCTCAAGCTATAATTACTAAGATCAATGATCTCTATATTAGCCACATATAGCGATACCCACTATCTACAGGTAAAGTGATAGTGCTAAAATAATATGCTAAAAAATCTATTTTGCTCTTGTGACTCAAAAATCGTGAAAACAAATTGAATCCGTGAGTAAATAAGCATAAATAAATAAATAATTATGAGTGAGCTAATTTTTTCTAAAGTGCTACTGCAAATGTTATGTATAACCCAATATACATAAATACATAGATAATCACAATACCAGCAATAATTTTAAAAAAGGGGCTGTCCAAATTCCTGCAAATGTTACTTTAAAGTGCAATTGGTACGGTGATATAATTATAAAAAAATAGAAAGTATATAACGTTCATGAAAAAAAATGGCATATGTTGAAAAAATATTAAAAATAGGTTTTTCTATTTGGATCTGATCTGTCTTGTATCCTGGGTACGTTAATCTTGTGATGGTGCCTCCTAGTATAGTCTCTCAGAACTCTCACCTTGATTATGCAATAAACAGGCATATGGGTTGTTATGACTTTAAGACGTGGAAGCAGTGTCTGGGAGCCTCTCCTTCTTTGCTGTTATCTATCCATGCTTTCTTCTCTGTCACTCCACTCTAGTAAAACTCAGTATCAAGGGAGATAAAAAAGGGGGGAGGAGGAGAGAGAAGAAAGGCTCCACTAGTGTATTAACGTTTTAAAAATCAAGAGGGGGATATTTATTAGGTTATTATTCTTACATTTAAAACATTAAAAACAGGCAGAATAAAAACTGAATGATCTGGCGTTCTCAGCGCCCTCTCAGTTGTGCTTCAGTGTGCAAGCCGCTCCAGCCAATCCCTACGCGTTACGACACCGTCACGTGTCTTCATTCAGTCCCCAGATGAAGACACACTGAAGCACAAGTGAGAGGGCGCTGAGAACGCCAGATCATTCAGTTTTTACTCTGCCTGTTTTTAATGTTTTAAATGTAAGAAGAATAACCTAATAAATATCCCCCTCTTGATTTTTAAAACGTTAATACACTAGTGGAGCCTTTCTTCTCTCTCCTCCTCCCCCCTTTTTTATCTCCCTTGATATTGAGTTTTACTAGAGTGGAGTGACAGAGAAGAAAGCATGGAGAGATAACAGCAAAGAAGGAGAGGCTCCCAGACACTGCTTCCACGTCTTAAAGTCATAACAACCCATATGCCTGTTTATTGTATAATCAAGGTGAGAGTTCTGAGAGACTATACTAGGAGGCACCATCACAAGATTAACGTACCCAGGATACAAGACAGATCAGATCCAAATAGAAAAACCTATTTTTAATATTTTTTCAACATATGCCATTTTTTTTCATGAACTTTATATACTTTCTATTTTTTTATAATTATATCACCGTACCAATTGCACTTTAAAGTCACATTTGCAGGAATTTTGACAGCCCCTTTTTTAAAATTATTGCTGGTATTGTGATTATCTATGTATTTATGTATATTGGGTTATACATAACATTTGCAGTAGCACTTTAGAAAAAATTAGCTCACTCATTATAAGGGTAAAATGCTTTTAATTCTTAATTGCTTTATAAGGATAAACTGATTTTAATTGATAATTGCTTTTGATTAGTAAGTAGATATATAGAAGCCTAAGTAAGTAGATATAGGAGCCTATGACTTTAAATGAGCTTATAACCTAAAATGAATTTATAACTTCTGTGATATTATCTGTGATATTCTAGCTAGACTTCAACTTCTGCTTTTATTTAGCTACGGAAGCCAGTATATAAAATTAGATGTTAGTTTAAGATAAGTTCTCTTTTTCCCATACATTTGTTTCAGCCATAGACGCCTGACATTTGAATTATTAGATTGAGGTTACACACTTCTCCTCATAGTGACGCACAAGCTTAGTCTATACAGGATGAGAACCAAGGAAGTGAGCTAAAGAAGGTTATGTGGTAACACACAAGGAGAAGTTATGTTATGATGCTATGACGCTATAATGTATATCTTTAACTTGTACTTTGATTGGTCCACCTACGAGTGCACTTGTATTTTGATTGGTCCACCTACGAGTGGAATACGTGACAGTAACTCTATATCTTCAATGTCCGGGCACCCATTAAATCGTATTCATGATTCACGTACTATCTGTGTATGTGTCTTGTTTACCTCACCGGTGAAGGGGTTGATATCCACACACCCAGTGTCCGAGCCTAGGCTAAGAGGTCCGAAAGAACCGATCCTTACAGAGCTGGTACCAGAAGTGGGGTAAGGGCTCTGTAAGGAGTGTCCGGTCCAACATTTGCAGCTGTACTGGCTCAGAGTCATGGTAGCGGATACAGGCCTGTGGCCTACATTTCCAAGAAGTTACCAGTGCAGGTACAGGGCATGCCAGCCTGCCTCCAAAACATTGCTGCATGTGCCATGGCTGTACAGGAGGCCAGTAAAATAGTGTTAGGACACCCCATGACACTTCACACCACCCACACAGTCACTCACCTTCTGCAAAACCTTAACACACAACATATGACAACTCAAAGGGCAAGTGGGTATGAGATTCTTCTCCTCAACACTGCAGGACTTAAAATCAAGTACACACCTGACACAACACCCATTGTGAGAATGCTGCATTCTCTGCTAAAAATTCTACCACAAAGTGAACCAGAGGTGCCCCATAACTGCACCATTTTACTGGAAAAAGTCACATCACCCAGAAGGGATCTCACTGATGTACCGCTTAAAGAGGCAGAGGATGTGTTTGTAGATGGTAGTTGCTCCAGGCCCACTGATCACACTTTTCTAACCGGGTACTCTGTTGTACAGCTACCAGATGTGGTTCTGGAGGCTGATGTTATACCTGGAGGGTCTGCACAGGTTGCAGAACTCACAGCTTTAACCCGGGCATGTACCCTCTTTAAGGACAAAGAGGTGAACATATACACAGACAGCAAGTACGCATACGGGGTGGTACACGACTTCGGGGTCATCTGGGCAAATAGAGGGTTTAAAACGGCAGATAACAAAAATATCTCCAACAAAGAGCAAGTCCTGGCATTGCTAGAGGCAATCAAACTACCCCGCAAAATATCCATTGTCAAAGTGAAGGCTCATACCACTGATAAAGGCACCATAGCAAGAGGGAATGCTCTGGCAGACAAAATAGCTAAAGAAGTTGCTCTTAAAGCTCAAATACCAGCCACCCCTACCACTGTATTTTTTCAACAGGATTTCAACTCCCCAGACTTTCCCACCGTAGCTGCTCAAATGCAATCCTCAGCAACAGAAAAAGATGTGACTTACTGGTCACAGCAAGGATTGACCAAAGACCATAATGGTCTCTGGACAAAAGGGAGGGTGATAGGCATCCCCACAGCCAGTGCTCCTCTTCTTCTGTCTTACCTCCATGGCCCTGGTCACATAGGTACAAAACCCCTTTTAAAACTTTATGAGGAACTATTCTGTACATCTGATTCCCATAAACAAGCAGAAACACTAACCCAGAGTTGCCTAACATGTGCCCAGAATAATGTACAAGGAAAAAGATATGGTCTACATGGAGTATTACCTCCACCCTTAGGCCCACTCCAAGACCTTCAGGTGGACTTCACCCATATGCCCATCCAGAAGGGTAACCTCAAGTACCTACTGGTCATTTTGGACAAATGGTCAGGTTGGGTCGAGGCCATACCCACCACAGGGGAAACCGCAAAGATAGCTGCTAGAGGTATACTTAACCACTGGATCACTAGATTTGGGATCCCTCAGAGAATCTGGTCTGACCAAGGTCCGGCCTTTACCTCCGCTGCTACACAAGAGTTGGCCAAAATACTGGGAATTCAATGGAAACTTCACATCCCCTACCACCCCCAGAGTGCAGGAATGGTAGAAAGGATGAACAGGAATATAAAAGACAAATTAAAAAAGGCAACCCAGGGCACTTTAAAGAATTGGATAGATTTCCTGCCCACTGTTCTATTCCAGATTAGAACCACACCCCACTCAAAAACACTATTTTCCCCCTTTGAAATATTAATGGGCAAACCATGTCAGATAGACATCCCAAAAATGAATTCAGATGAGGATATTAACCTATATTCCTTGCAGGAAAGATATGTGAAAGAACTGGTAAGTAGCATTGAAGAAATCAATGAGCATGTATCTGTCACCCATCTTCCTCTTTCCACAGAACCTACCCATCCCTTCATTCCGGGTGACAAGGTCCTGATCAAGCAGCTGGCCGGAAGGAAAACTACTGGACCCATCTTTACTGGACCTTGGGATATCGAGAAAGTTTCCAGAACAGCTGTATTGACCTCCTACTCACCACAATGGATCCATGCGAGTCGACTGAAGAAGAGCCCCAACTACCCGGACACCCCGGATCCACCAGTACCACCGCCTCACCCCAACCCGGACTATCTGGAAGAACCAACACTCTCAGATCAGGAAATAGAACTGATGGAGGAAATGGAGAACCTAGCCTTGCAGGATCGGGAGAGCAATCAGGAGAGGGAAGAAGGAACCGAACCCAGTCGACCAAGAACAGAAACTTCATATACATCTTATACCTATTTGCCCTAACTTTTACTGTTATTACATGTCTTTGTGTTCTCATGGTATACTATACTTATCAATCATGTGGGTGGTGGAAGGGTAATGGGACCAATGAAACATACCACAGAAATAGGAGAACCCCTAGACCCACTAGAGATGCCCCTAAGGATCCCAAGTGTTGTTACCCCGGCGACATGTCAAGAAGAATGCCCGTTTCTTCTCTTATATTAGGGTACTACAGAACCCCTGGTAATTGTCGCATACCAGCATTAAAAATACTCCTTAAAGCATCCACTAAAAATAAGAGACCCCAAACGGTAATGTGTGTCCCGGCTACACATTCTTTTGTGGTCAGGACCATATTGCAACAAAATAACACTAGAACAAACATCACCCAATTAACTGTAGCCAATATATCAAAAATAGCTATAATGAGGAACAAAGACATCATAATAAGCAACAGGAAAGCAAAACCAGGATTAGGAATTAAGGTGAACAGACCCCCACCTCCCCTACAGGATAGTAAATCATATAGTCTGTTGTCAGAAATTCCCCACCACTTTAAACTACAATATCAATTTGGTAGATCTTTTAGTCGACATGAGAATGTACCCTGCTGGGTATGTTCCCACATGGGAACGGGTAGAACTCAAATGCCCATGGTAGGAAAACCTGTTAGTCTGGAACTATTAACCAATCAGACTGATATACATGAGGTGGCTAACATTACTATCAGGCCCAATCCCATTATTTTTTCGGGTTACACTGATGAGCCAGATTTTTGTTTCTTAAATGGGGCATCACTGATAGAAGGAGGAATCCCCAATGGAGAATTTTGCAGGAACACAAAGGTAAACTTTACACTTCGAGATGTACAAAAGTTCTTGGCAGATAGATCTTTTGAAATCATGGGGTTGAATACTACCACAATCGCTGATGCGGATGAAAGAGTAGGTAATTATACACTCTATAGAATTTCAGATTGTGTTCATGCCAGACATGGAATGGATAAAACACCTTTACATGATTGGCTGAAAACCTATCATATGGAAGACCCCTTCTTCACACCTGACTCAACTCCAAGCTTGGGAGATTGGCTATGTCTGGTAGGACTCCGTTCGGGACGCAGTGTCCAGAACGAAGTTTCTCCTGCCCCACATCTGCCTAGAGGTTGGATGGTGTGTTGTGGCCTCACCTGTCACACCTCCATCCCTATCCCCATTGACCCTGAGACAGGAGGTTGGTGCACCCTGGCCCAAATGATTCCATATATGGGTATTTCAGGAGATTCTCAAACTGTCCACATGGTTCCAGCCCATGGTACACTTTCATTCTCACGCCCTAAGAGAGCAGTCACTACCTGGTGGGAGAAATTATTAGCCTCCATAGGAGGAATAGGAATGTGGTCTGCACTGGAGAATATAGATAAATACGCTGACATCATACTCGGTTTGATAAACTCCTCATCCAGAGATATCAACTTATTAAATGAGGAGACTCTTAAACTGAGAATGCAACAAGAGCTTATCATAATACATCAGGAACAAATGTTAGCTGCTATTACGGGTCTATGTAACCTTATGGATGATAAGGATATGTGTTGTACTTACATCCATAACTTTACTACCCCAATTGAACATTTGACTGTGCCTGATTATCATGATATAATACAGAACCATGCCACTCAAAGAAGTATGCTATTAGAACAGGCCAGGACATTTGCAGATGACTGGAATCCTTTTTCAGGTGTAGGAGGTTGGTTCGGAGGAGTTTGGTCTAACATTACAGGGTTCTTTAAAAAGATAGGCATAGTGTTACTCTTGGTAATAGCTCTGTTTTTTTCCATATACCTAGTTGTTAAGCTAGTATTCTGTATCCTGGGGAAAACAGGGAAACTGAAGATATCAAAGGAGCCAACCCCGGATCCTAATCTGCTCCTTTCATTGCTTCCCCCAAAAGAGAGATGGTGGTATGACAATGCCATGTAAAGTGATCAATGACATCTGGACAGATGACATGATCAAAGGGAGGTTTATAAGGGTAAAATGCTTTTAATTCTTAATTGCTTTATAAGGATAAACTGATTTTAATTGATAATTGCTTTTGATTAGTAAGTAGATATATAGAAGCCTAAGTAAGTAGATATAGGAGCCTATGACTTTAAATGAGCTTATAACCTAAAATGAATTTATAACTTCTGTGATATTATCTGTGATATTCTAGCTAGACTTCAACTTCTGCTTTTATTTAGCTACGGAAGCCAGTATATAAAATTAGATGTTAGTTTAAGAGAAGTTCTCTTTTTCCCATACATTTGTTTCAGCCATAGACGCCTGACATTTGAATTATTAGATTGAGGTTACACACTTCTCCTCATAGTGACGCACAAGCTTAGTCTATACAGGATGAGAACCAAGGAAGTGAGCTAAAGAAGGTTATGTGGTAACACACAAGGAGAAGTTATGTTATGATGCTATGACGCTATAATGTATATCTTTAACTTGTACTTTGATTGGTCCACCTACGAGTGCACTTGTATTTTGATTGGTCCACCTACGAGTGGAATACGTGACAGTAACTCTATATCTTCAATGTCCGGGCACCCATTAAATCGTATTCATGATTCACGTACTATCTGTGTATGTGTCTTGTTTACCTCACCGGTGAAGGGGTTGATATCCACACACCCAGTGTCCGAGCCTAGGCTAAGAGGTCCGAAAGAACCGATCCTTACACTCATAATTATTTATTTATTTATGCTTATTTACTCACGGATTCAATTTGTTTTCACGATTTTTGAGTCACAAGAGCAAAATAGATTTTTTAGCATATTATTTTAGCACTTTAGATAAAAATAAGCTCACTCATAATTATTTATTTATTTATGCTTATTTATTCACGGATTCAATTTGTTTTTCACGATCTTTGTGTCACAAGAGTAAAATAGATTTTTTAGCATATTATTTTAGCACTATCACTTTACCTGTAGATAGTGGGTATCGCTATATGTGGCTAATATAGAGATCATTGATCTTAGTAATTATAGCTTGAGCAACCACTACCCAACAGTTTTTATTTTGTTTATGTTTACACAACTTGCACATATTGAGTACTGGTAATATTGCGCGAAATATATTCAATATCTACTGTATCAAGTGTTGGTGTGAAACACCCCCATTTTGCTGCAATATCGACACCTGATTATTTTATTAGAAATTATCTAGTCATTACTTATTTAATTTACATCTACCAGCGTGAAGGAAAATTTTCACTAATTCATTATAGCCGGCACTAGCTCTAGCACTTTTAAATGACTTTTTTTCCCCTTTAGAAATGTCATTTTGTTGTCAGACTGTTCTAAACTCAGGGAAAAATGCGTCCCTTTACAGGCATACTATAGACACCCCCCCAGGTACGAAATTTAAAGGAATATTACACTTTTATTGTTTCACTTTAAGCATTATTAAAATCACTGCTTCTGAAAAAATGGCAGTTTTTAAAACTTCTTTTTGCATTGATACATGTCCCCTGGGGCAGAACCCGGGTCCCCAAACACTTTTTAAGACAATACCATGCATATAAGCCTTTAAAATTAGCACTTTTGATTTTTCATGTTCATGTCCCATAGACTTTAACGGTGTTCGCGTGTTCGAACAAATTTTTTGCCTGTTCGCATGTTCTGGTGTGAACCGAACGGGGGGTGTTCGACTCATCCCTAGTCCTGATCCAAGCACTGCATTCACTATGTTGTATGTTATAACTCTTACCCCTAAACTGAATATGCTATGTTTTACATTATTTTCATAAACTCTGCACTGTAAACATTATGTTGTATGCTTGAGCCCTGCATTTTATATGCTATGTTGTACATTGTATTCTGGAGCCCTCCCCTAATCGTGCTTTGTTGTACATAATAGTCCTGACCCCTACACTGTATAGGCTTGTAAAATGTTGTACATTATACTCCTTACCCCTGCACTGTATACAATATATTGCAGTGTAATTGGTGTTTTTTATCACTGTATTCTCTGCAAAGCCTGTAGGTTTGCCACACTTTAAATACACTGTACAGACTAAAACTTGTTGCTAGCTAAACATATATATAAAGTATAAAAACTTTACTGATAAACAAAACCTTTTTGGCTGTGTTTATGATGTTTTTTGATGAATCCTCCAGTGCCAGGCGGGATTCTTATGAAAAACTACTGCAAGTATATCTTTAGGCTCCATTCACACTAGCGCGTTTTTTGATGCATTTTGCATTTTGCAGAAATGCACGGGAATTTTTTAACATGGGTTCCTATGGAACATGTTCACATCAATGCCTTTTTGTTTCTCTGCATTTTTGGAAAGGGTCAGGGACTTTTTTTCATGCAAAATGCAGCGTTTTGCATGTAATAGAATTCAATGGACAAGCATCAAAAACGCAAGTGCACCGTTTTTGCAGCATTTTTGCAGCGTTTTTGATGCGTTTTTGATGCGTTTTTGCCGGGGGTTTTTTTTTTTTCAATTTTTTTTCAATTTTTTTTTTAGACTGTAAAAAAAAACTGTAAAAAAAAAAAAAAAAGCAAATCGCGGCAAAAACGCTGCAAAAACGCTGCAAAAACGCTGCTCAAAAACGTGGCAAGCATGAAAAAAAAACCGCCAAAAACGCCCAAAAGCAACATGCATAGGTGTGAATCGAGCCTTAAGTCTGGTTCACACCTATGAATTTTTTAGTGCATGTTCAGTTTTGCAGAAACACACTACAGTCCATTTAACATGGTTTCCTATGGGTCAAGTTCACATTTGTGCATTTTATGGAAAGAGCTAGGGACTTTTTTCTGGTTTTTGGTTCCATAGACTTCAATGGATCAAAAATGTGTATTGAAAAATGCAAAATGCACCTGGAATATGCAAACTGCAACCTGCATAGGTGTGAATCGAGCCTTAAACCATAGCCATATGGCCATGCTCACTTTTTGCTCACCGTGCTCACTTTGAGCTATCTCCCTCTTTAACAATTGTCTCTCTTTTTCACACTCAGGCCCCATTCACACTAGCGTGTTTTTTGATGCATTTTGCATTTTGCAGAAATGCACGGGAATTTTTTAACATGGGTTCCTATGGAACATGTTCACATCAATGCTTTTTTGTATCTCTGCGTTTTTGGAAAGGGTCGGGGACTTTTTTTCATGCAAAAAGCAGCGTTTTGCATGTAATGGTTTTCAATGGACAAGCATCAAAAACGCAAGTGCACCGTTTTTGCAGCGTTTTTGATGCGTTTTTGGTGCGTTATTGGTGCGTTTTTGCCGTTTTTTTTTTGTTTTTTTTGTAATTTTTTTTTAAGACTGTAAAAAAAAATGAAAAAAAAAAAAAAAACGCAAAACGCAAATCGCGGCAAAAACGCGGCAAAAACGCGGCTCAAAAACGTGCCAAGCATGAAAAAAAAACCTCCAAAAACGCTCAAAAGCAACATGCATAGGTGTGAATCCAGCCTAAGGCTGGATTCACACCTGTGCAGTTTTAGTGCTTTTTTGCATTTTGCAGATTTGCACCACATTCCATTTACCATGGTTTCCTATGGAACACGTTCTGTAGTGCAAATTTGCAAAATGCAAAAAGCACTAAAAATGCATAGGTGTGAATTCAGCCTAATGCTGGCCATACACTATACAGAAAATCGGCCGAACCCATTTTCGAAAAAAGAACGTTCGGTAATGACCGCAAACGATCACGCCATCAGGTAAGTAAAGATTTTCGATCGTTAAATCGTTTATGAACAGCAATGTATCGTTTTTTCGTTCGTTTTTTTCATTTATAAAAGGAAGCGTCAAAATGTGTTTGACCTCTGTACTGTGACTTCCTGTGTTTGACGAGGAGCAACATACGTTCGTGCGTACGTCGGAACGAACCCTCTACCTACAATATGGATGTGGATGAAAGGACCATTGGCATAGTCATGCTTGGAGTGATGGCTATCCAACAAGCAGAGGAACCCATAATCAAAAGGCGAAGGTTATGGAGTAAAGAGTGGCTCAAGAACCGGGATGACTTCTCTCATATGAGATTGGTTCGAGAGCTCCAAGAAAACAATCCCGATGACTATCGGAACTATCTCAGGATGCCTGATGAGTCCTTTCAGCTCTTATTGAGTAAGGTGTCACCCCTTATTACCAAAAAAGACACCGTTTTAAGACCAAGCATCCCAGCAGAGCAGAGACTGGTAGCAACACTTCGGTTTCTGGCAACTGGCCGAAGTTATGAAGATTTAAAGTTCACTACCGGAATCTCTGCCCAGTCACTTGGCCGCATCATACCAGGGACCTGCCAAGCCATTATAAAGATCATGCAAGAGGAATACCTAAAGGTAATGACACACTGCTTTTATTTTTAACTCTCAAACACTGTACAGCTTGCTTTGTTTAACTTTGATTTTAGAAGCTCTAAACATATCAGTAAACTCAAACTAGTTCATAACATGTCAAACTGACAAACATAACATATTTAAACTCAAATGTATGTTATTCACAAAGATGTGTACTGATAATCATGTCCCCAGTTGCTTTGTTGACGATCCTGCTGTGGGAATGGTACGTTCCACGGATGCATTTGTTGAGGTACTTGCAATGATTGTGGGTGTGTGGTTTGCAATGATTGTGGGTGTGTGGTTTGCAATGATTGTGGGTGTGTGGTTTGCAATGATTGTGGGTGTGTGGTTTGCAATGATTGTGGGTGTGTGGTTTTGTGCTCAGCTAAGTGTGTATTTGTGGTCAGCTCCCCCCTTAACCCTTTATTAAGAAGTTGAATGAGTAATGGTTCCAGTAATTGTTTTTGGTCTTCTGACATCCTGCGCATTTTCTTTGCTGCAAATGCACCCAGGTCATCACATTCATCCTTCTTCTGATTTAACGCTGCAGATGCTTGTAGTAGAAAGTTGCCTGTTGCATCTTGCTTTGTCTTTCTCTTTTTGGTAATGCTTACTGGTGGTGATGTGACAGTTTGTGTTTCACTGCCAAATAGATCCTGTATAATAAAGTCAATTGTTTTAATTTTTTGACAATTAAGCCTTAGATTTTTTTGTAACATATATTTTTATCTTTGCACAGCTGCCATCATCTGTGGAGGAGTGGAAAGCAACTGCCAAACAATTTGAAGACTATTGGAATTTTCCAAACTGTGGTGGTGCCATAGACGGCAAACATGTTCGGATAATACCCCCAGCAAACTCAGGCTCATTCTTCTTCAATTATAAAGGCTACTTTAGTATTGTCCTAATGGCAATTGTCAATGCCAAATATGAATTTATTTATGTTGACATAGGGAAAAATGGCAGAAATTCGGATGGGGGGATACTAGAGAAGACCTCTTTTTTCCATCACTTAAAAAATGGACTTCTACATCTCCCAGCCCAAGAGGATACAGTTGAAGGTCTCAACTTCTCATTTGTTGCGGATGACGCGTTTGCGTTATCAGAGCATATTTTAAAACCTTTTGCCCTCAAAAACCTGACCCCTGATCAAAAAATTTTTAATTATCGGTTATCTCGGGCTAGACGAGTGGTTGAAAACGCGTTTGGCATTATGGCCAACCGTTTTAGAATATTTCACACTGCAATAAATGTAGCCCCCTCAAGAATTGACACAATAGTACATAGTTGCTGTGTGTTACACAACTTCTTACGGCGTACTAGCTCCACCTACATGACCCAATCCCAGTTGGACCGGGAAGATATTTTGTCTGGGGATGTCACGCCTGGTGAGTGGCGTAATGACACCGAAGGCTTATTAAACCTAGGCCGTGCCCCACCACGTCTCTCCAGTCAAGTAGCTCGCCAGAGTCGCATTGATTATATGCAGTATTTTCTGGGTCCTGGAGCAGTCGATTGGCAAAACAATGTCTAAATGATATGTACATTTGAGTGGCTGCATTTATATATTATTTTTTTTCTTAATACAGATGTTATGTAAGATTTTTCTTTAAATAAAAAAAAATACCAAGTTACATGTGCTTTGATTTTTGGCTGTATTCTCTTAAATGTTTAGTTTCAGATGTGTACATATAAAGGTGTATATTAAAACATAATATTCTGACTTTACCTGACTGTCTGCCATTTCGTCAAATGTTCCATCTTCTTCATCTCCTGAAATATTCTCACTGATACTGTCTAAACTTGACACAGAGGGTCGTGCTTCCTCCTGGTCAGTCAGAAAACGTAGACTCTCAAAATACCACAGGCGTGGCACATATACTTCATCTGCACCTGCACCAGATCTTTTGGATTCATTAATTTTATTTAATTCTTTTTTGAAGATCGTACGCAGATTGGCTATTTTTTTGGTCACATAGGATATATCTGCTTTTGCATACACAACAGTGCATAGTTCCACTAATTTAGTATACGCTTCTTTACGTTTTTGCCGATCTGAGTAGTCTTTGGAGCGCACTTTCCATAGACATGTAAGGTCTCGGTACATTTCAATGAATTGTGGCAGGAAATGTGGTGATGTAAATTTGTCCACCATTGCTCCTGTATTAATAAAAAATGCAGCATTGTTCAGTTGCCAAACTACACCTAACAATTAATACCCTAGAACTATTGTACTGGTCTGCTTACCTTCACTTCTTAAATCTTCTGTGTATTGGCCAGTGTAATCCTTTTGTCTGGTCAGTGGCAAGACAACGTTCTGTTCTGTGTGTGTTAAGCACCATACACACGATCGGACCTTGTACAAACTTTCCCGTTGTTTTTTTTGGAAAAAGGGCCTTGTCTCTCTGAACTTGTATTGCATGCAGACGGTCTGACGTTTAGGCAACAAACACGAACGTAGTCACGTTACAACGTACGGATGACACTTCCAAAGAAGACGTAAAATTCTTCAGCGTCAACGCTTCGGGCTCCCTCTGCTAATTTCCAATTATTATACGTTTGTCAGTGCAGATTCGTGCGTTATCTTGCGTTTACGACCGTTTGTAAAATTGTATGACAACCAGCCATGTTACACAATCCTAGGAGAGAGTGTGTTGTTTATGGGCTTGCAGTTCTTGCTGTGACTCTAGCCCGGTCCAGGAATAGTCAGAGTAGTAGGATGAGGATTATTTGGGCCAAAACTTGGCTACTTAATCGTGACCAATTTAGCCATATGCCCTTGCTGCGTGAGCTGCAAGAGAATAATCCAAATGATTCTCTGAATTATCTCCGGATGACGGACTCCTGCTTTCAGCAACTATTGTCCTTGCTGTCCACCTATATCATGAAGCAGGACACCTGCATGAGGGCTGCTATTCCAGCAGAGCCAAAGCTCATAGCTACCTTACGTTATTTGGCGACAGGGAGGGGTCCCCAGGATATCAAGTTTACCACTTGGATCTCTCACAAGGCTCTGGGAGAGATTATTCCTGAGACATGTAGTGCTATTATCCAAGTCCTGCAGAAGGACTATATTCGTGTAATTTTTTTGGATTTAATATCACCTTTGTGTTTTTCAAAATTATTTTAGAATTTTATTATTCCATCCTTCCCATTTTTGTAATATGCTGGGAATGAATGCCCTCTTTGTCCTCATGCATGCTGTAACTTTTTGGTGGCCTACATGCATATTTTCCTTCACTAACCTCACCAGCATGCTACCCTTGGCCCACACACACCTAGCCTAGTAATTTCAAACTGTTTTTTTTTAGGCTTCATTTTCATGTTTACCACAAACACCCTCTAAAATGTGTCCCAATATTATTCCTGTCCTTTAAATTCATGCAGAGTGCAAGATTCCCTTTTTGTTTGTGCAAATACTTATCCCCCCCCCTAAAAAAAAAAACAAAAAACAGTCAACCGATATAACTACTCTATCTGCTGATTTTGCAAAACACATACATAGTATACCTTATTTTTTTTGGTAAGATTGCTGACTAAATTCTCCCAAGCATGTAGTGCAAGGGCCTGCAAGATTACCTTCAAAAGGTCAAAATGATACGTTCGTTAGGATGAATTTAGCATTATGAGGGGCTCACACCATCCCTGTGCTGTGCTGACTTCCTGTGTTTATAACTTTATCCTAACGAATAATCCTAATTAACGAACATTGTTATTATTTTGTCCGATGTATGTCAAAATGTGTATAGATTTGAACAATGTGCCTTCTGATTGACGGATTTGCCCACTTCTTACCTGGCCACTGGCCTGACAATGTTCTAAAGATGGATGGTCAGGCAAAATATTAAATAATTTTTCATGCATTTAGCTCTCATGGAAGTGTAGAGGTTTACTTGTCAAAACCAGCTACCAATTCAACTCCCCCCCCCCCCCTTAAAGTTTACGAATGTGCCACCAGAGGGGGTGAGGGAGCATATAATTAGAATGTAGCCTTTTTTGGATGTTGGGATGAATGGACGCCACTCTGATGGAGATGTGATGATACGTACTGAATTTTAGGATATTATACAAAAAGGGACATTAATTTTTTAAAATGCTCTTGACAATATTGAGGTACTAAATTTAGGCTTTGGGGCAGATGAGGCTACATTGCCTCAGAGAAAAGTGATGAGCCTTTTTCCCCACCAGCTCAATAGGCTGTGATGCCAGCTAGGGCAAGTGCATGTGCTGGTTTGGGCTCCCAGAATGCCCGTCTTGTCATTGAACAATATATGGACTACTTTTTTACTTGCTGATTAATTAGTTTACTTCTTAATAAAATGAGATTTCCAAGGAAATACTGTTGTCTGTTTACTAGCTTTGCAAATAGCCTTGATCTTTTTCTTTTTTGCCACTAGTGCAAACCAACCTGATGTGCAACATGAGGTGCCAATCTCACTTTGAGCTAACTATTATATTGTGCTGTGTCTCAGCTACACACATTTTAGAGTACACTGTCAATGTAACCACAGCAACTTAACAAATATACTGGTATTGAGCATTGAAATAAAAAAACACACATTGTTTTGTTTCAAAAATGTTTTTATATGTGCACATTCCTGTGCGTTTTTTTCTTTGCACAAACAGGCATATTCTAAAAGTGAACTTTTATGACAACCTCGAACTTACAAAGTTCAACATTAACAAAATATTTTAAATTTTTATTTTCTGGATTTATTATAAACAATTATTTACACAAATTTTAGCATAAAAAATCTTAAGGTAAAATTTTTGAGTATTTTTTTTTTTTTTTTTGATATTTTGTGTGTAATTATTTTTTCAGAATATATTTTTTTTTGTTTTTAATTTTTTATCTCATTTTTTAATCGAAAATTCTTGATAAATATTTAGATCAAATTTTTTTTTTTTTTGGTTTTTATATCATTTTTTTTGATAAAATTTGTATAAAAGATTTAGATAAAATTTAGGTTTTTTTTTTTTTTTTTTTTAGATTATTTTTTTATCATTTTTTTGGGTAAAATTTTCTTCATTATTTTCTTAATTTTTTTTTTTTTTTTTTTAGATTATTTTTTTATCATTTTTTTGGGTAAAATTTTATTTTCTTCATTATTTTCTTAATTTTTTTTTTTTTTTTTTTAGATTATTTTTTTATCATTTTTTTGGGTAAAATTTTCTTCATTATTTTCTTAATTTTTTTTTTTTTTTTTTTAGATTATTTTTTTATCATTTTTTTGGGTAAAATTTTCTTCATTATTTTCTTAATTTTTTTTTTTTTTTTTGGCAATTAACAAACATAAACAATAATTTGAACATTATCATGCAGCAGGAAATGAAGAACATGATAGATGTTTATGGACGTCAAAAGTGTTTAGATTCTACCCAAAACATCTATCATGTCCTTCATTTCCTGCTGCATTGTGTTGAGACGAGCTCTCATGGCATCAATTTCGGCGTTCCAGAGCATTATCTGACCTATGAGCCTTTGGGCGCTGTCTGTTGTAAAGTGGTCAGGTGGCTCTTCCACAACCAGAACATCACCTAAAAAAGTGAGAAAAAAACATGTATTTAGAAATATGCAGGCATACATAGATTACCTGAAGCTGGGGTGTCAGACACTCACCTGGTGAGGTACAGGCTCCCACTTCCCCCACCTCTCTTTCATCATTTGTGATGCTGGTGCTGGGTTCAGGTTGGGGGTCCCGTCGATGTTGTGGCTCCCGGCGAGGTTGTGGGTCCCGGGGATGTTGGTTGTCCCGACGAGGTTGGGGGTCCTGTTGACCCTGTTGTCGGCGTCTTTGATTCCCTATGAACAATTAAAAAAAGGTATACTTAGCACACAGATATTTATGGCCCGAAATAGGAATATGAAACATTGCTTTCAAGTGGTGTACAATTGTCTGTTTAGGAAGAGAACCAAGTTGAAGACATGAAACCGAGCCCTTTCTTTGATGGCCGTCTCCATCCAGCCTACCTTACGGCATTTGGGTCGCACGCAATATCTATGCTTGTTTGTTGTTAACCATTTTATTGCCCTCTCTATGTATTTAATATTGTTAAATAAAAAGTTTATTATTTTACATTCTTTTCTCTTATTCACCTGGAATACTTTAGCACCGCTATAATCCCCTGTCCCTTTACTCATTGGTTATGATTAAAAAGACCTTCGACCCCAAATTGAATACTTACCTTTTTGTGTGAAGTTTTTATGGTGTCCCACACTAGTGCTCCTGAGTCCAGATGTGTAAACAGCTGCTGTGTCCTCTCCTTACATTCCACTGAATTAATTAACATTTCAAAGACATCTAGACAACAATGTCTTTTAAATTCGTTCAATCACATAAATGATCATGACCAAAACAGTCATAAGCCTATATCAGTTTCAAAAAGTCGTATTCATTGGCAAACGATCACTGTTGGTCCTTACGAACGTTATTTCATACCCGCGAACGTTATTTAACCACCTACGAACATTCTGTATAACAGTCAAGAAAAGCACATGGAGAAGCAGGCAAGTGAAGAATCATAAATGGGACACACAAGTACTTACTTTTTCGAAGTTCCTTCCTTATTTTGAGGTACTGATCTGGCTCCCTGTTTTTCAGGTCAGACCAGCGCTTCCTCAGTTGGTCCTTTTTTCTATGGACCCCAAACTTCCGCTCCAAGGCCTTCACCACATCAGTGAGGATTTTGTCCTTGACCAAATTGGGATGTGCATATGGGCCATGTTTCCCATCATAATCTTGTTTTTTCAAGATTCCAACCATCTCCACCATCTCCTCAAATGTCATGTTGGTGGCCTTTCTGGATCTGCATTCAGACACATGTGTCTCCGCCATTGTTGCTCCTCACTACGCACCGAACAGAAAAGGGGCGGGCAATATTCAAGAAAAAGAACGTCAGGGGCGGAGTTTCAGGCATGCGCCGTCTATGTCAAGTTAACACGCGGTACGAACGAATGCGTGATGCCGTTCGGGTAGCGGAGTTTTCACGCATAGTGTATATCAATCGAACGAGCGTGTGATGTAAGATTACGTTCTGTTTGTGTGCGAGACAAAGGCAATCCGAGAGTCCCCGCGAAAAGAAGCTGGTTCTAAATTCTGTCGCTCCCGTTCGTAATTTATAATGACATTTTTTAAAGTAGAAATGTCATTTTGCTCTCTAACTGTTTTAAACAGGGGAAACATGCGCCCCTTTACAGGCATACTATAGACACCCCCCCCTAGGTAATACATTTAAAGGAATATTACACTTTTATTGTTTGACTTTATTCATTAGTAAAATCACTGTTCATGAAAAAATGTGTTTTTGGTAAACTTTTCTGTCCATTCATACATGTCTCCTGGGGCAGGACCCAGGTCACCAAACACTTTTTATGGCAATACCATAAATATAAGCCTTTAAAATTACCACTTATAATTATTCATGTTCAACTCCCTTAGACTTTAACGGTGTTCACGTGTTAAAACCAATTTTTGGCCTGTTCAAATGTTCTGGTGCAAAACTAACAGGGGGCTGTTGGTCTCATCCCTAATGGCAATTAGCTTGCATATTATGTCTTAAAATTATCACTTTGGAATTCTACCATAGACTTTTATAGGTTGGCAAATGAGAAAATGTTGTATGGGGCACACTGCAAACAGCCCCCCCCCCCCACAGCTGCCCTACTGTCAATGCAGCGTGACCTGTGACCAATACAGCGTGACCTGTGCCACATACAGCATGACCTGTGCCCAATACAGCCTGGTCTGCCTGTGCACCATACAGCCCCACATATGCTGAGGAAGAGGCAAGCTACTAGGATCAGCAGAGAGCGGGATTGGCCACTGTACTAGCTTTCATTTGAATTATCCCGTCTTCCCGGGGCTCATCACATAGCCCCACCTCTTGGCCCGACGCCTTTGATGACGTCACATGTCCCGCATTGGATCGGCGTTCTATGAAATGCACTGGCCCAAAAGGTGGAGCTATGTGACGTGAGCCCCGGGAACATTGGAAGTCCTAATGAAAGCTCTTACATCGGGCAATTCAGCTCTGCTGATACGGACAGCTCGCCTCTTCCTCTCCTCTCTCTTCCCCTGGCTGGGAGACTGTGCCGGCGGGGCTCTTATCCTCACTGGGCCCCACTCGGCTGCGGGCCCCGTAGCGCCTGCATGGGTCAATATGGTGGTAGTTACGACCCTGAATGCATAGTACTTTTTTGGGGTACAAAAAGTGAGTCCCATATCAATAGACAGCAGTGGCCAAAAAGGATTAGGACAAGAATGAGAAATGCTGGAGTCAGAATGATCTTCTTTCCTATTTGGACACATTACAAATTATAAAGTCATGACATGAAAATTGTTGATGAATGATGTCCAAAAATTTAAATGATGTTGGTTTTACACACACAAGAACTTTAGAGCCAAGAAGAGCCTGGGCCCAGCAGCCAGACAACAACTGAGTGCAGGATCCCTCCCCTGCGTCCTCCCAAAAAAAGGGCCAGGAAGAGCCAACATCTGGATGAGGCCACAGCTGAGTTCTTAACTAGGGCTACTTCTCTGATAAACACAGCACCCGATAGTGCTGAAGGGTTTGGCAGTTTTAATGCTAGTAAGCTCCGTGAGCTTGACGCAGATCAAAGGGAGCTATGTGAGGCTCTAATCATCCAGCTCTTCAGCAAGGCCAGGAAACAAGAGCTAACCACTAAATCTCATGTGTGTCATTTGAACAACACTCCTCCACAACAAACCTACCCACCACAGCAAGCCCACCCACCTGAGCAGCATGGTGGTCAGTGGCAAAATCAGCCCCAAGGATACACAACAAGGCCACTGGTGTGGGGAGTTTAGGGGCTAAGAATTTAGCAGGTTGAATTTTTGGATTTCAGTATGATTTAATAAGCTATATTTTTTCGTTTGATGTGTATCGTTTGCTCTTTTTCTTTTTAAATTATATTTTTAAATTGTGAGGACAGAGAACATGTCTAATAATTTTGTAAGTTTATTTATGTTGTGAATGCACAATAAGCAAAATGGCCTTACAAAACAAACAAAAAGGATTGATATCACTAGAACACAAATCATAACTAAAATATGTTACAACCAGCAAAGCAGATTTATTCTTAAGCCATTAAAAATTCACGATCGGAGTTTTGTGGACAGAAAGTTTGTCCGTTCGTAGCCAACAAAAGTCCGAATTAAAAAAAATTTGTCCGATGGAGCGTACACACGGTCAGATGTTTCTCCAGAACTGCTAATTTACATGTTTGTTGTCAAAAAGTCCGAGCGTGTGTACGGGCCTTTATATAGTTGGTGTTGACGCTTGGTCATGAGGTTTGGACGCGAACGTATTTGACACGAATATTTCCCTTCCGGGTTAAATTATTTTCAACCATGCGCAGTAGCAACCATTCGTTTTTTCACGGACGAATAACGCATTAAACTTGCAATTTATCGTACGTTCGGCATAAAATTTCCAAACTTGCCGTTCGTTTTTTTTCCACAAAATTGTCACAAAAGATTATCGATTTGTGCCCATTAACTTGCCGAAAAACGAACGAAGTGTCTATATGAACGATTTTTCGGCCGATTTTCTGTATAGTGTATGGCCAGCATAATGCTGGCCATACACTATACAGAAAATCGGCCGAACCCATTTTCGAAAAACGAACGTTCGACCGTGACCGCAAACGATCGTGCCATCATATAATGTCCGATAATCTGTTCAGTGGACATGAATAAATAATTTTGTGTTCGTTTTTTTACATATACCTAGTGCAGGCAGTTCGGACGGGAAACACATTAACCTTGCAATTTATCGTACGTTCGGCAGAAATTTTCCAAACATGCCGTTCGTTTTTTTTCCACAAAAACGTCACAAACGATTATCGATTTGTACCCACTAACTTGCCGAAAAACGAACGAAGTGTCCATACGAACGATTTTTCGGCCGATTTTTCGTATAGTGTATGGCCAGCATAAGGCTCGATTCACACCTATGCATGTTGCTTTTGAGCGTTTTTGGAGGTTTTTTTTTCATGCTTGCCACGTTTTTGAGCCGCGTTTTTGCCGCGTTTTTGCGGCGTTTTTGCCGCGTTTTTGCCGCGATTTGCGTTTTGCGTTTTTTTTTTTTTTTTTTTTTTTTTTCATTTTTTTTTACAGTCTTAAAAAAAAATTACAAAAAAAAAAAATAAAAAAAAAATAAAAAAAAAAAACGGCAAAAACGCACCAAAAACGCACCAAAAACGCATCAAAAACGCTGCAAAAACGGTGCACTTGCGTTTTTGATGCTTGTCCATTGAAAACCATTACATGCAAAACACTGCTTTTTGCATGAAAAAAAGTCCCCGACCCTTTCCAAAAACGCAGAGATACAAAAAAGCATTGATGTGAACATGTTCCATAGGAACCCATGTTAAAAAATTCCCGTGCATTTCTGCAAAATGCAAAATGCATCAAAAAACGCGCTAGTGTGAATGGGGCCTAACTCTGGACAGGTTTTCTTAGAAATAAGCCTTAGGCTTAATTCACATCTATGCATGTTGCTTTTGAGCGTTTCTGCAGTGTTTTTTGCGGTGCTTGCCGTGTTTTTGAACAGCGTTTTTACAGTGTTATTTCAGGGTTTTTGCCGCGCTTTGCGTTTTTTTTTTTACATTTTTTTTATACTGTATACAATGTAAAAAAAAAAAAAAAAAAAAAAACAGCAAAACACAGCACTAACGCTGCAAAAATGCTGTAAAAACGCTATAAAAATGCTGTACTTGCGTTTTTGATGCTGGTCCATTGAATTCTTTTACATGCAAAACGCTGCATTTTGCATGAAAAAAGTCCCTGACCCTTTCCAAAAACGCAGAGGCACAAAAATGCATTGATGTGAACATGTTCCATAGGAACCCATGTTAAAAAATTCTCATGCATTTCTGCAAAATGCATCAAAAAATGCATTGGTGTGAATGGAGCCTTAGATGGCTTGCTACATGTTAAAACATATAACAGAGTAGAGGAATGGATGGGACACCAGAATGCTACTTTTCTATGGACCATAAGTTATTTGAGCACACAGCCATTAAATTAACAGGAGTGAATGCTATGCTTGGGCCCTGTCACCAAGAGCCAGTTACACTCTCTGAGCCTTCTGTAGGGATACCACAGCTCTTAGGCTCCATTCACACTAGCGCGTTTTTTGATGCATTTTGCATTTTGCAGAAATGCATGGGAATTTTTTAACATGGGTTCCTATGGAACATGTTCACATCAATGCTTTTTTGTATCTCTGCGTTTTTGGAAAGGGTCGGGGACTTTTTTTCATGCAAAAAGCAGCGTTTTGCATGTAATGGATTTCAATGGACAAGCATCAAAAACGCAAGTGCACCGTTTTTGCAGCGTTTTTGCAGCGTTTTTGGTGCGTTTTTGGTGCGTTTTTGCCGTTTTTTTTTTTTTTTTTTTTTTTTTAAGACTGTAAAAAAAAATGAAAAAAAAAAAAAAAAAACGCAAAACGCAAATCGCGGCAAAAACGCGGCAAAAACGCTACAAAAACGCTGCTCAAAAACGTGCCAAGCATGAAAAAAAAAAACCTCCAAAAACGCTCAAAAGCAACATGCATAGGTGTGAATCGAGCCTAAGGCCTGATTCACATCTATGCATTTTTAGTGCTTTTTGCATTTTGCAGATTTGCACTACGGAACGTGTTCCATGGAAACCATGTTACATGGACTGTAGTGCAAATCTGCAAAATGCAAAAAGCACTAAAAATGCATAGGTGTGAATCAGGCCTGAGGCTCCATTCACACTAGCGCGTTTTTTGATGCATTTTGCATTTTGCAGAAATGCATGGGAATTTTTTAACATGGGTTCCTATGGAACATGTTCACATCAATGCTTTTTTATATCTCTGCGTTTTTGGAAAGGGTCGGGGACTTTTTTTCATGCAAAAAGCAGCGTTTTGCATGTAATGGATTTCAATGGACAAGCATCAAAAACGCAAGTGCACCGTTTTTGCAGCGTTTTTGCAGCGTTTTTGGTGCGTTTTTGCCGTTTTTTTTTTTTTTTTTGTAATTTTTTTTTAAGACTGTAAAAAAAAATGAAAAAAAAAAAAAAAAAAAAACGCAAAACGCAAATCGCGGCAAAAACGCGGCAAAAACGCGGCAAAAACGCTACAAAAACGCTGCTCAAAAACGTGCCAAGCATGAAAAAAAAACCTCCAAAAACGCTCAAAAGCAACATGCATAGGTGTGAATGGGGCCTTAGGCCCCATTCACACTAGCGCGTTTTTTGATGCATTTTGCATTTTGCAGAAATGCACGGGAATTTTTTAACATGGGTTCCTATGGAACATATTCACATCAATGCTTTTTTGTATCTCTGCGTTTTTGGAAAGGGTCGGGGACTTTTTTTCATGCAAAAAGCAGCGTTTTGCATGTAATGGTTTTCAATGGACAAGCATCAAAAACGCAAGTGCACCGTTTTTGCAGCGTTTTTGATGCGTTTTTGGTGCGTTTTTGGTGCGTTTTTGCCGTTTTTTAAATTTTTTTATTTTTATTTTTTTTTTTTTTAATTTTTTTTAAGACTGTAAAAAAAAAACGAAAAAAAAAAAAAAAAAACGCAAAATGCAAATCGCGGCAAAAACGCGGCAAAAACGCGGCTCAAAAACGTGCCAAGCATGAAAAAAAAACCTCCAAAAACGCTCAAAAGCAACATGCATAGGTGTGAATCGAGCCTTATGCTGGCCATACACTATACAGAAAATCGGCCGAAAAATCGTTCATATAGACACTTCGTTCGTTTTTCGGCAAGTTAATGGGCACAAATATATAATCGTTTGTGACGTTTTTGTGGAAAAAAAACGAACGGCAAGTTTGGAAATTTTCTGTCGAACGTACGATAAATTGCAAGTTTAATGCGTTCTTCGTCCGTGAAAAAACGAATGGTTGCTACTGCGCATGGTTGAAAATAATTTAACCCGGAAGGGAAATATTCGTGTCAAATACATTCGCGTCCAAACGTCATGACCAATCGTCAACACCAACTATATAAAGGCCCTCACACACGATCGGACTTTTTGACAACAAACATGCAAATTAGCAGTTCTGGAGCAACATCTGACCGTGTGTACGCTCCATCGGACAAATTATTTTTTGTGACTTTTGTTGGCTACGAACGGACAAACTTTCTGTCAACAAAACTCCGATCGTGTGTGCACAAAATACCATCGGACTTTAGTCCAAAGTACAAACACGCATGGTCGGAAGCAAGGACCATCACGAATTTTTAATGGCTTAAGAATAAATCTGCTTTGCTGGTTATACTGACAGAGTACAGACAAACATATTTTAGTTATGATTTGTGTTCTAGTGATAGCAATCCTTTTTTTTGTTTTTGTTTTTTAAGGCCATTTTGCTTATTGTGCATTCACAACATAAATAAACTTACAAAATTATTAGACATGTTCTCTGTCCTCACAATTAAAAATTAGAATTTCAAAAGAAAAAGAGCAAACGATACACATCAAAATAAAAAATATATCTTATTCAATCATACTGAAATCAAAAAATTCAACCTGCTAAATTATTAGCCCCTAAACTCCCCACACCAGTGGCCTTGTTGTGGATCCTTGGGGCTGCTTTTGCCACTGACCACCATGCTGCTCAGGTGGGTGGGCTTGCTGGCGTGGGTAGGTTTGTTGTGGAGGAGTGTTGTTCAAATGACACACATTAGATTTAGTGGTTAGCTCTTGTTTCCTGGCCTTGCTGAAGAGCTGGATGATTAGAGCCTCACATAGCTCCCTTTGATCTGCCTCAAGCTCACGGAGCTTACTAGCATTAAAACTGCCAAACCCTTCAGCACTATCGGGTGCTCTGTTTATCAGAGAGGTAGCCCTAGTTAAGAACTCAGCTGTGGCCTCATCCAGATGTTGGCTCTTCCTGGCCCTTTTTTTGGGAGGACGCAGGGGAGGGATCCTGCACTCAGTTGTTGTCTGGCTGCTGGGCCCAGGCTCTTCTTGGCTCTAAAGTTCCTGTGTGTGTAAAAACAACATCATTTTAATTTTTGGACATCATTCATCAACAATTTTCATGTCATGACTTTTTCATTTGTAATGTGTCCAAATAGGAAAGAAGATCATTCTGACTCCAGCATTTCTCATTCTTGTCCTAATCCTTTTTGGCCACTGCTGTCTATTGATATGGGACTCACTTTTTGAACCCAAAAAAATTACTATGCATTCAGGGTCGTAACTACCACCATAGCGACCCATGCGGGCGCTATTGGGGCCCGCAGCCGAGTGGGGCCCAGTGAGGATAAGAGCACCGCCGGCACAGTCTCCCAGCCAGAGGAAGAGAGAGGAAAGGAAGAGGCGAGCTGTCCGTATCAGCAGAGCTGAATTGCCCGATGTAAGAGCTTTCATTAGGACTTCCAGTGTTCCCGGGGCTCACGTCACATAGCTCCACCTTTTGGGCCAGTGCATTTGATAGAACGCCGATCCAATGTGGGACATGTGACGTCATCAAAGGCATCGGGCCAAGAGGTGGGGCTATGTGATGAGCCCCGGGAAGAGGAGAAATTCAAATGAAAGCTATTACAGTGGCCAATCCTGCTCTCTGCTGATCCTAGTAGCTTGCCTCTTCCTCAGCATAGGTGGGGCTGTATGGTGCACAGGCAGACCAGGCTGTATTGGGCACAGGTCATGCTGTATGTGGCACAGGTCACGCTGCATTGACAGTAGGGCAGCTGTGGGGGGGGGGGGGGGCTGTTTGCAGTGTGCCCCATACAACATTTTCTAATTTGCCAACCTATAAAAATCTATGGTAGAATTCCAAAGTGATAATTTTAAGAGATAATATGCAAGCTAATTGCCATTAGGGATGAGACCAACACCCCCCTGTTAGTTTTGCAACAGAACATTTGAACAGGCCAAAAATTGATTTTAACACGTGAACACCATTAAAGTCTAAGGGAGTTGAACATGAATAATTCTAAGTGGTAATTTTAAAGGCTTATATTCATGGTATTGCCCAAAAAAGTGTTTGCTGACCTGGGTCCTGCCCCAGGAGACATGTATGAATGGACAGAAAAGTTTACAAAACACCCATTTTTTCATGAACAGTGATTTTAATAATGAATAAAGTCAAACAATAAAAGTGTAATATTCCTTTAAATTTTGTACCATGGGGGGGGGTCTATAGTATGCCTGTAAAGGGGCGCATGTTTCCCCTGTTTAAAACAGTCAGAGAGCAAAATGACATTTCAAATTAAAAAATGTCATTAAAAAATTACGAACGGGAGCGACAGAATTTGGAACCAACTTCTTTTCGCGGTGACTCTCGGATTGCCTTTGTCTCGCACACAAACAGAACGTAATCTTACATCACACGCTCGTTCGATTGATATACACTATCTAGGCGTGAAAACTCCGCTACCCGAACGGCATCACGCATTCGTTCGTACCGCGGGTTAACTTGACATAGACGGCGCATGCCTGAAATTCCGCCCCTGACGTTCTTTTTCTTGAATATTGCCCGCCCCTTTTCTCTTTGGTGCGTAGTGAGGAGCAAACATGGCGGAGACACATGTGTCAGAATACAGATCCAGGAAGGCCACCAACATGTCATTTGAGGAGATGGTGGAGATGGTTTCTATCTTGAAAAAGCAAGATTACGATGGGAAACATGGCCCATATGCCCATCCCAATTTGGTAAAGGACAAAATCCTGACTGATGTGGTGAAGGCCTTGGAGCAGAAGTTTGGGGTCCATAGAAAGAAGTACCAGCTGAGGAAGCGCTGGTCTGACTTGAAAAACAGGGAGCCAGATCAGTACCTCAAAATAAGGAAGGAACTTCGAAAAAGTAAGTACTTGTGTGTCCCATTTATGATTCTTCACTTGCCTGCTTCTCCATGTGCTTTTCTGGACTGTTATACTGAATGTTCGTAGGTGTTAAATAACGTTCGTGGGTAGGAAATAACGTTCGTAAGGACCAACAGTGATCGTTTGCCAATGAATACGACTTTTTTAAACTGATATAGGCTTATGACTGTTTTGGTCATGATCATTTATGTGATTGAACGAATTTAAAAGACATTGTTGTCTAGATGTCTTTGAAATTTTAATTAATTGATAAATAGATTCAGTGGAATGTAAGGAGAGGACACAGCAGCTGTTTACACATCTGGACTCAGGAGCACTAGTGTGGGACACCATAAAAACTTGGCACAAAAAGGTAAGTATTGAATTTGGGGTCAAAGGTCTTTTTAATCATAACCAATGAGTAAAGGGACAGGGGATTATAGCAGTGCTAAAGTATTCCAGGTGAATAAGAGAAAAGAATGTAAAATTAAAAACTTTTTATTTCACAATATTAAATACATAGAGAGAGCAATAAAATGGTTAACAACCAACAAGCATAGATATTGCGTGCGACCCAAATGCGGTAGGGTAGGCTGGATGGAGAAGGCCATCAAAGAAAGGGCTCGGTTTCATGTCTTCAACTTGGTTCTCTTCCTAAACAGACAATTGGACACCACTTGAAAGCAATGTTTCATATTCCTATTTCGGGCCATAAATATCTGTGTGTATACCTTTTTTTAATTGTTCATAGGGAATCAAAGACGCAGACAACAGGGTCAACAGGACCCCCAACCTCGCCGGGACCACCAACATCTCCGGGACCCACAACCTCGGCGGGAGCCACAACCTCGCCGGGAGCCACAACCTCGCCGGGAGCCACAACATCGACGGGACCCCCATCCTGAACCCAGCACCAGCATCACACATGATGAAAGAGAGGTGGGGGAAGTGGGAGCCTGTACCTCACCAGGTGAGTGTCTGACACCCCAGCTTCAGGTAATCTATGTATGCCTGCATATTTCTAAATACATGTTTTTTCTCACTTTTTTAGGTGATGTTCTGGTTGTGGAAGAGCCACCTGACCACTTTACAGCAGACAGCGCCCAAAGGCTCATAGCGCAGATCATGTTATGGAATGGCGAAATAGATGCCATGAGAGCTCGTCTTAACACAATGCAGCAGGAAATGATAGATGTTTTGGGTAGAATCTAAACACTTTTGACGTCCATAAACATCTATCATGTTCTTCATTTCCTGCTGCATGATTATGTCCAAATTATTGTTTCTGTTTGTTAATTAAAAAAAAACAAAAAAAATTTTAAAAAATTTGCAAAACTAATCACCAAAATTTAAAAAAAAAAATAATGACCAAAAAAATGTAAAAAAAAATAATTATATAAAAATAAAAAAAATTAAATAAATTATTATCAAAAAATAATTACACACAAAAATAAAAAAATATATAAAAAAAAAAATCCATAAAAAATTTACATCGAGATTTTAAAGCAAAAATTTTGTGAAACAATTGTTTCTAAGAAATAAAGAAAATAAAAAATTGAAAGATTTTGTTAATGTTGAACTTTGTAAGTTCGTGGTTGTCATACAAGTTCATTTTGATAATATGCCTGTTTGTACAAAGAAAAAAACGCACAGGAATGTGCACATATAAAAACTTTTTTGAAAAAAAACAATGTATGTTTTTTTATTTCAGTGCTCAATACCAGTATATTTGTTAAGTTGCTGTGGTTACATTGACAGTGTACTCTAAAATGTGTGTAGCTGAGACACAGCACAATATAATAGTTAGCACAAAGTGAGATTGTCACCTCATGTTGCACATCAGGTTGGTTTGCACTAGTGGCAAAAATTCAAAAGATCAAGGCAATTTGCAAAGCTAGTAAACAGACAACAGTATTTCCTTGAAAATCTCATTTTATTAAGAAGTAAAATAATTAATCAGCATGTAAAAAAGTAGTCCATATATTGTTCACTGACAAGACGGGCATTCTGGGAGCCCAAACCAGCACATACACTTGCCATAGCTGGCATCACAGCCTATTGAGCTGGTCGGGAAAAAGGCTCATCACTTTTCTCTGAGGCAATGTAGCCTCATCTGCCCCAAAGACAAAATTTAGTACCTCAATATTGTCCAGAGCATTTTGAAAAATTAAGGTCCCTTTTTGTATACGATCCTAAAATTCAGTACGTATCATCACATCTCCGTCAGAGTGGCGTCCATTCATCCCAACATCCAAAAAAGGCTAAGTTCAAATTATATGCTCCCTCACCCCCTCTGGTGGCACATTCCTAAACTTTAAGGGGGGGGAGTTGAATTGGTAGCTGGTTTTGACAAGTAAACCTCTACACTTCCATGAGAGCTAAATGCATGAAAAATTAATTATTATTTTGCCTGACCATCTATCTTTAGAACATTGTCAGGCCAGTGGCCAGGTAAGAAGTGGGCAAATCCGTTAATCAGAAGGCACATTGTTCAAATCTATACACATTTTGACATACATCGGACAAAATAATAACAATGTTCGTTAATTAGGATTATTCGTTATGATAAAGTTATAAACACAGGAAGTCAGCACAGCACAGGGATGGTGTGAGCCCCTCATAATGCTAAATTCATCATAACGAACGTATCATTTTGACCTTTTGAAGGTAATCTTGCAGGCCCTTGCACTACATGCTTTGGAGAATTTAGGCAGCAATCTTACTTAAAAAAATAAGGTATACTATGTATGTGTTTTGCAAAATCAGCAGATAGAGTAGCTATATCGGTTGACTGTTTTTTGGGTGTTTTTTTAGGGGGGGGGATAAGTATTTGCACAACCAAAAAGGGAATCTTGCACTCTGCATGAATTTATAGGACAGGAATAAGATTGGGACACATTTTAGGGGGTGTTTGTGGTAAACCTAAAAATGAAGCATAAATAAAAACACTTTTAAGTTACTAGGCTAGGTGTGTGTGGGCCAAGGGTAGCATGCTGGGGAGGTTAGTGAAGGAAAATATGCATGTAGGCCACCAAAAAGTTATAGCATGCATGAGGACAAAGAGGGCATTCATTCACAGCATATTACAAAAATGGGAAGGATGGAATAATACATTTATAAAATACTTTATAAAAACACGAAGGTGATATTAAATACAAAAAATTACACGAATATAGTCCTTCTGCAGGACTTGGATAATAGCACTACATGTCTCAGGAATAATCTCTCCCAGAGCCTTGTGAGAGATCCAAGTGGTAAACTTGATATCCTGGTGACCCCTCCCTGTCGCCAAATAACGTAAGGTAGCTATGAGCTTTTGCTCGGCTGGAATAGCAGCCCTCATGCAGGTGTCCTGCTTCATGATATAGGGGGACAGCAATTACAATAGTTGCTGAAAGCAGGAGTCCGTCATCCGGAGATAATTCAGAGAATCATTTGGATTATTCTCCTGCAGCTCACGCAGCAAGGGCATATGGCTAAATTGGTCACGATTAAGTAGCCAAGTTTTGTCCCAAATAATCCTCATCCTACTACTCTGACTATTCCAGGACCGGGCTAGAGTCACAGCAAGAACTGCAAGCCCATAAACAACACACTCTCTCCTAGGATTGTGTAACATGGCTGGTTGTCATACAATTTTACAAACGGTCGTAAACGCAAAGTAACGCACGAATCTGCACTGACCAAACATAAGAATTAGAAATTAGCAGAGGGAGCCCGAAGCGTGACGCCGAAGAATTTAACGTCTTCTTTGGAAGTTTTATCCGTACGTTTTGAACGTTACTACGTTCGTGTTTGTTGCCTAAACGTCAGACCGTCTCCATGCAATACAAGTTCAGAGAGACAAGGCCCTTTTTCAAAAAAAAAAACAACGGGAAAGTTTGTACAAGGTCCGATCGTGTGTATGGTGCTTAACACACACTGAACAGAACGTTGTCTTGCCACTGACCAGACAAAAAGGATTACACGGGCCAATACACAGAAGATTTTCAAAAACTGAAGGTAAGCAGACCAGTACAATAGTTATAGGGTGTTAATTGTTAGGTGTAGTTTGGCAACTGAACAATGCAGCATTTTTTATAATTACAGGAGCAATGGTGGACAAATTTACATCACCACATTTCCTGCCACAATTCATTGAAATGTACCGAGACCTTACATGTCTATGGAAAGTGCGCTCCAAAGACTACTCAGATCGTCAAAAACGTAAAGAAGCGTATACTAAATTAGTGGAACTATGCACTGTTGTGTATGCAAAAGCAGATATATCCTATGTGACCAAAAAAATTGCCAATCTGCGTACGATCTTCAAAAAAGAATTAAATAAAATTAATGAATCCAAAAGATCTGGTGCAGGTGCAGATGAAGTATATGTGCCACGCCTGTGGTATTTCGAGAGTCTACATTTTCTGACTGACCAGGAGGAAGCACGACCCTCTGTGTCAAGTTTAGACAGTATCAGTGAGAATATTTCAGGAGATGAAGAAGATGGAACATTTGACGAAATGGCAGACAGTCAGGTAAAGTCAGAATATTATGTTTTATTATACACATCTGAAACTAAAAATTTAAGAGAATACATACAAAAATCAAAAGCACATGTAACTTGTTAATGTTTTTTATTTAAAGAAAAATCTTACATGACATCTGTATTTAGTAATGAAATAATATATAAATGCAGCCACTCAAATTGACATAGCATTTAGACATTGTTTTGCCAATCGACTGCTCCAGGACCCAGAAAATAGTGCATATAATCAATGTGACTCTGGCGAGCGACTTGACTGGAGAGACGAGGTGGGGCACGGCCTAGGTTTAATAAGCCTTCGGTGTCATTACGCCACTCACCAGGCGTGACATCCCCAGACAAAGTATCTTCCCGGTCCAACTGGGATTGGGGCATGTACGTGGAGCTAGTACGCCGTAAGAAATTGTGTAACACACAGCAACTATGGACTATTGTGTCAATTTTTGGGGGGGCTACATTTATTGCTGTGTGAAATATTCTAAAACGGTTGGCCATAATACCGAACGCGTTTTCAACTACTCGTCGAGCACGAGATAACCTATAATTAAAAATTTTTTGCTCAGGTGTCAGGTTTTTGAGGGCAAAAGGTTTTAAAATATGCTCAGATAACGCAAACGCGTCATCGGCAACAAATGAGAAGTTGAGACCTTCAACTGTATCCTCTTGTGATGGGAGATGTAGAAGTCCATTTTTTAAGTGCTGGAAAAAAGAGGTCTTCTCTATTATTCCCCCATCCGAATTTCTGCCATTTTTCCCTATGTCAACAAAAATAAATTCATACTTGGCATTGACAATTGCCATTAACACAATACTAAAGTAGCCTTTATAATTGTAGAAGAATGAGCCAGAGTTTGCTGGGGGTATTATCCGAACATGTTTGCCGTCTATGGCACCACCACAGTTTGGAAAATTCCAATAGTCTTCAAATTGTTTGGCAGTTAATTTCCATTCCTCCACAGATGATGGCAGCTGTGCAAAGATAAAAATAAATGTTTAAAAAAATTTTAAGGCTTAATTGTCCAAAAATTATAACAATTGGCTTTATTATACAGGATCTATTTGGCAGTGAAACACAAACTGTCACATCACCACCAGTAAGCATCACCAAAAAGAGAAAGACAAAGCAAGATGCAACAGGCAACTTTCTACTACAAGCATCTGCAGTGTTAAATCAGAAGAAGGATGAATGTGATGACCTGGGTGCATTTGCAGCAAAGAAAATGCGCAGGATGTCAGAAGACCAAAAACAATTACTGGAACCATTACTCATTCAACTTCTTAATAAAGGGTTAAGGGGGGAGCTGACCACAAATACACACTTAGCTGAGCACAAAACCACACACCCACAATCATTGCAAACCACACACCCACAATCATTGCAAACTACACAGCCACAATCATTGCAAGTACCTCCACAAATGCATCAATGGCACATACCATTCCCACAGCAGGATCGTCAACAAAGCAACTGGGGACATGATTATCAGTACACATCTTTGTGAATAACATACATTTGGGTTTAAATATGTTATGTTTGTCAGTTTGACATGTTATGAACTAGTTTGAGTTTACTGATATGTTTAGAGCTTCTAAAATCAAAGTTAAACAAAGCAAGCTGTACAGTGTTTGAGAGTTCAAAATAAAAGCAGTGTGTCATTACCTTTAGGTATTCCTCTTGCATGATCTTTATAATGGCTTGGCAGGTCTCTGGTATGATGCGGCCAAGTGACTGGGCAGAGATTCCGGTAGTGAACTTTAAATCTTCATAACTTCGGCCAGTTGCCAGAAAGCGAAGTGTTGCTACCAGTCTCTGCTCTGCTGGGATGCTTGGTCTTAAGACGGTGTCTTTTTTGGTAATAAGGGGTGACACTTTACTCAATAAGAGCTGAAAGGACTCATCAGGCATCCTCAGATAGTTCCGATAGTCATCTGGATTGTTTTCCTTGAGCTCTCGAACCAATTTCATATGGGAGAAGTCATCCCGGTTCTTCAGCCACTCTTTACTCCATACCTTCGCCTTTTGATTATGGGTTCCTCTGCTTGTTGTATAGCCATCACTCCAAGCATGACTATGCCAATGGTCCTTTCATCTACATCCATATTGTAGGTAGAGGGTTCGTTCCGACGTACGCACGAACGTATGTTGCTCCTCGTCAAACACAGGAAGCCACAGTACAGAGGTCAAACACATTTTGACACTTCCTTTTATAAATGAAAAAAACGAACGAAAAAACGATACATTGCTGTTCATAAACGATTTAACGATCGAAAATCTTTACTTACCTGATGGCGTGATCGTTTGCGGTCATTACCGAACGTTCTTTTTTCGAAAATGGGTTCGGCCGATTTTCTGTATAGTGTATGGCCAGCATTAGGCTCGATTCACACCTATGCATGTTGCTTTTGAGCGTTTTTGGAGGTTTTTTTTTCATGCTTGGCACGTTTTTGAGCCGCGTTTTTGCCGCGTTTTTGCCGCGATTTGCGTTTTGCGTTTTTTTTTTTTTTTCTTTTTTTTTTCTTTTTTTTTTACAGTCTTAAAAAAAATTACAAAAAAAAAAAAAATAAAAAAAAAAATATAAAAACGGCAAAAACGCACCAAAAACGCACCAAAAACGCATCAAAAACGCTGCAAAAACGGTGCACTTGCGTTTTTGATGCTTGTCCATTGAAAACCATTACATGCAAAACGCTGCTTTTTGCATGAAAAAAAGTCCCCGACCCTTTCCAAAAACGCAGAGATACAAAAAAGCATTGATGTGAACATGTTCCATAGGAACCCATGTTAAAAAATTCCGTGCATTTCTGCAAAATGCAAAATGCATCAAAAAACGCGCTAGTGTGAATGGGGCCTAAGGCTCGATTCACACCTATGCATGTTGCTTTTGAGCGTTTTTGGAGGTTTTTTTTTCATGCTTGCCACGTTTTTGAGCAGCGTTTTTGCGGCGTTTTTGCCGCGATTTGCGTTTTGCGTTTTTTTTTTTTTTTTTTTACAGTTTTTTTTACAGTCTAAAAAAAAATTAAAAAAAAAAAAAAAAACGGCAAAAGCGCATCAAAAACGCATCAAAAACGCTGCAAAAACGCTGCAAAAACGGTGCACTTGCGTTTTTGATGCTTGTCCATTGAAATCCATTACATGCAAAACGCTGCTTTTTGCATGAAAAAAAGTCCCCGACCCTTTCCAAAAATGCAGAGAAACAAAAAGGCATTGATGTGAACATGTTCCATAGGAACCCATGTTAAAAAATTCCCGTGCATTTCTGCAAAATGCAAAATGCATCAAAAAACGCGCTAGTGTGAATGGAGCCTAATTGAGAACGAGTGAACATCATGGAATTATTCTAGTTCCACAGGGATATCCTAGACCTTTTAGTTTTCCAATTTCTCTTGTCGTTTTCATTTTATTTTATCATTATTAAGGCTTTCTACCAATTACCTGTTTCCCAATAAAATTAATGGAAGGCTTTGTATTGGTTAGAAGGTCACAGTAATGTTAGGAATGCAGTCGCTAGCTCAACTTATATTGCTTAAAACAATGTCAAGCCTTTCCAGCTCAAACAATAAACCTGATGACTACTTTTCAAAGGTTTGCCTAGCTGGAATGATTGCAGCAAATGCTGTACATCTGTTGTATTTACACCCATCAACAAATGGACATATTGCATTTGCTAGCAATTCATGTTTCCCTTTTATTGATACAATGTTCCAGCAGTGCAGGGACAGAAGAAAAAATGTTCTTGCTGCCCATAAATTTGCTGTTTTCCTTTGCAACAAAGCAAGAAACAATTCTGTGTCCCTGCAGCATCTGTGCAAGCCAGAAGCCAGCCGTGCATACTAACCTGAGCATGACAGAATCCTCATCAATGGCCTGCTAATGTGTACATATTGTTACTGAATGCACAGAGTGTGGTTTGTGCAGATCGCTCAGAATGGCACGGTTATAATAATGATCACGCTGTAGGGGAGTGAAGCCCCAGAGAGCATTAAATTATATTTACTCCACTCTTATCTCACCCTTTTAGGAGGTAGCATCAGCAGTTGCTGACACAGTTTAAAAGACTAATGAATACCTTTTTGGCAAGCTTGTGGGTTGAAACTCTGATACAGCATTAACCATTCCAGGCCCAAGTCATTTTTTTAAATGCACACAAATTGCTTTTAAACATTCACCTAAATTAGCACATTTGCTGCAAGCAGCCTTTATTACAAGCTTTGTTTTAAAACAAGGTTTTACATAGATTGCAAGTTCTGCAGTTATGTAATATGTATGTTTCAATCTAAAATGCAAGTCAAGGATGCAGAATGTACAGAAATATTTTCTTGTTATTCTGCAGAGGTTGAAATACTGCATACATACTGTATCAGTTGTAGCAGGCAGTACAATAACAGGTTGTGAATAGAAATGGAACAAAATACCTATATGTGGCTTCATAAAAAAATGTTGATATATTTACAAAAACTTAATTAATAGTTGGGACCTAAACAAGGGTTATACTAAGGGGTCACACAAATTTCACTCAAGATTTACACCTTTTTTCTAATTGGATTCATTTGGAAAATGTGTGAATCCTAGGCAAATTTTATGTAAAAAAACACTTCTAAATATTCCCCAGTTTGTTTTGCCTCAGCATATATGAATGACGCTATGTTTTCTTTTTGGCTCTACCCATCTACAGTATGTTGCATGATGTTAAAAGGGAACTTCAGTCTCCTTACTGCTGGCCCTGTCCCACTTGCTATTGCCTCAATCTTTGGTGGTCTGGAGCATGCTCAGATCTGCCAAAGAGCCCTGCTTGGACTTCGGAACCTAGCAGAGCCCTGTGGCAGAGCTGCACCCATGCTGAAGGATCCGTGTCAATTGCAGACAGGTCCTATACCTCCTTAATTGTGTCCAGATATGCCGTAGGTCTCTGCCAGGTACTGAGGGCCAGACAGAGCCCTTCAAGACATCTGTTCACTTGTAGCTCAGGAGCAACATCATTCTCACCTGTGTTGCTGTCCTGCAACACAGAAAAAGTAAAAAGCAATGAAAGAAAAACTATTCCATTGTGGAATAGGAAGGGGGCTGAAGCCATGTGCAAATAATTCATTTTTGGGGGTGAAGGTCCACTTGCTCTACCGGAGGTGTCATTTCTTTACAGCTGGACTGGGCTTTTTAAAAAAAGTATTTACTAAAAAACATTAAATATAAGACAGGAAGTTGTAGGTGGGTGTGGAGGAGTGTAGAGGAGACTGTGGATGGTGGTTTTGTGTACCTGGAAGCCTCCTGGCAGGGGAAGTTACCTGTGACAAAACACAAGGACTGTTTAACTGCAATAGCATTTCTGGACTCTGCAAGTCGATCTTCCGTCAGACATGAGGTCGTTGTACATCACTCTGATCTTCGGCGTTATCCTCCCATCTGCCAGTGCTGAGGACTGGGATCTGGAGAAGATGAGACAATGTACGTGCTCAATGAACGCAACTAAGGAAATCCCATCAGCCGTGGCCCGAGGCTGCATTACAGACACCTGGGGACAGAGAGTCACGATGAGATTGTCACCTTCAGAGAACGATGGCTGCATTGCCTCCATCTTCCATGAAGCGACTCCCGGAGAGATATACGTCATTATGAACTACAACGGAAAACTGGATGACGGCACAAAGCAGTCACAAGACGTGGATGGCACCAAGACGATGACACACCAAAGCAATCCAGAGGACGAGATGGAGTTCAGCTTTAAAATAAATGTGGAAGAGGGTAAACTTTACACCTCTGTGCCCCTGAAGAAGCATGTCAAGAGCATAAAGAGAAGAAGACGGGAAATAATGCCCTTCAGCTTCATGACCTTCAACATAATCATCGGATTAGACGGAGAATCGACCTGTGATATGAAGGATCAGACAGAGTCTTTGCTCGTTAAAGGAATTAAGCGTTATTGGCTCCAGATGGCCTTCTGTCTACTTGACGTCACAGAGTGAGCCTTGCAGAGCATCTACTGATGGAACAACCGCTGGTCACATGATGAGTCTGGAACACCTGCTATACTTTAGGCGGAACATTAAATGTACCAATAAAATATATAAAATGGAAAAAAAAAACATTAAATATGTTTAAATATACCTGAATTTGACTTATGTCAATACTGTGTACATCAGCATTCTAAGAGAGTAGGAATAGTATTGGGCCAATCAGGTGTTCTAAATTAACAAACAGCATGCTGACAGGAGCAGATAAAGGAACTCATCAGTTTCTTGCTACTCGTTTATTGTCCAGTCACAGGTAGGGTTCAGAGAGGAGACCTAGTTGTATTAGAAAAAACCTGAATAGCGCTAAAAATACCCTAAAAATAATTATAATTAGTGAATATCTAATGAAACCACATCAAGTTAATGTGGTATATAAAGTCCCATCAATGCACTAAATAGTGTGAATAAAATTCTACAAAAGCACTGGTAATATAATATACACAAAATTCTATACATGTGAATATGAAGGATATATTGATAAAGATCTCAATGATCAATAATTGAAAACCAAATTCAGTACAAAAAGTCTCTCAGCAAGTATGTGAAAAAGTCCACCCGTGCAAACAACAGGAGCAGTACAAAGGTCCATACAAAAGGGAATCTTCAATTGTTGGATAGCAAAACAAATTGTGATCCACTACCAGTATGGAAGGAGTTACTCCTTACCAGACATATATGATCCCCCATTACAGAGGAAAATAGAAGGCATATCAGCTGTGTTGGTAAGTGGAAATCCCCTGCTGAACTGCTGAGCTCCGGCTGTGCCTCAGACCATCATAGAGGCCAGATCGGTGCCAGATGTATAATAGCATGTAATAAAAAGTAGAGAACTCCGATCGTGTAAAAGCCTTTTAACTTTTATTCTAAAAATGTCAAAAACACACTTACATAAGTATTCGATAGTCAAGCCTGAATTCTGTTGTGTCGGCCGAACACATACGGACAGACCCGTCTCTCTGGAGAAAACACACAGACTGGAGGTGACGTCAGAGCGTCATCCTGCTCCTCCCTTCCTCTTAGAATATGAACAGATTCATCTGACAAGAAGCGTCTTTCATAAATTCATGCCGATATGTGTTAGTAATTAAATTTTAGCTGCCCAAGTATTTCTTGTTGCATTCCTTTAACTTGGAATAAATTTGGCATTAGCAGTTATTTAATACTTCCCTAAAACATTTCCACATATCCTCTCATATATTTGTTAGTTTTTGGTCCCATTGTGTATTTCAAACAAACAGCCCATACAAAAGGTGCAGGCTGAAAGCCAGAGGACATGTATCTACCACATTGCACCAGTGATCTACTGATCGTGGGTGCAATTCTTTCCGGTGAAAGCCAGAGGACATGTATCCACCACATTGTACCAGTGATCTACTGACCTAGTTGTATTGCTTAAAGGGTATTTCCACTTTAACAGTCATATTTGAGAAAAAATTCACACATCATAATTATTATTACAAGGAGTGGGTGGGAGTGCAGAGGCATAGAAATACAAGGTAATTATAAGTCTAAACTAGTCAATACTAGTATAAGTCCATACACTTGGGCCAGCTTTGTTCAAGAGTGTAGCTCACTCTGTAAATATAGGAGACAAGAGAGAAAAGAGAAAAGCGCCACTAAGTGTAGTAGATCGAGTTGCATTTTATTTTGCCCCCATAATGGGCTATTCACAGGATAGAGATCATAAATAGGCTCATCTGGTATGGTTGACACTAGGTGCTGTGTCAGTCTGTTTTCCGTTGTGCTGCAGCGGCATGGTGGAGACCTGCTGGGGCTGGGAGCCGGATGTGCATGCTCTGAAACGCATCGCATTTTGGGATCTGTGACATCTGCACGTTTGAACTGCTCCTGCCATGCTGTGCTTCTTGCTGTATTCCACCTGGACCCCAGGGTCTTCAGCCTCCTTCCAGCTGTGGCTCCCAGCCCCAGCAGGTCTCTACCACGCCGCTGCAGCGCTCCGAAAAACAAACGAACACAGCACCCAGTGTCCACCATACCAGATGAGCCTATTTATGATATTTATCCTGTAAGTAGCCCATTATGGGGGCAAAATAAAATGCAACTCGATCTACTACACTTAGTGGCGCTTTTCTCTTTTCTCTCTTGTCTCCTATATTTCAGAGTAAGCTACGCTCTTGAACAAAGCTGGCCCAAGTTCTCTTTTCTCTCTTGTCTCCTATTATTATTATTAAATGTTTCTCAGGAGATGGTGTCATGGCTGACTGCAAGGTTTTCTGAACAATGTCAGAGTGTGTCACACATACAGACAGTCTGTCCTCATTTACATACAATGCAAGAAGCCCAGCCTCTACACCTTGACCTTTTTTTTTTAGGACAGCGTTCAAATCTAGTTACAATGGATAATGATAATTTTGCAAACACAGCTGCCCAGACTCCTCAAAAGCAAAAAAAAAAAAAAAACAAGTGGGATTTTTCTGGAAAGTTCCAGAAAAGAACATCCAAAAAAGGTAAGCTGCAATTTTTAAATATGTTTTGTTTAAGTTATGTTATGCGAATGTAACATGTAACAAATATGTTAGGTGTTATCCACATTTGGCTGCAAAAGTGCAAATACTCTTTAAGAAAAATCAACCAGGTCTCCAGGCCATCTGTGCTATGTTGTAGAGATGCGTAAATCTCAAGAGTGGATGGACAGAAAGAAATACAAATTCTTTAGCAGATAAGACAGCTTCCATGAATGTATTTTAATTGTATACTTAGCTGTCTGCCTGGATTTCAACTTTAAATGACTTTACACACTGTGCTAATCCTTTGTGAATCATAATAGCCATGTGCAGAAATGAGAGAACCATACCAGTAGGAATAGAATGTAACCCAGGTCACCACACTTCACACAACTGAATGTATAAGACAGATCAGTTTTTGAAATGTTTCTCATTTTCATTCTTGGGAACAGATGAGTGACCAGATTGCTACATGTTAGTATTCCACCCAGATTAGCTCAGTTTGCATAATTGTCAATCAGTGACAGGGCAAGTTTTTAAGGGTTCTTTCATCTCCATCTGTACATTATACGCAGATGAGACAACTAAATACGCCTAGATGGGTCAAGATTACTCATAGGTCTCCTGACTTACAATACTTGAACTGCAAGACAAACACATTTGTGAATGTTCCCTGATAACTAGCTAGGATGTAGAAAGTCTTATAATTTCTTCCTGACTCAATGTATCTTGGTGAATTATTTGCAAAATCCTGCTACAAGTTAGACCAAGCAAAGAAAGAAAAAAAGAAAAGGTGGTGTTAGTCACAGTGTTATTTCAGTTTTAGGTCCCTTTCAGTTTTTCAGGTGGACCTAAATAGAAGCTCAGTGTTAATCTTCAAGCAAATAAAAAAGAAAAATTACAAGAGAGCAAGTGCCATTCTCTAAGTGTAGTATATTTGTAATATGAAAAATTAAAGTAATGCACTCACATATAAGTACGTGGAAACCACATTTCAATAGGTACTCTGCAGGACGACCAACGGGGAAATCTTTCCGGTAGGTAAATTCAACAAAATATTCAGCGGTGGGTAGCTCTCCCGGGTTTACCAATGAGCATGGATGGAGAAAGCACACATATGATCAAATTGAAAGCTGCAGTATTAAAATTGTGCATTAAGATAAAAAGCCTTCTGTGTGCAGCAACCCCCCTCGGCCCCCTAATACTTACCTCAGCCAGATCTCTGTCCAGCGATGTCCACGAGTGTCTCGGCCGTCCGAGACTCTCCCTCCTCACTGGCTGAGACATGGCAGCAGCGCCATTGGCTCCTACAGCTGTCAATCAAAATTGACTAGCCAATCAGGAGAGAGAGAGGGCGGAGCTGGGCCACAGCTCTATGTCTAAATGGACACAGGGAACTGTGACTCGGCTTGGGTGCCCCCAAAGTAAGCTGCTTACTGTGGGGGTACTCAACAGGAGGGAGGGGCCAGGATCACAGAAGAGGGACCCGAGAAGAGGAGGATCCAGGCTGCTCTGTGCAAATCCACTACACAGAGGAGGTAAGTATAACAATAAGTAAGTATAAAGTAAGTATAAAGTTTGTTATTTTTATAGAAAAAAGGAGACTTTACAATTACTTTAACTCCCCTTTTTTTGTTCCCTGTTGGTTTATTAACTATGCCATTGAATAATTTTGTTATCTCTACGTGTAAGTGCAAAACAACACCTGTTGATCATGCCAGAAATCTTATGAGCTGATATCTTCCTGTGCACTCTGCCTATGTTTTACCTGTCTGAACACAAAACCTATGTTTATAGAGATGAGGAAAGGTGTTCTGTACTCTGCATCAGGAGCAAGAAGTCCACCATGATAACACTGCTCCTCCATAGATACAGAACAGTAAGTGAGTACTATAAGGCAGGAAGTGCATAACTGGCAGGATCACCAGTTAAAAATAAAAAGCCTTACAAAAAAGAAAAAAAAAAAACGAATGCAACCATCACATCCAAAGACTGGTATGCTGCAGTGTAGGGATGAGCCGAACACTCTCCGGTTCGGTTTGCAGCAGAACTTGCGAATAGGAAAAAAATTAGTTCGAACGCGCGAACACCGTTAAAGTCTATGGGACACGAACATGAATAATCAAAAGGGCTCATTTTAACCACTTGCTTACTGGGCACTTAAACCCCCCTCCTATCCAGACCAATTTTCAGCTTTCAGCGCTGACGCACTTTGAATGACAATTGCGCAGTCATACAGCACTGTACCCAAATGAAATTTTTATACATTTTTTTCCCACAAATAGAGCTTTCTTTTGGTGGTATTTGATCACCTCTGCGGTTTTTATTTTTGTTAAAAAATGTAAAAAGACTGAATTTTTAAAAAAAAGCATTTTTTTTTTTTTTATATTTTGTTATAAAAAATTTAAAACAGGTAATTTTTCTCCTTCATTGATGTACGCTGATGAGGCAGCACTGATGGGCTCCTTCACCCAGTTACGTGACCCCGCCCCCCTCTGACAACACGGGGAAAGCCTCAGGGAAGTCCCGTGAATTCCCTGTGCGTCGGAGGAGGGCGGGGTCACCGGTGGCTCCGCCCTCCATTATATAAGAAGTGTCAGATGAAGCAAAGCGTCACACAGCTGAAGACTCCCACTGAGGCGGATTATGCAGACAGAGTGGAGAAGAAGCCTGGAGGAAGATGTGGGACGAGAAGAGCAGACGAAGAAGAAGAAGATGGAGAAGAAGAAGATGATGAAGAAGATGGAGGAAGACGAAGAACACTGAAAGAACACCAGAAGAAAGAAGATGGAAGGAGAAGCCAAAAGAAGAAGAAATTAATAAAGGACTTGTCAAAAGCCGTCTCTTGTGTTTTTTAACCTTTTTGACACTTTTTTGTGAAATGTTAGGGGTAAATTTGTACCCCATTAACAATTCACATGGGGGTGGGATCTGGGGGTCCCCTTGTTAAAGGGGGCTTCCAGATTTCAATAAGCCCCCCTGCCCACAGACCCCCACAAACATGGGGCAAGGGTTGTGGGGATGAGGCCCTTCTCCCCATCAACATGGGGACAAAGTGCTTTGGGGGGCTACCTCTAAGCACCCTCCCAATGATGAGGGCATGTGGCATGGTATGGTTCAGGAGGGGGGCGCTCTCTCATCCCCGCCTCTTTTCCTGTGGCCTGCCAGGTTGCATGCTGGGATAAGGGTCTGGTATGGATTTTGAAGAGGACCCCCACGCCATTTTTAAAAAAAATGTTTTTCCTCTTAACTATTCATACCAGACCTGAAGGGCCTGGTATGGAATTTAGGGGGACCCCACGCCATTTTTAAAAAAAATTTTGGTGTGGGGTTCCCCTAATATCCATACCAGACCTGAAGGGCCTGGTATGGAATTTAGGGAGACCCCCACGCATTTTTTTTTATTTTGGTTCGGGGTTCCCCTGTGGGGAAATCCCATGCTGTTTTTATCAATGAACTTTTATGTGTATTGTCGGACCGACAATTCATTAATAGCCTCGAATAGTTTTAAATTACTTTTTTCCTTTGAAATGTCATTTTGCTGTCAGACTGTTCTAAACACGGGAAACATGCACCCCTTTACAGGTATACTATAGACACCCCCAGGTACGAAATTTAAAGGACTATTACACTTTCATTGTTTCACTTTAAGTATTATTAAAATCACTGCTCCCGAAAAAATGGTCATTTTTAAAACTTCTTTTTGCATTGATACATGTCCCCTGGGGCAGGACCCACGTCCACAAACACTTTTTATGACAATACCATGCATATAAGCCTTTAAAATTAGCACTTTTGATTTCTCCCATGAATTTTTAAAGGGTGTTCCACAGCTTTCGAATTTGCCGCAAACACCCAAAATTGTTCACTGTTCGGCGAACTGGCGAACAGCCGATGTTCGAGTCGAACTCATGCTCGACTCGAACTCGAAGCTCATCCCTACTGCAGTGTAATAACATTTAATTTTTGGGTTAGGATATACTTTAAGTACTATGTCAAAGGTTGAATGTTGGAGGAAAAGAATGTAGCACTCTTTTAGGGGGAGGGCGTTATCAGAAATGGCCCTCCCTAAAACAGGATATTGCACTAAACCTGTAGGTAAATAAGAAAAAAAGAACTTTTAGTAAGTAGAAGATTTTTTTTATAATAAAGTTGGCAGTGCCTCCCCCTAGGACAGGATCAATCTGAACAGAGGGGATTCCCTTCCCAGAAAATGAACCAGTAATCTAATCAAAATAATTGAGACCAGGATATAACAATAACCATAAGCATATAGATGCATGCCAATATTAAATAATACAAGCTTTATATAGGGAAAGATTAATGATAATACATACATCCAATGTACAAGCAGGTATTATCAGAAATGGGCCCAACAAGAGTCATGGTGGAATTGTGCACATATACCTGGGTTAATAATAGAGATACCTCCAAATGAATGTTGCATCAAAGTCCAGTTCCAGGGGCCCCTGAGGATGATAATGATTTGGCGCTCGTCTTGGTGTCAGGGACCTGCAGATAAGATCAGCGATAATGAGAAGATCCTCTAACTGTTGTCTGAACGGCCTGGAATGCAGCTTCTCACATGCAGAAACTGTAGTGAGGCACTGGAACTCAGAGTCAGCCTAGAGTGGCCATCAGATCCCTACCCTGACTTTAGCCTATGCTGGTTATCAAGCCCTAATCTAAAACTAGCTATAGAATCCCAGGCCAGAAGAGACAGGGTTAACTAAAATACCAGGAGCTGCATACTGTATAAATTCTATTGCAATAAACAGGTTCACCTACTAATATACTGCAAGATGACCACTTCACATATACAGTAGCACTGACCTAGCTATCTGGCACTGTGCATGTGATATAAGAACAAGAAGTATCTTCTGGTCTGGATTTAGCAGCATGGACGGGACATGTGGCTGAGACTTTCTCTCTCTACACTTCCTCCTTCTGAGGTTTTTCAAATCTAGCCTAAAGAGACAGGAAGTGTTAATAAAAATTATACCACTGTGATATCTATTAAGGGCTAAGTCCACCAACACAGGATGGTACTGTGGGTGTACATTATTGAGTAACACACTGCCGCATCCTAATCATGAGGCAATATGTATTGGAGAAGGAACCATTGACTTTATAGGCACCACTGGTAAAAACTAATTTTATTTGTAACAATTTATATAAAGATAATAAAATAGCATATAAAAACATTACTGTAACTGTATACAGTTGCAAACTTGATATCTTCAGTAACAGTCGCTTGAGTTGTAAATATGGGGCCAAAGGACCACAATAACCCTCAATACCGCTGGAGAAATTGAATAGCAATATTGAAAAAATCTCTACATGTTTTGCAAAAATCGCTTCTTCAGGAGTTTATATACATTTTCTCTGGCAAGTATAGTATTGTGGTGGAAAATAATTGACAGTCTCGCAGCCTGGATGCTACTAGAAAGAAATAAGAAGCCTGTATGTAAACAGGCGTTTGGACCATAGATATAACTGGGCATCTTGACATGATAGAGACATCAAATGCTAATCTACTTATTCAGATGGGTAAGTGATAGGTAAGAAAACCATTCTGTAAATGGTGCACTTCAACACTACTTATAACTTTTCCCAGAAAGGTAATATACAGTGGTAGTAGTCCTTCAGATGAAGTATTGTCTAGACAATCTAGGAGTGCATTGTGTAATCCAAAGTTAGCCACAGAAGCCTGGAGGAGGAGCTGCGACCACTGTGATATTAGCAGCTAACAGTGGAGGGCAGCAGATCCTTACAAGACTTAAAGTGTTAGTTCACCTTTACCAAAAAACTGCATATGCAGGTAAGGGGCATCTGTAGTTCAAAACAAATTGTGCAACTCTGACTAGAGTTGAATAATACCCTTGCTATAGAGGTTTAGGCCATATATGTACCCATGAAGCCTGACTGGAATACTTCTAAAACGTTCCTAAAAGATGCCTAGTCATTACTGTTCACTTCCACATCACAGTAGTGAGCTTTTTCTTTGATTCAACACCCTTCACATGCTCTTTCTCTCCCCTGATGCAGTGACTCTGTGCTCGGTGTTTGAGATATTACCGTTCCTTTCCATCATCACAGAGATGACTATGCCTCTCTTATCAAAGTCCTAGCAATGTCCTGGGAGTATTCCAGTCAGGCTTCAGAAGGTAAGTAAATGGTGTCCACCTATAGCAAGGCAATTATTTAAAGTGTTACTAAATCCAGGACCCTGCATTCATTATATCCGGTCTCCCACAGTACACTGAACATGGAAAGGCAATTAATTTAGTAAATATAAACTGCTAAATACCTTTTCTCATCAGCAGTTAGAGTCTTGTGACTTCTATCAGTGTCTGGTTAAAGCTTGTAAGTAGAGTTTTCATTCTCCCCTGACTGTCCTATGAGGCTGCAGGACACCCGACCCACTGTCGTGACAGTGCTGATTCCCTTGTGCTGATCACATGCACTCCCCCAAGAAAAAAAAATACTCTCTAGTAATACACACCAAACTGAGCATGTGCAGCTTGTCCCCAAGGCTCTGTACTAGCAGGCAATGGTTGGGGGACAGTGGAAGAAGGGGGGATATGAGAAGACAGGATCAAACAGCCTTTTGCTGTTTGATACTGTGCACAGGATTAACCCCCTAGGTTCCACAGTAAGTATAGCATGCTTTACTGCATTTACAGACTGATTTTACTGTTGTGGGTTTAATAACACTTCAACTTTAGCCAAAGCTGCACAGTTTATTATCTACAGATGCCCCTTATCTGCATATGAAGTTTTTTTGGTAAAGGTAAATTAACCCCTTAAGGAATTATTTTAGGCTTTAGGTAAGGCATCACACACAGGGGAAGGATAAATGGTATTTGTATTTTAAAGTTAAGATATTCAGATTAGACGAGTGTCAGGATTTACACATTTTTGCTGCTGAAAACTCTGTCCATTCTGGGCCCACATTTGGGAAAAAAAAGAAAAGATATAGAATCCGCGAATGTTAATCGCATTACAAGTATAACCACGCAATGGTTGGCAACAAACCACACAAGCGGTTGGAAATCAGACTGCTAAAGCTATTGTTACAACTGGCGCTTAGGTGTACAATCAAACAAAGTTCTATTTCAATGAAGTTACAAAATTGTTTGGTGGTTTTATTGTTTTCAAACCAGTATTTGTAATGCATATTTGCACTGCTTCAGTGTTGTAATCAGAATGTTTCTACCTATGACATGGAAAAATAAATAAGAAAAATGAAAAAAGCACTAGTAACATTTCCACAATAATAAGACTGGAGGCTTTTACAGTCTTCATTGTTTCACAAAGTACATTCTGCCTTTGTTAAAACTTAGGAAAACATGAAACATTATGCAGTTATTTCAATAAAATTCTACATCTCTGAGTTGACACATAGCTGAATTCTCTGGGTCAGGTTTATTCAAGGATTTAGACAGCGAGATAAAAAAAAAAAAAAAAAAACGAAGCAGAATGGTTCAGCATAGTAAGCCAGCAACACCTGCAGAATTACAAAACAAATAATGGAATGACATCCAAAATGGCAAAACCGTTACTCTTAAACTTTATAACCTTTTACAGATCACAAGTCTGACTTGAAGTTAAGCGGACTGTGTTTCCAAGAATCTGAATAAATCCTGAAACAGCATGTTGTCTAAGGACTTTAACCAGACCACCTCCAAGATTGATTTCTTCACAAAGGACACACAGAAAATTTTTCACACCTGTCAAGAGAGTTCAGTATTTTGATCTGAAGGCTTTAAGGGCACAACCAATAATTCAGTTATGAGGGGATTTATTACTTATTCCTTTAAAAGTTTTTTACGGACAAAAAAGTTTTATGAATTTCTGAATGCCAGTGTGTTTTATAGTCATATGAACAGTCCACTATTGCTACTGCACACTAAAATCTTATAAAGGCTATGAGAGAGAGAGGCTCTGTCACCATAAGTTTATAGGAAAAGGTGACCCAGGAGTCTCATAAAGGGTTAATGCAAGGTTCAGAACTAGCATCTCTCCAGGTTCTGTAGTTCTGAATCAAAACAATCAATCCTGGGTCCAGGTTTTGCTAGAGGCCTGCAACCTGGCTCGCTACACAGGTGTGCAGGGTCATTATATAGTCAGGTCTGAGAATTTCTCAAAGCTCTCATTTTTTAAGACAGCTTCCAGCTTGGAGACCGCTCCCAGTGTGGGAGACGGAAGGTCTCAGCGGGGTCAGGGGGGCCCCAGCCAGAAGCCATGAGACAGGGCTCTCATCGAGGGGTCAGGGGGCCCCAGCCAGAAGCCAAGGGAGAGAGGTCTCATCAAGGGGTCAGAAGACCCAGCCACAAGCCAGCAGGTCACTAGGATTTAAGTCAGCTCCTATCAGGGGTGTCAGGAGAACCCCCAATCCTTAGGCCAGAGGTGGGCAACGCAGCAGGGCACTGCGACAGAAGACTAGAGAGCCAAGTGTTCTGAGAGAGCAGAAATAAACAGTCAAAGGACTGGTAAGAGGAGCAGCTGTGCTGCCAACACTTGGTTTTTTCATTAATTCATGTTTTGTGGAAGAAACTCCTGTGTAGGCAACTGGTGTATAAGTGAACTTTTCCTTTACTCAAAAGTAGGCTGCCACACCCTAAAACTACAGTTTGGACTGGCGTAGCTCATTGTAAATGCACCTGCTACTTGAGTTTAATCACCCCAATCTCACAAGGCTTTAGTTTCAATATTTTTAAATTTGGGGGATTCTTTAAAATAATTCCCAGTAATCCCGCCATGGTAGTCATTGTTGTTGGTAAATTTGTAGAAGACAGATATAGCAGGAGACATTCAATAGCCTCTTGCTGTGCATCCATCTTCTGCTCTCTAGTGTGTGTGTGTGTGTGGTGGCGGTGTTTGGGTTACAGCACAGTAGGCTAAGAGCAAGAGTTGTACATGGGAATACCTGACTTGATGGTTAAAAGTGATTTAAATATGCTTTTGGAAATGAAACAGGACATTGCTAGACCTCAGAAACCAGGGGGGCTGCCCCAGTTCTTCAGAGTGCCTGGTCACCTATTCATGAATTTCTACTGTCATTTCTAGTATGACCCTGCAAAACAATACTGCAATTTTTGTCAAACTTTTAATCTCAAATCACCACTAGGTACAACATTTTCTTTTGTAAGTATTTATAATTATGTTACATTAGATTACTGAATTGAAGAATTTAGCACCTTTTAAATTACTGATTTCTGTGTTCGCTTATACATCATAGTGGGGTGTTTTTTTTTTTTTTTTTTATAAAAATAGGATATCAGATTAAATGCACAACAGGAGGAGGTACATGTACAAAGCTTATATCTAACCCATTAACAATGTGTCCTTTTGCTGCATTGATATGTCTTTGTACCTAACATCTTGCAGTTTTAATCTCAATAACATATACAGTATGTAAATAGGTAAGTATTGATAAATGTTTCAATAATAGTGGAAGCGTGTATGAGTAATTCACATTTAACTGATAACATAACGAATTAATCCTTAGAAAAGAATAAGAAAGGAAAACAGAAATGAAATAGAATAAAGAAAAATCCTTTATATTAGTATAAATATAAAGTAACAGTTGTCTGTCGATAGTATCGTGGTGCACTATGTTGGAGATCCTTAGAGTCTCTGCAGACACATGATGGGGGAAAAAATTTGGTAGTGCTAGGAATCGGTTGAATTCTTAAGCCTAGTACACACGGGCCGAATGTCAGGTGACATTGGCCATTTCAATAAAAACCGGCCAATATTCAGCCTGAGTCCATTACAACCAGTCCAACAGAAGCTGGCTGTTCGGCCAGCTTTTGTCGGATGTGCATGCTGGAAAACTAGCATCTGACCAGCTCCTGATCAGTGCTCTCAACCAATGGCTGAGAGCGCTGACGGGAGTATTCTAGCGGGGGAGGGGGGGCCTGTCACAACACAATAGAACAGCAGGGAGATCGCTCTACTAAGATTGTTAGTACAGCGGCCCTGAACTGAGCTCTCAGTTTTTATGCTCAACCCGCTGGGTCCAACAAAAATAGTGGTGTGTACTAGGCTTTAGTCTACATGGAGAATTATTCAGATTTGCTTCAATGTGCCATTCAGTGTAAAATGGTGTTGTGCATAATTTTGATCTTAATATATTGATTGAATAATAAATTGAGACTGTTTACTATGCACTATTCTATTTTTTAGAACACCATACAGTTTACCTGCTTTTGAAATAATAAATTATTAGTTATTATTTTTTGTAAATTTTGTGAAAAAAATATTTCTCTTAGATCTATGTAGCACACCCCCGTAGAGACTGCTGATGAACTTGGATCACAGCCAGGCACACCAAATTTTCACAGCACCAAGAGTCAGAACAGTCTATGACTTACCTTTGTTTGTTTTTCTTATTAGAGGGCTAATAACTTGGATAGGGATGGGAGGTTATGGGATGCCCACTTGACTTCAGCAAAACTTTCAGCAAAACTCCAGGGACATCTTCCTATATATACAGTCTCTTTCACTTTCCTTTTGCACACACTTGTTTGCTCCAGCTGAATCACTTGAATGATCTGACAGGCTTTCAGTCAGATTAGCAATAGCCCTTTACAGGCAGAAACTCGTAGCCCCTCTTTATGTAGCACAGTTACAGTGAAATAGCTTGTAACGTCTCATCTGTGGTCACTGATCCAAGTACCACTTCTTCAGGCCTTGCCAACCCACCTGGCTGCAGCTGCCCCTTTCACTAGCCCTCCAGGGTAACTCTTCACACCAGTCCACCTCTTTACCAGCACACCCAGCTAACACTTCACCAGCCCACCCGGCTGATTCTCAGGGGATCTCCTGAGAAAGGCAGAAGAGCCAAGCACACCGCTGTCTTCAAAGGAGACTGACTACATGTCCCCACAGTGTTGATCTACTCACTCTGTCCTCTCTTGCTCCTGTGCCTCCAGGAAAGGCTTCCAGCACCCAAGCCCACACCCAAGGCAGGACACCCCCCCAGACTAGGGGGCACACCTGAGGGCCACCAACAGCCTCCTCAACACTGCATCTCCATCTTCCACCTGACTGCCCTTGCTGGCATGACTCATGTCTACTTATTATTATCATTATTATTATTATTATACAGGATTTATATAGCGCCAACAGTTTACGTAGCGATTTACAACTTGAGGGTAGACAGTACAAATACAATACACTTTAATACAGTAGGAATCAGAGGGCCCTGCTCCTTAGAGCTTACAATCTAAGAGGGAAGGTCAAGAGATACAAGAGGTAATAACTGTGGGTGGTGATTGAGAAGATAAATGTACAATTGTTAGGTGGGGGCCAGATAGGCATGAGTTTTCAAGGATCGTCTGAAAGTGGATAAAGTAGGAGAAAATTGGACGGATTGGGGTAGAGCATTCCAGAGGATGGGAGAGGCTCTGGAGAAGTCCTGAAGGCGAGCATGGGATGAGGTGACAAGGGAGTTTGAGAGCAGGAGGTCTTGGGAGGAGCGAAGAGAAGGATTAGGCTGGTATTTTGAGACTAGGTTAGAGATGTAGCTGGGGGCCAGGTTGTGGATGGCTTTGTATAGTTAGTATCTTGAATTTATTTTGGTGACTGAGTGGCAGCCAATGGAGGGATTGGCAGAGGGTTATAACAGACTCTGAGAGGTTTGTGACGTGGATGACCCTGGCAGCAGTGTTCATGATGGACTGAAGTGGGGATAGCCTATTTAGAGGTAAGCCAATGAGAAGGGAGTTGCAGAAGTCGAGACGGGAGATGACCAGGGAGTGGATTAAAAGCTTTGTGTTGACATTGGTTAGGAAGCGGCGTATCTTGGAGATGCTGCAGAGATTGAGGCGGCAAATTTTGGATAGTGATAGAATGTGGGGTCGAAAGGTTAGTTCAGAGTCCAGGATTACACCTAGGACCTTGGCGTGGGGAAATGGGTTGATAGTTGAGCCGTTAATATTGACAGAGAAATCAGGGGATGTGGCACCTGAGGGAGGAAATATCATGAACTTCGTTTTGGATAGGTTGAGTTTGAGGAAGTGATGTGACATCCAGGCTGATATGTCTGCTAGTAAGTTGGTAATGCGTGAGGAGACAGATGGAGAGAGCTGGGGGGTGGAGAGATTTGGGTGTCATCAGCGTAGAGATGATATTTAAAGCCATGGGAGGCAATCAACTGACCTAGGGAGGTGGTGTAGTTTGAGAAAAGGAGAGGTCCAAGAACAGAACCTTGGGGAACCCCAGCAGAGAAAGGAAGAAGAGAGGAGGAAGTAGAGTTGTAAGTGACACTGAAGGAGCGGTGGGATAGGTAGGATGAGAACCAGCGAAGTGTACAGTCACGGAGACCAAAGGAGTGGAGTTTATTGAGAAGGAGGGGGTGGTCCACTGTGTCAGCAGCAGCAGAGAGATCCAGGAGAAGTAGTACAGAATAATGTTCACTGGTTTTAGCCGTTAGTAGGTCATTTGAGAGTTTAAGGAGAGCAGTTTCCGTGGAGTGTTGAGGGCGAAATCCGGACTGAAGGGGATCAAGAAGTTTATTCATGGTCAGATGGTCGCTTAGTCGGTTGTAGACCAGTCTTTCAAAAAGTTTGGAGGAGAAGGTGAGTAAGGAGATGGGATGTAGGTTGTTGAGATTGGTGGGGTCCAGTGAGGGCTTTTTAAGTATGGGGGTGACTAGCGCATGTTTTAGAGAGTTTGGGAAGATACCACAAGAGAGGGAGAGGTTGAAAATGTGAGTTAGAGAGTGTAGAATAGAGTCAGAGGGTGAGCGTAGCATTTGCGAAGGAGCAGGATCCAGGGGGCAGGTGGTTAGATGTGTGTTAGATAAAAGTTTGGTAACCTCAGTAATAGTAGCAGGGTTGAATGAGAGAAGTAATGATTGTATCTGTGGACATGGGGTGTTGCTTGGGGGAGGTTTTTGCGCATTGGCGATCTCCTCATGAATTGTATCAAACTTAGTTTTGAAGTGATTGGCGATCTCCTGGGCAGTGAGTTGGTGGGTGGAGGCAGTGGAGGACAGAGTAGAGTGTTGAAGGTAGTGAAGAGTTGACGTGGACATGTTGAGAAGGTATTAATGAGTGTGTTAAAGTAGGTCTGTTTGGCAGTGTGAAGGCAGGAATAGTATTTTAGGAGGGCAGATTTATATTGTGTGAAGTTTTCCTGGATTTTAGTCTTATGCCACAGGCGCTAAAGAGCACGGCTACGTTTTCTGAGACTTCTGGTGTCATCTGTTTGCCAGGGTTGTAGCAGTCGAGGCCTAATTCTGCGTGTAGTGAGGGGGGCAAGCTTGTCTAGGGAGGAAGACAGTGAGCTGTTGTAGATGAAAGTGGCTAGGTTGGGGCAGGACAGAGGTGAGATTTTGTCATAGAGGTGATCAGTAACAGAGTAGAGAAGAGAAGGGTTGAGGTGGCAAAGGTTTCTACGTGTAACTGTTAGGCGGTTGGAGGAAGAGGAGGTGGAAGACAGGGAGAGAGCAAAACTAATAAGGTGGTGATCAGAAAGTGGGAGAGGATTGTTGGAAAGGTTGCATGGAGTACACAGATAGGAGAAGACAAGGTCAAGAGTGTTGCCGTTGGAGTGGGTAGGAGCCTGTATCCATTGCTTCAGGTCAATCGATGAGGTGAGACTGAGAAGTTTAGAGGTAATAGTAGTGTTAGTGTTAACAGGGATGTTGAAGTCACCGAGAATAATTGTGGGGATTTCAGAAGAGAGAAAGTAGGGTAGCCATGCAGAGAAGTCATCAAGGAAGGCTGATACTGGTCCAGGGGGCCCGTAGATGACAGCAATTCTTAGAGAAATGGGAGAGAATAGACGAATGCAATGTGCCTCAAAAGAGAAGAGTGTCAGAGAGGGAGGTGGGTGAAGTACCTGATAGGTGCTGCATGGGGCTAGAAGGATTCCCACTCCACCTCCCTTCCATCCACTTGGTCCGGGGGAGTGAATCCAGAGAAGGCCCCCATGGGAGAGGGAAGCAGAGAAGTAGTATCTGATTCATGAAGCCAGGTTTCAGTAATGGCAAGTAGGTTAAAGGAATTTGTGAAAAGACGTCGTGAAGAGCAGTGAGTTTATTACAGACAGAGCGTGCATTCCAAAGGGCATGGGGGGACTGGTTTACTTATGGAGTGGTCTCAGTCCCCTGCCAGCCCACCTCTGAGGATTGGTTGAGGCTCCCCAAATATTCAAGGTAGCTCCTTCTAACTTCCACCCTCTAATTCTAGAAGATTCTCCAACCTTCCAGAACAGGGGGAGGCACCAGAGATGCCAGGATGAGTCACCCTGACCCAGATTCCATAGCTCAGGCTTAGCCCCGAGCTAAACTACAATTTTCCTAGTCTCACTTCTAGCACACATTAGAGGGTGCTACACCTAGATCTAATCTAAGGAAGTTTTTTTTTTATTTTTTTTTTTTTAAATATTCATGAAAGGTATTCCAAGGTATCGATATTTGTATATGGTTTCTTAGTGTCAATATAAGGTGCAGTGGAAGCAGTTGAGAGGCAAGGTACTTTTGTGTTGAAAGCACAAACAACAAAAGACCAGGTCTAAAGGAGTGCAACAGTACAATCAGCACAGCTTATGCTTCCTGCTGATTGAAGAATTCTAGCTCTGATTAAGCTGGGCCTCCGCAGAGGGATCACTGTTTCCAGGCAGAGAGCAAGTGTTCTTCTTTACAGCACTCTGGAAGAGGACAGACTTTTCTATTCTTGCTGCTTTCTATTAAACATGAATTGTAAGTCTTTGCAAACCTTTTGTTTTGATATACCTAGAATATATTTAGCTGATTTAAACTGAAAGTTCATTTGGGCTTTAAGAACTGTAATAAATCATTTAGAGATTTTCTTTTGTAATTTACTTTAGTGGCACTCTGAGATTAGAAATGTAATTTTTCCTAAAAAATACCCCATGATAACATACTTGGCATTGCAGAGGAAACACTGGTCAGAATAATTTGTTTCAGGCTTTCTTTTCATTGAAAGACATTCCATCATAATGCAGCAAACTGTATATTCCAGAATACATTTCATTAACTTGCTGGTAAAGTTTACTCTGACAATATCAGAAATGGTAAAGCCTTATCAAAGTACAGGGGGTCCCCGGGTTACAAACAAGATAGGGACTTTAGGTTTGTTCTTAAGTTGAATCTGTTTGTAAGTCGGAACAGGTAAATTTTTTAAGTGTAGCTCCAGCCAAAAAATCTATTTTTAAGTTTTGTAGATAGCATAGGGAAGGGTTATCACCCCTGTAACATTTGTTTTGCTGTCTGTGCCCCTGTTCATAAGATTTCACCTCACTTTCTGTCCCAATGACAATTGGATTTTGAAAATTTGGGGTTATTAGGGAAGTAAGGATAGGTGATAAAGCATCAGTGGAGACACCTTTTTCCCATATTAACTCTTACAGGAGTGAATTTCCCTCCCTAGGGGTAGATTTCCTCTCACTTCCTGTTGTCTCCCTCCGTTTGTAAGTAGGAGTCGTTTGTAAGTCGGGTGTTTGTAAGTAGGGGACCCCCTGTAATATGTTGCAAGGCACAGAAGTGAAGTAAATAGGTGTTGCAAAGCATGGATGTGAACCAATCCTAATTGGTCCCAAAAAAATTTAAAACCATATCTTATCTAGGTCTGATAGGGAAAGATGTATTGCTGTCCAGATGCAATGTTTACAGGAAGGAAATAATCTGATATAGTTGTATTAGAGACTTTAGGTAAGCAAACATATGAGAATGATCAAATCTTTTATTAATGCACGTTTACTGTCTAGTGTATATTGGGCACCACCTTATATCAGGAAAATCATTAAAGAAAGTGAAGAATTCCAATTTCTAACCACATGCAAGAGGGGATTATCTGTTGGGGTTTTTTTAACGCCAGCACAGATCAGTGTGCTTTTGACAGATGATTTAGCATCATGTCACCATTAGACATCATTTATAGCTTCCTTTCCTTCATTATTCTTTATTGTCATAAAATGGCTATACATAAGAGATAGATAGACTTCTATAAAGATCATAGATATTTTTATATTTGAAGTCTGAGAAAGGAAATTAAATGTATACCATGTTGTTGTTAGGAAAAATAAAAGTGCAATACTAGATGCGAAGAAATACAAATTGAATTAATCAGTAAGGAGTCCTTTTTTTTCTTTTTTTTTTTTTTTAATATTCAAGCCATCCATCTTCTCCATTTGTATGTCCTTTGTCTGAAAAAAGACAAAAGAAAAATATTTTTTTAAAGAAAAATTCCAGGTATGGGTAGCTTTACATTAGTTAAGCTTAGATCAATGTAACTATGCATATGTTGTACCTGTGGGATCAGTTTAGAAGCTGGAAATCATTGTAGTATATACCCTTACTACAGTGATCCCCACTCGCTTCCCGGTCCAATGCCAAACTGCTGCCCTTACACATTGTGAACACAGGAGGTCGGACACTGGGCACAAGTGCCATTCAGAGAATACTTTGCATTTACTCAATGGATGAAAAGCATTCTCTGATGCATGGTGGAGAGCGTGACATCACTGCCCCCTCTCTCCACTTCATCCAATCAGAGAACTCTTTGTATTCATCAAGAAAATGCAAATCACTCGCTGAGCAGCATTTATAGCAAAATTTTCAGAATGTAGCAGTGCAACGCTTGGCATGGGACCTGGAAGCAAGTGGAGATGACTATAGTAGTGATGTCCATTTCAGTGAATTTCAGCCTTTAGAGGGATCCCACAGGTATAGTCTATACATAACTAGAATTCTTCTCTAAGTGTCATAGCAGACTAACTGATTTGATGTAATCAGTAAGTAAAGTCTACATAGGCATAAGAGATGTGGCTCTGCTTTGCTGTGAATGAGGCAGAGACTAAATGGGTCACCACTGCTGTGTTGTTCTACTCATGTAGAAAGGAGCTATTTTTTACTTTGTTGTTAGTCACTTGTCCTAGCTATTTACAATTTTAAAATTAACTTGTAAAAGCAGATAGTGAGGAATTACAGCTCTGTACTGCTTCAAACTGCTGTAAACACATTCCTGAGAGTAGGTTCTGGGGGACTGATCAGCCTATCCCCAGGAAGCTTGCATCTCCCAGTCTCCCTCAATGCTGCCCATCTGCCTCTCTCCACCCCCACACTTCTCTTCCCGTACCTCATGTTCTGGAGCACCATGCACAATCCATCTACAGTTTCTCACAAAAGTGAGTACACCCCTCACATTTTTGTAAATATTTTGTTCTATCTTTTCATGTGACAACACTGAAGAAATGACACTTTGCTACAATGTAAAGTAATGGGTGTACAGCTTGTATAACAGTGTATATTTGCTGCCCCCTCAAAATAACTCAACACACAGCCATTAATGTCTAAACTGCTGACAACAAAAGTGAGTACACCCCTAAGTAAAATGTCCAAATTGGGCCCAAAGTGTCAATATCTTGTGTGGCCACCATTATTTTCCAGTACTACCTTAACCCTCTTGGGCATGGAGTTCACCAGAGCTTCACAGGTTGCCACTGGAGTCCTCTTCCACTCCCCCATGATGGCATCGCGGAGCTGGTGGATGTTAGAGACCTTGCGCTCCTCCACCTTCTGTTTGAGGATGCCCCACAGATGTACAATAGGGTTTCGGTCTGGAGACATGCTTGACCAGTCCATCACCTTTAACCTCAGCTTCTTTAGCAAGTCAGTGGTCGTCTTGGAGGTGTGTTTGGGGTCGTTATTATGTTGGAATACTGCCCTGCGGCCCAGTCTCAGAAGGGAGGGGATCATGCTCTGCTTCAGAATGTCATAGTACATGTTGGCATTCATGGTTCCCTCAATGAACTGTAGCTTCCAAGTGTCGGCAGCACTCATGCAGCCCCAGACCATGACACTTGTTTTTATACTCCTCACTTGGCTGCCACCATACACCCTTGACACCATCTGAACCAAATACGTTTATCTAGGTCTCATCAGACCACAGGACATGGTTCCAGTAATCCACGTCCTTAGTCTGCTTGTCTTCAGCAAACTGTTTGCGGGATTTCCTGTGCATCATCTTTAGAAGAGGCTTCCTTCTTGGACAGCCATGCAGACCAATTTGATGCAGTGTGCGGCGTATGGTCTGAGCACTGACAGGCTGACCCCTCACCCCTTCAACCTCTGCAGCAATGCTGGAAGCACTCATACGTCTATTTCCCAAAGACAACCTCTGGATATGACGCTGAGCACGTGCACTCAACTTCTTTGTTCAACCATGGCGAGGCCTGTTCTGAGTGGAACCTGTCCTGTTAAACCACTGTATGGTCTTGGCCACCGTGCTGCAGCTCAGTTTGAGGGTCTTGGCAACTTCTTATAGCCTAGGCCATCTTTATGTAGTGCAACAATTCTTTTTTTCAGATCCTGAGAGTTCTTTGCCATGAGGTGCCATGTTGAATTACCAGTGACCAGTATGAGTGAGAGTGATAACACCAACTTTAACACACCTGCTCCCCATTTACACCTGAGACCTTCTAACACTAATGAGTCACATGACATCGGGGAGGGAAAATGGCTAATTGGGTCCAATTTGGACATTTTCCCTTAGGGGTGTACTCACTTTTGTTGCCAGCGGTTTAGACATTAATGTCTGTGTGTTATTTTGAGGGAACAGCAAATTTACACTGTTATACAAGCTGTGCACTCACTACTTTACATTGTAGCAAAGTGTAATTTCTTCAGTGTTGTCACATGAAAAGATAGAAGAAAAAATTTACAAAAATGTGAGGGGTGTACTCACTTTTGTGAGATACTGTATGTCTCTTCCATCTACCAGACATCTTGGGCTGTATTGGGTTGTGCAGACTTGATTGTAGGTTTTACGCATGCAAAGTGCTCCAGTTTTGTGGTGGCATCTCTGCTGCAGTCTTTCTGTGAGCTGGGTGGAAGAGAACTGGCACTATTTTGGGCAGCCTTGTCCAGTGCCAGACTTTCCTCCTTGTTGTGCTTCGTCATAGTCCTAGTAAGAGGGTGCTTCTGCAGTGTAGCTTGAGGTAGTGAATGGGGGTTCAGGGAGTGAGTGATGGTTTGAATTGGGTAGAAGCCTACATAGCTAATTACAAGCTGGTAACAGGCGGGAGCTGCAGATTCAGCATCCGATCAAATTCAAAGCTCGGGCAAGTACCTCTACTTACTATTTTATCTGGATGGCCACAGAAAGTGGTTGCATTCAGGTGAAGAAGAGTGCCTTTTTCTAGAGAAACTTTGAGATTACCATTGCTGACTAGGGATGAGCCCGATGTTCGCTGAATAGCGAACAAGTTGGGGCATTCACAGCAAATTCAGAAGCCGTGGAACACCCTTTAAAAGTCTATGGGAGAAATCAAAAGTGCGCATTTTAAAGGCTTATATGCATGGTATTATCATAAAAAGTGTTAGGGGACCTGGGTCCTGCCACATGTATCAATGCAAAAAAAGTTCTAAAAACGGCTGTTTTTCAGGAGCAGTGATTTTAATAATGCTTAAAGTGAAATCTTCCTTTAAATTTCGTACCTGGGGGGTGTCTATAGTATGCCTGTAAAGTGGCACATTTTTCCCGTGTTTAGAACATTTCCTGCACAAAATGACATTTCTAAAGGGGAAAAAAGTAATTTAAAACTACTCGCAGCTATGATGAATTGTCGGGTCTCGGCAATACAGATAAGTCATTGAAAAAAAATGGCATGGGATCCCCCCCAGTCCATGAATATTAAGGGGAACCCCGAACCAAAATTTTTTAAAAAATTGTGTGGGGGTCCCCCCAAATTCCATACCAAGCCCTTCAGGTCTGGTATGGATATTAAGGGCAACCCTGTGCCATTTTTGGCATAGGGGTCCCCCTCAGGTCTGGTATGGATTTTAAGGGGAACCGCACGCCAGAATGTAAAAAAAAGGCGTGGGGGTCCCCCCAAAAATCCATACCAGACCCTTATCCGAGCACGCAACCTGACAGGCTGCAGGAAAAGAGGGGGGATGAGAGAGCTCCTCCCTCCTGAACCATACCAGGCAGCATGCCCTCAACATGGGGAGGGTGCTTTTGGGTAGCCCCCAAAAGCACCTTCTCCCTGCCCCGCTCTGATGCACGGGGACTTCCCCATGGCCTTCCTGGGGCATCAGAGGGGGCGGGGCCACCCGTTTATGGCGTCGCAATTTGAATGACAATGGCGCAGTCATGCAACACTGTACCCAAACAATTTTTTTTATCATTTTGTTCCCACAGATAGAGCTTTCTTTTGGTGGTATTTGATCACCTCTGTGGTTTTTAATTTTTGCGCAACAAATAAAAAAAGACAAACAAGTTTTTTTTGTTTCTGTTAAAAAATTTTGTAAACAAGTACGTTTTCTTCAATGACAGGCACTGATATGGCTGCACTGATGGGCACCGATGAGGTGGCACTGATAGGTGGCACTGGTATGCGGCACTGATGGGCACTGATAGGTGGGCACTGATGGGCACTGACAGGTGGCACCAATGGACACTGATGGGTGGCACTGACACTGGTGGCACTGGTGGCACTGATGACACTAATGGGTGGCATTGCTGGGCATCACTGAAATATGGTGCCAGTCAGTGCCCATTTGTGGGCACTGATTGGCACAGATTGGGCACAGACATCCACATTCAGTGCGGGCATCTGAGGGGGGCTGCACTGATAAACAATCAGCGCAGACCCCCCTGTCAGGAGAGCCGCCGATCAGCTCTCCTCTACTCGCGTCTGTCAGACGTGAGTGAGGAAAAGCCGGTCAACGGCTTTTCCTATTGACATCGTGATCAGCTGTGATTGGACACGGCTGATCACGTGGTAAAGAGCCTCCGCCGGAGGCTCTTTACCAAGATCGGTGGAGCGGTGTGTCAGATTAACACACCGCTCTAACGATTGCCATGATGCACGCCCCCATGGGCGCGCAGCGGCATGTTTTTCTGCTGGACGTCATATGACACCCAGTCAGGATAACTGAACCCCCGCCCGGCCGTCAATCTGCTATAGGCCGGGTGGGAAGTGGTTAATAAAGGACTTGTCCCAAGGTGTGTCTTGTGTTTTTTTTTTTTTTTTACATTTCGACACTTTTTTGTGAAATGGTACGGGTACAAGGTCCAATAAGCCCCCCGCCCACAGACCCCCACTACCACCGGGCAAGGGTTGTGGGGATGAAGTCCTTGTCCCCATCAACATGGGGACAAGGTGCTTTGGGGAGCTACCCCAAAGCACCCTCCCCATGTTGAGGGCATGTGTCCTGGTACAGTTCAGGAGGGGGGGGCACTCTCTCAGCCCCCCCTTCTTTTCCTGCGGCCTGCCAGGTGGCGTGCTCGTATAAGGATCTGGTATGGATTTTTGGGGGGACCCCCACGCCTTTTTTTTGTTTTTTTTTAAATTTTGGCGCAGGGTACCACTTAAAATCCATACCAGACCTGTAGGGTCTGGTATGGATTTTGAGGGGGACCCCTACTCCCTTTTTTAAAAAAAAATTGGCGCAGGGTTCTCCTTAGTATCCATACCAGACCTAAAGTGCCTGGTATGGAATTTGGGGGGACCCCTACGCAATTATTTTTTTAAATTTTGGTTCGGGGTTCCCCTTAATATTCATACCAGACCCAAAGGGCCTGGTAATGGACTGGGAGGGATCCCATGTCGTTTTTTTCAATAACTTTTATCTGTATTGCCGAGACCCGACAATTCATTATAGCCGCGAGTAGTTTTTTAAATGACTTTTTTCCTTTAGAAATGTCATTTTGTGCAGGGACTGTTCTAAACACGGGAAAAATGCGCCACTTTACAGGCATACTATAGACAACCCCCAGGTATGAAATTTAAAGGAATAGTTCACTTTTATTGTTTCACTTTAAGCATTATTAAAATCACTGCTCCCGAAAGAACGTCTGTTTTTAAAACTTTTTTTTTCCATTGATACATGTCCCCTGGGGCAGTCCCATAGACTTTAATGGTGTTCGCATGTTTGAACAAATTTTTTGCCTGTTCGCATGTTCCGCCAGGGGGTGTTCGGCTCATCCCTATTGCTGACCTCTCCTTTTGAAAATGCTGGCTGCTTGGCTGTCATGCGGCTCTAATGATTGTAGTACTTTCTGAGTCATTAACCTTAGGCAAACACACAGAACAGGATTGTTTACTTCATTTGCTGTATATTTGTTTTGTTACAGGAACTCATTATACCAACCAGATAACTTGCATTTTCAGAAGGTGTAAAAAAATGACAGGCACAGTATTTCTCCTAGAACTGATTTTCTGAACTGAAATGTGATGCCTTCTTTAAACTAAAATGTGTATGCAAGTTACTGTTTGATGAGTCAACGGCCGCTTTGTGCATAAGGTTGTGTCATTCTTTTAACATCAGGAAATATATTGTCATCATCTTAACCCAAGGAAATGCAGTGAAGAGGACAAAGTTGTTTTTTAAGACAACTCTTGCCAGAATGTGTCCTTGAAGGTCATAATCTTCCCAGAGATTCGGGGTTTTGGTAATCAAAATCAAATCAAATAAATTAATTGCTGTCGAGATTACTAAGCAGTTAATTACTTAAATCCTAAAGCTCTGCCAGGATTATAGCCTGAGTAATGGACAAGCTTGTTGTAGAACACACTTTGTGAAAGAAGAGAATAATAGCTGCAAGTGCTTAGGTCATTTATTTTAAATGTTTGTGATGTGTAGCTCTGGAAAAGAAGGCAATTTCAAAGGCTGAATGTGGTCAAGGCAAAGAAAAATACATTTTATAAGAACCTTAACACACAACAGAACTGTAAAAAATAACAAGAAACTGTTAAAAATAATCCCTACTTGCACGACACCCTCAGCCTAAAGAAATCCCACTATATAGTTTACATTATGATACTGTTGTCAACACCCCATGGAAATTCCCATGAAGCCCAAGATACTAAAGACTAAAGCGCATGGTCAAAATGCAACATAATGAAAATTAAATGCAAGTATGCTCATAAAGCATCAAGCCAAAAAAAGATAACTTGTTGCCAAATGAACAATGACCAAGCAGAATAATAGCAGATAAATGCACATCCATACACGTGGCAAATCCAGTATGCTGAGTAGTAAAGGCAAAAATGTCAGATCAATAGAAAACACAGTACAGGGCATATACACACATTTAGTGCAGATAAGGCCTCCAAAGTCTGCAGGACACAATGGGGAATAGTGGGAATCCCTCTTGTTGTTGTATTGCGCAAAATTTATGAAGAATTTGCAACACTTTTGATTCTGACAGTGACTCATATGCCAAACTCTGAATAACTCTAAAATGTGTCACTTTTTTATTGGGGTTAATTTACTAAAGGCAAATAGTCTGTGCACTGCAAGTGCACCCACAAGTGCACTGCAGGTACAGATGCTCTAGATCTGAGGTAAACATGCAAGGAAAATTAAAAAAAAAAAAAAAATAGCTTGCACATAATTGGATGATAGAATTCACAGAGCTTTCCCTCATTTCAGAGCTTCCCTTCAGATATAGCTCATCTGCATTTGCAGTGCACAGTATATATGCCTTTAGTAAATCACACTGCCCTATGCAAACTGCTGGGAGTGTCAATTGAAAGTTAATTGCATACCCAAATCAGTTTGCATATCACAGTGCGAACTGCAAATTCTGACAGGAATCAGATCACATGGATGTGAACACCCATGCGATACGATTCTGCTGCGGACCAAAAAAAGGGTCCTGTGTTTTTTTCCGAATGCGATGCAAATTCAGCCATATTATCTGTATGGCTGAATCGCATCTCATGTAATTTGCACTGCAGTGTGAATCACATCCACTGTCAGACAGTGCACCAGTGGGAACCAGCCTTGAGCCTAGGTTCACATTGACAGCAGGATTGAAATTGTGCGAGTTCAGCTGAACTTGCGCGATTTCATACCCACGTGTCAGTCCTACTTGGGGGGGGCTGGTTCCTGCAAAGATGTTTATTAAAATAGCACCAAAGTCACCAAAAGTAGTACAGAAACTACTTTTGGGAATCAGTGCGGGGCCACAAAGTCAGTGTTGCACCGATTCGGACGGTGCCATTGCAGGCAATAGCCAGCCTTAAGCCTAGGTTCAATTTGAACCTAAGCTTAAGGCTGGGTTCACAATGCAGCAGGGAGCTTCTCACAGTAGGAGCCCGGTGTGTCCCCATTCACTATTTCAGGTCCGATTTCAGCACAAATTTTTGGCTGAATTCAGACCTGAAACGGACCAGAAGACGCACAGGACCCCTGTGCAATTCACACAAGAGCCTCTCCAGGAAAAGAGAGCTAGTCACAATCTCCCAACATGTGAATTGGATGTGGAGAAATCCAATTTGCAATAGTGTGAACCCAGCCTTAAAGCGTGTCATCTCTGCCCCCCCCCCAAATATATGGCTGCACTGTGTATTCCAAAAGAGTGTCTGCTGGGACAGGAGACTTAAGCCTCGTACACACTATGCGATTGTTGGCAGAGGATTGTCTGACAGACTGTTCTCCTAAAATCTTACCGTTAGTACGCTCCTTTTGACAATTGTTATCCAACTTTCGGCCAACAAATGTTGGATGGCAGGCTAGTACATTTTCGGCGGACAATGGTCTGTTGTCTGATTTTCGTATGGTCAATACACAAGTCCATCACACAAGTCGAAAGTACAAACGATCTGAAGCAAGGAATGAGCTGGAAGCGGTCGGTCTTGCAAACTAGCGTTCGTAATGGAGAATTAACATTCCTGACGTGGCAAATTATGAAATGCAGCGCACATTCTCACTCTGGTGATACTGATGGCGTTATGGCAAACGTATTTTAAAAGGCTTTCGTTCTCTAGTGATATCAAGAATATTATTATTATTATTGTTATTATTATTATTATTATTATTATTATTATTATACTTGTGTGTTTTTGTTTTTTTTTTTTGTTTTGTTTTTATGGACAAGTTACCACAACACCATTATCCCTGAGTTTTTAAGATCAAGGATACAACTATGTTGATGTCTCTTGTTAGTTTTACATTGTATTTTTTAAAATGTAACTGCCTACTCCCAAACTGTCATTTGAAGTAAAACACATAGCCAAGTAGTATTCTACATAATTTTTTTTATTGTGCAGAAAAAAATAAAACAAATTAAATTAGAGATGCTATCTGCCATCCAAAGACAAAGAACGTAACCAAAATGTGCATTCTATGCATACAAAAATATAGAAAATATAACAAAATCATTATATAAAAAAAGAAATTAGTGATGAAAGGGTGAAAATCCCCAGACCAGCGGCCTTGTAGGGGGTCTTGTGGCTGAAATTGCCACTGACCGCCATGTTGTTGTGGTGTGTGGGTTGGCTGTGGAGGTGGTGGAGGTGGGGCCACAAAATCCGAAATGTGTGTGCTTTCAGAAATTTGGCCCCTCACCCCCTTGTTGAGGAGCTGCAGGATGAGTTCCTCACACCTGCTCCTTTGCTCACCAGCATCTGCCTTCATTTATTGGCAGTCACTCACCCAAATGTCTAATGCCGCGTACACACGACCTGACTTTACGGCATACTTGGTTCGGCGGACCGGAGTCCGTCGGACAATTCGATCGTGTGTGGGCTCCAGCTGACTTTTTTCCCCAAAAGTTCGACGGACCTAGAAATGAAACAAGTTTCAAATCTTTTCGACGGACTCAAGTCCGGTCGAAAAGTCCGCTCATCTGTATGCTAGTCCGACGGACAAAAACGATGCTAGGGCAGCTATTGGCTACTGGCTATGAACTTCCTTGTTTTAGTCCGGTCGTACGTCATCACGTATGAATCCATCGGACTTTGGTTGATCGTGTGTAGGCAAGTCCGTTCATTCGGAAAGTCCGTCGTAAAGTCCATCAAAGTCTGCAGGACAAAGTCTGCCGTAAAGTCCGCTCGTGTGTACGCGGCTTCAGCCTCATCTGGGTCTGCACGGAGCGCAGTAGTGGCCTGGCTGAGGAAAAAAGCTGTAGCCTCCTCCAGATTCCTGCTCTTCCTAGCCCTTTTAGCAGCAGAAGGGATCTGGGACTCAGTCTGGAGGAGCCAGCGACCAGCAGCCAGACAGACACTTTCCTGTGTATGAAAATGGGACACAATTAGAATCCTTTTTTAGGGTTTGGTTATCAATCACACACAATTTTGATCTCCTCGCTGTTGCAAATTGAATGTGGAGAAATATAAGACTATCATTCTGACCCCAGCATTTTTCATTCTCATTCAAATCATTTTTTGTCACTACTGTGTATTGATATGGAAACCACTTTGTTAAGGCAGAAATATTTTCCCAATAACGTCTAGTTATCATTATTGTATTTTTGGATACCTAATATGTTCAACAATGCTATACCTAGGTCAAGCTGGGCTCCTCCACAACTTCATCCTGTGCATCAGGACCTGCGCGGACCTATCAGAGAGGTCACCTGGTTGGGCGTTGGTGCGCGCTGGTGCGCGTTGGTGCGCGTGTTCCTGTGTGTGCTTGGGCGCGTGCTTCTGTGGGCGCTGGTGTGGATGATCCGGCTGCCCGTGGTGTGCGTGGTGGCGCGCATGCATTCACGTTAGCGCGCGTCCGCCTATGGGTGCTGGTAGGCGTGTGCCTGGTGGTGCTGGTGTGCGCGTCGGTGTCGAGGGGCGCGGTCAGGCGTGTGCGGGTGCGCGGGCGCCTGTGCGTACCGGCGCATGCACGTGCACGCCGTTTGGCACCAATCAGCCTATTTAGGCTTGCTGCACTTTCTGCTCGGTGCTGCCTGAGCAACAGCTCCTGTACCTAGTTCCCGTTACTTCCTCCGTGTTCCTGTGTTCCTGAGTTCTGATCTGTTGACAACTCGGCTTGCTTACTGGACTTTCCTGACTTCTGCCTGCACCTGACCCTGGCTTGTTTGACCTCACTCCTGCTTGCTCCTCTTGTACTTGCCCGCCTGTTGCCGAACTCTGCCTGTGTGTGACCAGTCTACAGCTTCTGCTCAGCATCTGTTGCCTGTGCTCCTGATTACTACCTGCTGTTGAAGGACCACCTCCCTTCTGGCATCCGGACTCCTGAACCAGGCTCTCATACCACTCCGCACTCGTGGGTTCCCTGTCTGCTCTATCAGGGGGCGCGAGTCGGATACGTAAGGGAGCCTACCCTCTGCCAAAGCGGACTCACAGGTCTGGTAAGTGAGAGACCTGACAGGACCTCAGGAGCTGTGGCCTCAGCAGATGTCGAAGGGAGTGTAGACAGCGATGGCCTGGGTTCTGTCTGATCGGTCAAAAACCGCAGGCTTTTGTAATACCACAGCCTGGGGACATATAGGTCATCTGCTGCTGCTCCTGACCTCTCAAATTCCAGGACCTTGTTCAGCTCCCTTGTTTTGTAGTCCTCAGGTTAGCAATTTTTTGCTTTACATAGTTGATGTCTGCTCTGGGGTACACTGGTTTGACCAACTCAACCATTTTCTCCAAAGCTACCTTCCTCAATATTTTATTGGAGTAGTCTCTACTCTTGACCTTCCAGAGACAGGGCAGCTCTGGGTACAGGTCAATGAATTGGGGGAGAAATTCAGGGGAAAGAAAAACAAAGCAAACCCCATGAGTAAGGGTGAGATGGTGGAGATGGTGTGCATCCTAGAGAAGCATTATTACGACTGCAAGCTGTGCAATTACGAAAGGCCCAACAGCTTAAAGGACCTAATTTTGGAGAAGGTCATCAACGTTTTGCAGTGCGAATTTTCAGTGGAACAATCAAAGGACTAAATCCGAAAACTATGTCTGATCTCATACACCATGAACAAGACCAGATGGAGTACATACATCAGATCATATAAAAAGTAAGCAATATTTGTATCTAAAACTATATGTAAGTGTAAATTGTCTGTATATGTTCTTTAAACAAGTAGCTCTAGAGAATTCTATATAAGATAAATAAATGGAAAATACCGCGCTATAAATCAAATGTGTTAGGCAAAAAATTTTCTTAAGGAAAAAATATACATTTAGGAAAATATAAATGAGTGTGAATAAAAAACTACAAGCAGCTGCTAAAGTGGGATACACACATAAATAAATGGGAAAGTTTGTAGCAGCGCTAGAAAAATCTATTGCTATATTGGACTGCACCAGTGGTAATTGACAGCAATACTCCAATAAAAAAAAAGTGATGAACAATATTAGTATAAAGTTCATTAAATGTGTTGAGTTATATAAAGATGAAAACATCCTTCCATATATACTGCTAGCGCTACAAACTTTCCCAGTTCTATATAAGCTTTTCTTAAATCTATGTATGACTTGGGATTCCAAAGATGAAGGTAAATATAAAGCATATATGAACATTCTTATTTGGTCATGTTTTTGGACATTCCTTTTTGTTTGGAAATTGTTTTTTCTTCTTTCAACAGGGAGGCACCAAAAAAGGAGGCTCCAGCCAAGCCACAGCAAGGGAAGAAGGGAGGCTACCCTCGCTCAGGCACCAACAGGGGAGGCAACAAGGTCATCTTCCCCCAAAAAAGTAAGTGTCAAGGTCATGGGCTTAGGGCAGAACTAAAGGGGTAAAGAACACTTTCTGGTTGCTGCCTGGCTCATCAGTGCCCATTAATGCAGCCTTGCCAGTGTAGACATGGGTAGAGAAGAAGCCCCGGGCTCCCAGTCACAAAGAGTCACGCCTGCTAGGATGGTCATCATATATCCCGTATCCCATAAGACAAGAGGGGTGGGGGGCAACTGCAGGACATTTTCAATGTTGGCTCTTGTCAAGTGTTTGCGCTCTGGAAAATGCCATTACCTTCCCTTTTCTATGCATTTTTCACAGTAAAAAAAAAAAAGTGCAGCATGGTGGAGTTCACTAGTCAGGAGCAAACATTGACATCATACCAAGTTCAAGGTTGGTCAACTAATGCAGCAAAAGGGATGATAGAAACAGATGTGACTTGGGGTGGCCTAATAAATGGTGTATTGTTTCTTTTTTTAGAGGAAAGTGAGTGTGGTCAGCTCACCCAGGATGTTTCTTTGGAGCCATGGGATCTGACTCCTGGACCCAGCACAGACATTGCCATTGTGGTCATCAAATCCCCTGATGTGAGTCACAGTGAGGGCCAAAGCGAACCAGAAGAGGAAGAAAGTATTTGGGAGCCTCTTGTTTACGCAAGTAAGTATTCTTGGAATCTTGCTTCAAATGTGTATACATGTCGAGTTTTTAGATGTCCAAACCAAACACCCACTCCACACATTACCAAAGCATGGAGAAGGAAGAGGTGGAAGGAGCTGGCAGTGTTGCTAGGTAACCAAGTTTTTGAGACCCAGGCTCCAGGGCCAAGATTATAGAGTAGTTTCAGTGTGTACATTCCTAGTAGTATAGGTGTCTAAAGGGCAAGCAACAATAGACTGGGTAGGTATTTCCTGAATTTGACACGTAACTTGACCATAACTCACTATGTAGTGCCTCAGCCAATTGACCATCATTCCCTTAATATATTTTACTCTTCATACTAGGTCATAATATTCCACTATGTACTATTGGCAGAATGAGTGCAGATATGTTGCATTGTTTGAAGGACCTGGAGCAAATCAAGGAGGCTGCCACTGCTTTACAGCGAACAATACGTTTTTGTGGACATGCTTGCCAAATTTAAATTTCCTCTTGCCTGGTCTAAAGTTTATTGTTCCACTTGTTGGCTCCTGTTTGCCCTTTTAATAATTACTATGTTTTTATGACTTTTAAATGTGAAAGTTTAGTGACAGAACTCTGGTTTCTACACTCCACTCCTCTAGGTGCACCATCGGGTCCTGTTTTCTAGATTTTCCTCAGTCTGAAAATGACAACATCACCTGTGCCAAATTGAAGACATCTTGAAAACATGACCTGGATTTGCATCTTGAGGAGGAGAGTTGGGAAACGCTGCCCTAACTAATGTGAATTGTAATGTTTATGTGTTTTTTAGAATCTAAAGCCCCCAATTGGGCCTTAACATTCGTATTTTCCCCCATGACCCCATGCCTAAAATATGTGCAGTTTAATGCATCTATTTTTCAAAAACCCCAAAACACACACATGTGCTATCTCCCATCACAGGGTATCAATGAATGTGTATTGGGGTGAAACCCCTTCCTCATAACTAAAGTAGCACAGAGGAAGGGGGTTGCACCCCTGAAACGCGTCCATTGATACCCTCTGATGGGAGCTAACACATGTTGATACACTGTGTTTTGTGGGTTTAGAAAAATAGATGTTTGTAACTACACACATTTTAGGCATGGGATCATAAGGGACATTTAATTGCTATGCCTCTATGTGTACGTGGCTTCAAATTTTGGCTTTTAGAGGGGGTGAGATCACCCAATCTGAGATAGGCTAGATCCACACAGTCTTGGGATACTAATGTCTCGTTTGGCCTTCACTTTACCAAACTCGAACTTTGTAAATTACTGAGTTTAGGATGTGTATCTAATGTTTTAGAACATGCCTGTTTAGCCACAAAAAAAGGAGAAATAATGTAAAACATACATGTTATACACCAAGATGTTTTGTTTTAAAGCCTTAAAACGCACATGTATATCAGTGTTAGCAACCGCCTGTAGATTTACGGGCGGTCCGTAAAAACAAGGCACTTGTCTCATGCCCGTAAATATCCATAGTAAGGGAAAAGTGCCAGTAAAAATGTCGGTGATCGGGTCAGAACTGCACATGCACAATTCCGGAAATCCCCGAGAAGATCCGATTCTGAGCCGTCGATCCTGACCCCTGCAGCCTCTGCTCAGCCCATCTGACGCAGCGCAGCCAATGATGTCAGCCTATTTTTCCGACAGCCTATAAACAGGCCAGAGCCGAGCGGGCGGATGGAGGAGGCAGCGGCCAGCCTGAGCCTCATGTGGAAGTGGAAGTGGGGTGTGTGACTTGAGTCTGACCAATTGGGAGACGCAGCGGCGGACTGTGGAGTGGACACACTGGACCACACACACAGCACACACACTGATGAGCCTGCCCTGCTGCACGGTGTGTCAACAGTGTCTGTGTGGTGAGTGTAGCAGTAAGCAGCTGCAGTTCCAAACTTACCAGCCAAGCTATAAAGGACAAGTCAGGGACTCGGGAGTTAGTGGACTGGAGCCTCTCGCTTGGCAGACTAGTTGGACAGATGGTGTCTCTCTCTGATGATGACTGTGAGAGACAGACAGACAGGCCAGCCCGGTGCCCGCACCGCAGGAGTCTCAGGCCCAGTCTCCAGTTCACTCAGTGAGAGAGTGACTCAGTCAGTCTTAGATGGGCAGGCTGCAGCAGGACCAGAGGTCGGATTCGGAAATTCCCAGGCTGATGACTGATGGCTCATTATGAATGATTCATGTGTTGTGGGGGGGAGTCTCAGGTGGACCTGTGGTGCGCAGCAATCATGATGTATTGTGTTAATGCATGCATTGCTACCCTGAGCCTAGCCCCTGCTGCTGGGAGATTCTAAAATTAATAATTGTGGTGTGTGTGGGGCTGCAACTTGCAGGAGTGGGACTCAAAGATCAAGCATTTCTGAATTCAGTCAGTGGTACTGATGTTATCATTCATCATTGTTGTGCAGAGGCTCAGGGCAGGCCCAGACAAAGCCCCCCAGTGGTGGCCATGACCTGTGAGTGCTGTGCTCCCTCCACAGTCCACTTAGTGGAAGATGCATGCTTGCTGTAGTTAGTATTGCTAGTAAGTTTAGTTGCTGGCTGGGGGACCTGGGGACTGTTCACATGACCATCTCCTGTACCATGTCTGCAGTCTCTGACCATCTCCTGTACCATGTCTGCAGTCTCTGACCATCTCCTGTACCATGTCTGCAGTCTCTGACCATCTCCTGTACCATGTCTGCAGTCTCTGACCATCTCCTGTACCATGTCTGCAGTCTCTGACCATCTCCTGCACCATGTCTGCAGTCTCTGACCATCTCCTGTACCATGTCTGCAGTCTCTGACCATCTCCTATACCATGTCTGCAGTCTCTGACCATCTCCTGTACATAGGTGTGCGCAGCCTATTGCATTAGGGTGTGCACCACAAAGCTCAGACACACATCTTTCTCTGCAGCCTCAGTTGCACGGGACAGTGAATGAATGGGAAGTGCTCTGTGCGGAGTACTTCCTGGTTATTCACAAACGGTAGCATAGTAAACACATTGTACTATGCTTCAGTTATGAATGGACACAGTGAGCGAGTGTACTCACTGTGTTCATTTAGAAAAGGAAGGGGCTGGTAAGTTACATATTTACTAACCCCTTCCCCTGCTCTCTATCCTGAAACATACCCTGCAGCAGCCGGGGGGAGAGGAGAGGAAGGAAGCCAGCAGCACTATGGGGTGGGGGACCAATAAGGTGGGGAAAGCCCAGGCAGTAGGGGGAATTGGCACCACACATAGTTATTAGGGTGTGCCCAGGCACACCTGGCACACCCCCTGCGCACGCCTAGGCTCCTGTACCATGTCTGCAGTCTCTGACAATTTCATCTTTTATCATGTCTGCAGTCTCTGAGGGGGAGTTTGGAAAGGGGTCAAGAGTGGGAGCGCCGCCAGATTGGGGATCACGATAGAAGTCAGACATGTGTGGACTGTGTAGCGGAGACTATCGGATAAAACCAGAGCCGCCAAGCTGGATTTGCCTGACTGAGCCCTGCTGCCCTGCACGGTGCACCTGAGAGGTCAGTCTGAGGAGGGGTCACTGATGTAAGGGGGGGAGTGAACACAATAATGTAAGGGGTCACTGAAATAAAGGTTAACCCTCATATAAGTAACCCCCCCTTACCTTAGTGTATTCACTCTGCAGAAGGTAATCTCTGGTCACCAGAGCCCCCCCTCTCTCATTAAAGTTCCCAATGTTCCCCTTTACATAAGAGTCTGCAGGGTTTCCTCTTATAGCGCAAGGGAGAATTCTGCAGACCCTGATGTAAAGGACAATGCTGCAGACTCTGATGTAAGTGGGAATTCTGATATAAAGGGGAACGCAGAGGCCCCCCCTTACATCAGAATTCCCCCTTAGATCATGATCTGTGGCATTGTCCCTTACTTCAAGGTTCGCAGAGTTCTCCCTTATACTGTTATGGGGAACTCTGTGCTGGCTGTGTTATATTAACATGACCTTCATGTAAATAGAGAAATTCGGTTTTTGACTTTTGTTTAACTTAAACACATTGTTAATAGCACTAGCTACATGTTTATAGTTTAAATACTAAAAGTTGCACAGTTTAGCACCGAAAACAGCCATTTTGGTTACTTTTTTGAAGTGGGGGTTTGGCAACACTGACATATATATGCTTTAAGTAAAATCTTTTTTTACTAAACAATGTGTGGCTTATTTCATTACTCAATACCATTGTATTTTGTAAGTTGTTGTAGTTACAGTGACAATGTGCTCTTAAATGTGGACAACTCCTGAAATTTTGAGTGAGTTGTAAAGGCATAATGTTTTTGAACTTCACGCATTAGATCCATTAAGAACAAAAACAGTGTGTGTGTGTGGCAGACCCACAGCACACCATAATTAGGTGAAGAAGATATTGTCACCTCATATAGCAATTAAGGTACATTTGCACTATTGGAACAAGTGGCCGAAATAAAGCCCATTTGGGAACATATTAGATATATAAGAAACACAGACAACAGTAGTTCAAATGAAATAAGAGTTTATGATCTTCCTAAATGTATAAATTATCAGCTTCAATTTGCTGCCAAGACACTGCTCCTCTACCCACAAAATATTCCAGGTATTTTTGCCGTAAATCTCTGGAAATTTGAGGGCAATCCAGCACAGGCATTTTCAATAGCTATCAGCTCGCCCACAGATGGACGAGCTGCAGCCTCTTCAGCTGGGCCTGCCACTGCAGGATCCACGTCACTTGGCAGTAAAGCTAGGCAGCTGGTAGCATTCCTCCTTAAAAAAAATTATGGAGAATACAGCAGCACAGGGCCACATGATTTATCTTGTAAAGTGCCAGGTTGTTTGGAGTCAAAAACAGCCTGAAACAACTCAATAGGATGCCAAAGGCGTTTTCAGCCACCCTTCTGGCACGAGAGAGCCTGTAATTGAAGATTCTCTGCTCTGGGGTGAGGTTCCTCATAGGAAACGGCTTAATCAGATGTTCCCCCAGAGAAAAGGCCTCATCTGCCATGAAAACAAAATTGAGGCCCTCAACGTTCTCCTCAGCAGATGGCAAGTTTTAGGTGCCATTCTGGAGCCGCTTGTAGAACATTGCCTGTATAATCACTCCTCTGTCAGAGTTGCGGCCATTCCTCCCAAAATCCAGATATAGGAACTCGTAGTTGGCAGAAACTACAGCTAGCATGACTATGCTACAAAAGCCCTTATAACTGAAATTATAGGAGCCAGAGTTGGGTGGTGGTACAATCCGGACATGCTTTCCATTAATAGCACCGCCACAGTTGGAAGATCCCACTGATAATGGAACTGGGCTGCAACGTCCAGCCATTGCTCTGGGTTGGAAGGAAACTGTGGATTAAAAAAAGAAAAAAGAAATGACTACTTCTGAACATAACCTCGCAAGCAGATTTGACACAAACAGATTTGACACAAACATGCGACCTCCGTGAGTTTGATCACGGGTCCCGCGGACTCTATGTCCGCGGGGATACCCACGATCCTCTCACGGAGAGGAAGAACGGGGAAATACTGACTTAAACAAGCATTTCCCTGTTCTGCCTAGTGACAGGACACTGATCACAGCTCCCTGTAATCGCGAGCAGTGATCAGTGTTGTGTCACACAAAGCCACGCCCCCTCACAGTTAGAATCACTCCCTAGGACACACTTAACCCCTTCACTGCCCCTAGTGGTTAACCCCTTCACTGTCAGTAACATTTACACAGTAATCAATGCATTTTTAATTGCCTGATCGCTGTATAAATTTTAAAGGTTCCAAAATCGCGCCTAAAGTGTCCACTCTGTATGCCATAATGTGGCAGTCACGATAAAAATTGCTGATTGACGCCATTACTAGTAAAAAAAAAATTATTAATAAAAATGCCATAAAACTATCCCCTATTTTGTAGACCCTATAACTTTTGCGCAAACCAATCAAACGCTTATTGCAATTTTTTTTTTTTACCAAAAACAAATGTCAGTTAAAGCGGCGCAGTGCCGAATCGCAAAAAGCGCTCTGGTCTTTGGGCAGCCAAATGGTCCGGGGCTTAGGTGTTAAAGACAAAAGTGGAAGGTCAACTTATCTGATTGCCCCCCTCCTCTGGTGGCCATTAGACACATTTTGGGGGGTAATGGGAAGATGTTTTGGACAGGTAACCCTCTCCACTTCCATGAGAACTGTTTGTATAAATAATCAGTGATACTTTGGCCAGCCCCTCCTTACTTACACTAATGACAGTCCAGTGGACAGGTAAGAAGTGTCATAATCGAAAAAGCTGGATACACACTTCCAAATTGCAGCACGTTTTGACATTATGATTTAACCTATCAATATAATAGGAGCCAAAAAATGAAGAAGTTTCAATTTGTAGGTAATCAGACAGGCCCTTGCACTACATGGTTTGGGGAATTTATACAGAAATATGAACACAAAAGAGGGATAGTGTGTATGGGTTTTGCAAAGTCAGCAGGTAGAGTATTTGGATCTGTTGACTTAGCATTTTAGGGGGGGGGAGGGTTCCAAATGTGTTTGGGCCACAAAAAATGGCCCCTGCCTGAATTTGAGGACAACAATAACATTTGTACACATTTTAGGGGTTGTTTAGTGTAAGCCCCAAAATGTAGCTGACAAAAAACATTAAGTTACTAGGCTAGGTGTGTATGGGCCCAGGATAGCATGCTGTTAGTGAAGGAAAATATGCATGTAGTCCAAAAAGGAGCAGGAAAAGCTTACAGCATGCATGAGGACAAAGAGGGCATTCACAGCATATTACAATATTAAAAATTATGTAATCAACAAATTAATACAATACAATAGCAAACATAAATACATAGAATGTGATCTTAAAGGTAAAAACTTACCCTAAAATAGTCCTTCTGCAGGACTTGAATAATGGCTGAGCAGGTCTCTGGAATAATGACTCCCAGAGCCCGGAGGGAAATTAGAGTTGTAAACTTGATGTCCTGGAGACTTCTCCCCTCTCAGGGCTCAGCTCAGCCCTTCCTTCTCAGAGCTGGATGCTCAGCTGTCAGCTAATTGCCAGCTCCTATCCCTCCACAGTGACTCATCTGTTCATGATATCCTGCTCATCAGTCCTGATTACTTAAGCCGTCCAGCCCAGATCTCTTCCTTCGCCTTGTTCAACATCAGAGACTTTCTCCTGCGCTCCTGTTAAAGACTTGCTTGGCTGACATTTCTTCTTGCTCCAGATCCTGCTTGCTATTCCACTAGGCTGATTCCTGGATTCCTGACTTTCTGGCTTGTCTGACTATCCATTCCGGTTACGGAACTTTAGCTATGTTTTACTACATTTGTTCTATTTACTTTTATTATTAAACAAGTATGATTATCAGAAACCATAAACAAAACCGAGACAGAAGTACTGTAAAATCACACTTGTTTATTAATAAAAATAAAAAAGTAAATAGAGTAAGCGTAGTCAAAGCATAGCCAGAGTCCAGTAACCGGATCGGGTAGTCAGCCAAGCCAGAGTTCAGTAACCAGATCGGGTAATCAGCCAAGCCAGAGTTCAGTAACCAGATGGGGTAATCAGCCAGGCCAGAAGTCAGGGATCCAAGTAGAGGAACAGCAAGCAGGATAAGGAGCCAGAAGGGATGTCAGCAAAGCCAGTCTTTAAACAGGAACACAGGAGTTGGTTTATTGTGATGTGACCAAGGCGAACGCAGGAATAAAGTGAGCTGGATGTCTTTAAGTAGGCGGGACTGACGAACAGATCCACAACAGCTGGTTAACTGTGGAGAGAGAAGAGAGCTGGCAATTAGCCGACAGCTGAGCGGCCAGCTTGAGAAGGAAGGGCTGAGCCAGCCTTGACAGTGATTTAATTGTACTTCTGTCTGTTTGATTTATAGTTTCTGATATCCCCGTCGCCAAATACCGCAAGGTGTCTATGAGACTTTGCCCGGGAGTGAGCCTTTCCTTTGGAAAGCCTCATGCTTGTGTCCTGCTCCTTAATATAGGGGGCCACCAATGCCAAGAATTGGTGAAAGCAGGGGTCCGTCATCCGGAGATAATTCCAAAAATCATTCGGATTATTCTCCTGGAGCTCCCGCAGCAATGGCATATGACATAATTTGTCACGATTAAGTAACTGATTTTTGGTCTAAGAACTCCTCTTCGTTTCTGTTCCTGGACTGGACTTGGGTCAAAGCAATAACTCCTAGCCCAATAATAACATGTTCTCTCCTCCGATTACGATAACATGGCAGGTTGAAGAATGGCCTGAAAAGCACGAACTGAAAAGCGCAAATCAACACTCGCCAAACTTCTACTAACACGAAATTAACAGAAGGAGCCCAAAGGGTGGCCCTTGAAAAATTAACTTCTTCTTTATAGCCTCATAGTACATTTAGTACATCACTACATTCATGTTGTCGACCGACAATTTCTGTACTGTTAGTATGCAAGACAAGATCCTGGCACACGCCCTTTTGACAAAAATCAGATGCTCGGTTGGCCAACAATTGTATCGTGTGTACGAGGCTTAAGATTATGCCAGTAACTATCAAGAGTCTTTCCTGCTGGCCATGCAATGCTAAATCGTCAGGACATCCAGCTGAAATATAGGCATACAAAGATAACACATTCACAGAACCAGAGTCCTTCCCGGTTATCAGCATGGCATAGTGCCACCTTCAGGTTGGATAAACTGCAGCTCAGTACCTGCCTACATATGGACGTATCCTTGATTCATCAGACTTGATATTCATAGCATCAGCACACATTGGGGTTAATTTAATAAAGGTCATAGAATGTTGCCCTAGCAAGGCAAATGTTAACTTGGGAATAAGATTAAGCTGTGTTTACTTTTAATACCCATTCACGTGCTGGGGGGAAAAAAAAGATATTGCCTTACACATGACTGAATGATTGAAGTTATCCCAGCTTCACTTTATTAACTTTGATAAGTGAATATTCTCTACTAATTTTAGTAAATGAACCACATGATATACGGTCCCTAGCCTGTCTTCAAAGGGACTACTTTACAATTGGATGGGCCCTATTTGTTTTTTGTCTCCTTTGTTATTCTGGTCTCCTGAATTTAATATAGCAATTCATTAGAGAAGCAATGGGTGCTTTCACCAACAGTAGAGGAAAAACCGCTCCAATACAAACACAATCAGATATTTAATTTTTTCTCCAAAGTAATATGAATGGAAATATAGTACATTACTGGTGCTTCAAAACACAGGTTTATAGAAAGTTGGACCACCCTCTCAAAGTGTCATGGGGGTACTGATGGGTGTCGGGTTTTTCTTTCATATTCCCAAAGGATGTACAGACATATGGGGGGGGTATGTGTAAGTTTTCAGTAGACCACCAAACTGCTTACCTCTGTAACTAACAGTGTAACTCCTAACAGTGTAACTCTTTAAAAACACCCCCATAAAATGTACCTGTGCCCATACTATGAATAATAAAACCCAACTATAGGAATAAAAAAAAAACTACCCTTGCAGCGGGACCTCCTTATGCAACTTGCAACTTGCAACTTGAACCACAAACTTTTACCCCATAAATTTAATACAGCCTGGTGTTAATTGGCTGTTTGCTATGTTACGTTTTTCATACTGTTCTGTTTGAATTACTACGAATTGTATTGACTTTTCTTCTTCCTTTCACCCTTACCTCATTGTGATCATCCCCACACTCAAGAGCTCCTGACAGAAGCAATCCCAAAGTCTCACAACACTGAACCTCGCGAGACCATGAAGCAATCCCTTCCAGTCGTGAGTACTACCTTTCTTGTTTAACACTGCTACATACCACAAAAGATGCCTACATTTCTCTCACTCAATGTCAAGGGACTTAACCATCCTGCCAAGAGAACCTCCATGTGGCGAACAGCCAAAGAATCCAACTGTGATGTCGTATGTTTACAAGGGACACACTTTAAAAAATCAGCTAAACCTCACTGTACAATCGGCAGTTCACCCACATTTTTCAAGCTTCGGGTCCTAATAAGAGAAATGGGGTTATTATAGCATTCAAAAACTCCTAACAGACAAGGATGGGCGATATCTGGCATTGGACTACACCCTGGACAAAACCAGATATACCATTGTCAATCAGATTTCTATCCAAGCTAATGTAAAAACTCACTAAATTCCGCCAAGGATGCTTTATTGTTTGTGGTGACTTCAACGTAGTATCAGACAACAATATGGATACATCATCCCACAATTCCAGACTCGCCTCACCTATGGGCTCCTTCATAAGGAACAACGACTTATACGATGTGTGGAGATGTCACCACACCACAGAACGAGACTACTCTTTCTTCTCCCACTGGCATAATTCGTACACTGGAATTGACTATTTTCTAGTAGACAAATGGACACTGACCACAATAAAAGACTCTACTGTGGGAACAATCACTTGGTCAGACTACGCTTCCGTATCAATAGACATGGCTGACTGGCCATATTCCCCACGACATACGATTTGGAGAGGCAACGCATCAATCATCCAATCTTCCGAGCATTCAGCTTCTAACCGCAAACACCTTGAGGAATTCTTTGACTTGAACAAGGGATCAACATCCAACAACACTATCCTCTGGAATGCCCATAAAGCGTTCGTTAGAGGGATTATTATACAGCTTAGTGCTAGAGAGAAGAGGAGAAGATCACAGCGTCTAGACACCCTAACATCCACTATTAGAATATTAGACAAACAAAACCAAACCAACCCTGATCTCAAACTGAAAGAAAAATTAGTCCTCCTCAGGCAAGAACTAAGAAATGTACTTTTAGACTGATATACTAAAGTTCAAACAAAATTTAAAGCAAATCACTATTATACAGGAAATATGGCAGGGAAAGCATTAGCACTTAGAATCAAAGGTCACCACATTAAAACCAAGATTCCACATCTTTCACCCAGCCACGAATCAGAAACTCATAGACCCTCAAGCTATTGCCAACGCATTTAGCCACTACTACCAAATTCTATACAATTTAAAAGATGACACTAATGCCCCGTACACACGGTCGGATTTTCCGATGGAAAATGTCCGATCGGAGCGTGTTGTCGGACATTCCGATCGTGTGTGGGCTCCATCGGACATATTCCATCAGATTTTCCGACACACAAAGTTTGAGAGCAGGCTATAAAATTTTCCCACAACAAAATCCGATCGCGTCAATTCCGACCGTGTGTGGCCAGTTCCGACGCACAAAGTGCCACGCATGCTCAGAAGAAATTCCGAGATGGAACAGCTCGGTCTGGTAAAATTAGCGTTCACAATGGGTACAGCACTTTTGTCAAGGTGCAATGTAAAAAATGGTTTAATACAGGGCACTCTCTTCTTCTTTATAATGTGAGAAGAATGAAGTAGTTTTGCTGCTCATAGTCACACAGACTTCTCTCAAACTTCTTTCTTTATTATTGATCGGGATTCCCTTAATATATTTTGATTTGTCACATCTGACAAAATTGTTTTTGGGTTGTTTTCTTTTTTTTTTTTTTTTTTTTTAGGGCTGTTTTTTTTTTGTGTTTGTATTTTTTTCAAGGCTGATCTTTGTTTTATTTTTTGGTTAGTTTTACTCTCTAATATATTTGTGTGTGTTTTGTGTGTCAAGTTACCACAACACCATTGATATCTTTTATTATTTAATCTCAAGAAGGTTGCTTGGTGTTGGTGTCCCTTGTTAATTTCACATAGAATTTTTGAAATGTACCTGCCTCCTCACAAGACAACTGACCTTTTTTAAGGAAAACACACATAGGCAAGTATAATTGAAACAAAAAATCCTTTATTAAGGGCTCAGAACCAAACAAAGAGGGAGGCAACGCTGGAGAAACAGCAGAAATTGGCGAAGCCTTGGACCCCCAGGGCAGACATCAATTATTTAACATCAAAATTGGTGGCCTGAGGAGTCCTTATCTAGGGGAGTGCAGTCTGTTCCAGAAGTCCCAGAGATCATGAAAGCAGCAGATGACATCTGTGTCCCCAGGCTTTGGTACTACAAGAGGCTGCATCTTTTGCCAGACCAGACTAAACCCATGTCATCACTTTCTGGTCTTCTTTCCATGCTTCCTTCCCGGCTGTGGCTCTGGTGTTGGAGATGTGGCAGGAGGAGGAGTAGGACCTGGAGGAGGAGGAGGAGGAGGAGTAGTAGGACCTGGAGGAGGAGGAGGACTATGTGTGAGGTCACAAATGTGGGTAGCACATGTTATTTGGCCGCTCAACCCCTTATTGAGAGCTTCCAAAATTAAGGACTCACACAGGAGTCGTTGGCCCTCCTCCATCTGCAGCATTTTGCAGGCAGTTATGCAAGCAAAGTCCTCCTCCACAGTGTGGGGGGTTCTCAGGGCCTCTGTAGCCTTTCAAAAGAGGCCTATGGCAGCCTCCTCCAGGTTACTCCTCTTCCTGCCACTTTGTCTTTGAAGGTGTAGGGGAGGGACCTGGGTATCAGGCAGCCTGCTTGGCCCGGCCACCTCCTGGCTGAGACTTCCCTGTGTATGAAATAGGGACATGGTTTTAGTTTTTGCATCATCAATCACAATCATAAATTAGTACTCCAAACTAACATCTAGTTAACATCATTGATTGGACAAGCAGAAATATTTAGAGGAATGCTATATCTGGCTCAAGCTGGGCTCCTCCACATGTTGCTGCCTGGAAGGCCCAGGTTGGGCGTCAGAAGCCTCAGCTGGGGGGGAAGGAAGCTTGGAAGGAAGACTGGAGAGTGATGACCTGGGTTCAGTCTGACCTGCCAGAAAATGCAGTCTGTCATAGTACCAGAGCCTGGGGACATAAATGTCATCTGCAGCTCCGGATTTCTGGGAATCCTGGACCTTCTTGTTCTCCCTTAGATAAGTGCTCCTCAGGCCACCAATTAGGATCTTCAAATAGGTAATGTCTGCCGTGGGGATCACTGTCTTCACAAATTCCAGCAATTGATCCAGTGCTGCCTTTCTCTTTGTTTGTTTGGTTCTTATATTCCGGGTGGTTTATTTCCCATAGACAAGGCAGCTCCTTGAACATATCAATGAAGATTGCCATAAAGTTGTTATCTTTCAAGATATCCATTTTCACTGCAAGACACAACACAAGACAAACCCTAATGTCAGGCAATACTCTCCTAATCGTGTTACAATATAGGCCTCAATCTAGAAGCAGTATAGGCCCAAGTTTAGATCTTACCTTCGTTATCACGATCGGCGCCTCCGATACTCCTTCCTCCGCTCACAGATCGTACGTACTACGCACGCATGTTACGCTTTATATACACTGCGCATACGTGTAACTCTGCCCGCCCCTGACATTCCTTCTAGTCTATTCCCCACCCCTTTTCGTTCGGCGCAGTGGGGGAAGAGCACATGGTGGAGACACAGCAGGTGCGTGCTAATTATAGCAATGAGGAGGAGGGGGAGGAAAGCCCGGAGCCAGAAACGTCTGGATCCAGAAGGAGAAGATTAAAGGCATCAAATATGTCCTTTGGGGAGATGTTGGAGATGGTTTCACATCCTGAAGAAGGCCGACTATGATGTAAAGTATGGACCTTACCCCAACCCCAATGTCCGAAAGACCAAGATAATGGCGAAAGTGGTCAAAAGTCTGCACCGGCATTTCGGGGTATGTCGATCGAAAGATCAGCTCAGAAAGCGGTGGTTGGACCTAAAATTAAGAGAACACGAGCAGTACAGAAAGATCCGGAGAGTGCTGCAAAAAAGTAAGTAGTTGTCCTGTGTTCCTATTCTTTTTGTGTTTATTACGTTCGTGCTGCTCCATGTGCTTTTCTTAACAGTTGTACAGTTTAAAATGGCAACTTTCATGTTCATGGGCACATTATTTGTTCGTATCAAACATTTTTCTTTCGGCCTATAAAACACCATTGTTTAGGCCATATGCATTTGCCCACATTTTTTAGGGCCTACTTGTATGAAAATAATTTGGTTGTGTAAATGGGTTTGTTACTAGAATGAAATGCAAACTCGATTCTGTGTAAGGAGAGGACACTCAGCAGCAGTTTTCACATCTGGACACTGGAGCACTAGTGTGGGACACAAAAACACCCTTTTTATTAGGGGGCCCACACAGGTGCTCCAGTGTATAATATAGGGGGTCTCCATCTGTGAAGCTTGGACAAAACAGGTAAAGTATTGAAGCTGGACAAAGGACACTCAAAATTCTACATCTTGGAACTCTCCCAAAACAGACAATTGTACCCCACTTCCAAGCAATGTTTCATATTTATAGTTCTGCCATCAAATATCTGTGTGCTAAGTATACCATTTTTTTTTTACATAGGGGAGAAAAGACTCGGAGGACACCCCTCATCCGAAGAGACCAGAGACCCCCCACCTCTGGAAGAAGGGGAAATCCCCCAAAGACAAGAAGAGCAGGAGGAGGAAGACGTGGTGGAACTAGTCACCACAGCAGGTGAGTGTCTGCGACCACAGGCTCAGGTAAGAGATGGATGCCGGCATATTTATAATACATGTTTTTTTTTTTTGGTTTCTATCTTTTTAGGTGATCGTGATGTTGTGGATCCAGGGCATTTCACCTCGGAAAGTGCACAGATCCTGATTGGGGAGATCATGGGGTGTAATGTTGTATTGGAAAATATCCAGAAAAACATCAATGATGTTATTCTAAAAAATAAGAATATCAATGATGTTTTGGGGAGAGTTTAAAACCCCTCCAAATCCCTTTCTTTTATGGTGTGCTACAATTTTTAATGGACGCGTTTTGGGGGTGCAACCCCTTCCTCAATAATAAAGTAGCTGAGAGGAAGGGGTTGCTCCCCCAAAACACGTCCCTTGATCCCCCGGGATGGCAGCTAGCACATGTTGACATTCGTAAATTGGTGTGCATCTTCAAAATTTGGCTTTTCCTGGGGTGACTTCACCCCAACTGAACGCAATATCAAACACAGTTCCTAAATACTCATGTCTGATATTGCCTTCAAGTTCTACCAAATGTGAACTTTGTAAGTTCAAGATTTGTGTCTTTCTTGTTGGTTTGAAACATGCCTGTTTTATCTTAAATGGACATTTCTACTTTTTCTAATGCCGCCACAAAAATTGTTATACAACAAACATGTTGGTTTGTTTTAAAAACCTTGTCAAAATGCACATGTGATTGTGCAGGTATTAAAAAGATTGTTAATCAAGAATGTGTGGATAATTGTCTCAATGCTCCAATACTTTTGTGGTGCTCTAATCGCTGCTTTCTGTGACAATGGGGGTTATTTCCTAAGGGCAAATCCACTTTGCACTACAAGTGCAGTTTCAAGTGCACTTGTAGTGCAAAGTGTCGTTGCCTTTAGTAAATAACACCCAACAGTGCTTTGTAAGGTTACACAATCACGCCATTTTCAGGACTCCACACATTTCTGTCAGGGTCAGCTAAAACAAACACAAGCAGTAAATGTCACCAAAGATTTGCTTAATGTTTTTTTTATTTGATAAAGATTTCACACATTGGCATATTGATAGCCCCCCTACCCGCAAAGAATTCCAGATATCTTAGCCGGACATCACGGGCACTCAGAGAGGGCAAGCCAGGACGGCCACTTTCAAGCACCGTCAGGGTTGGTTCATTTTGAATTCCGGCTTCAGGCCCAACTGAGCCAGCATAGTTGACAGAATGTTGCCGCAAAAACTTGTGTAGAACACAGCACGCCAGGATAATGTGATTCAGTTTATACTCCGCCATATGTATGGGTGTAAGAAATAGGCGGAGCCGGTAATTAAAAACCCTCTGGTCCGGGGTGAGGGTCCTCATCGGGAATGGCCGCATAAGATGGTCCCCCAGCGCAAAGGCTTCATCCGCAATGAAGACGAATAGGAGTCCTTCCACATTGCCTTCTGGAGGTGGCAAGTCCAAGCTGCCATTCTGGAGACGCCTGTAGAACTCGGTCTGGGCGATGACTCCACCATCGGACATCCGGCCATTCTTCCCCACGTCCACATACAGGAACTCATAAGTAGCCGACACCACCGCCAACATCACAATACTATTGAACCCCTTATAATTATAATAGTACAACCCCGAGTTGGGTGGTGGGATGATGTGGACGTGTTTCCCATCAATTGACCCTCCGCAGTTAGGAAAGTCCCACCGCTGGGCAAAGTGGGAGGCCAGAGTCTGCCATTCCTGTGGCGTGGAAGGAAACTGTTGAGGAAAACAAAAAAAAATTTTGCACATAAACATGGAAAGCAGATTAGACACAAACATTCTTGGCCAACATCAAGATAACACTGATTTATGGGAATTTTTAAAGACCAAAGTATAAGGTACACCTATCATATTCCCCCTCCCCCCCCCCTCTCATGGGCCATTTCTAACAATATGGCGAGGGGGAGCTCTTGGACAGGTAACCCTCTCCACTTCATTGAGAGATGAATGCCTAAATAATGTGTATTACTTGGAACAGCCCCTCCTTAGTTACACTATTGGCAGCCCACTGGACAGGTAAGAAGTGTCATAATACAAAGATATAAATACACACTGTACACATTTGAGCACATTTGGACATTCTGCTATTACCTATCAAGATAATAATAGGATACAAAAACTTGAAACAGTACCATTTAAAAGCATACAGGCAGGCCCTTGCACTACATGCTTTGGGGAATTCATCCATAAATCTGAGCACAGAAGAGATGGGTATAGTGTGTATGGGTTTGGCAAAGTCAGCAGATAGATGATTGAGGATAGATAGATAGATAGATAGATAGATAGATAGATAGATAGATAGATAGATAGATAGATAGATAGAGAATTGGTATCAGCTGACTTAGCAGTTGGGGGGAGGGAGGGTTCCAAATGATTTGGGGACCCCCCAAAAAAAGCCTCTGGCACTCTGCCTGAATTTAAAGCACAAATCACATTTAAAAACATTTTAGGGGGTGTTTGGGGTAAAGCACTACTATGGAGCTGATAAAATACATTGTTAAGTGACTACATGAGGTGAATATAGGGCCAGGAGACCATAATGGGGAGGTAAGTGAAGGCAAATAAATATGAAGGACCAAAAAAAAGAGTACATAAAAATCCAGCATGCATGAGAACAAAGGGGACATTCACAGCATATTACAATCATGGTAATTAGGGAATGAGGAAAGAAATACAATATATTAGCAAACATTAAATACAATAAAATGTGATATTAAAGGATAAAAATCTTACCTTAATATACTCCTTCTGCAGGACCTGGCTGATGGCAGAGCAGGTCTCTGGGATAATGATCCCCAGAGCCTGGGGGGAGATGCCTGTCGAGAACTTCAAGTCCTGCAGGCTTCTCCCCGTTGCCAAGTACCGCAGGGTGGCGACGAGTCTCTGCTCCGGAGTGATGGCTTGCCTCATGCAGGTATCCTGCCTGCTGATATAGGGGGTCAGCAAAGCCAACAAACGGTGAAATACGGGGTCCGTCATCCGGAGAAAGTTCCTGAAATCATCAGGATTATTCTCACGGATCTCACGGAGCAACATGGCTAGAAAACGGTCGGCTGCTCAGAACGAAGTAACAGAATGCACTGAAGAACAGCAAGGCCTGTGAAGAGCGACCTGAAAAACAGTAACGAACGAACAAGAACACAATGACAAGTCACACGTAGCTTGCTTGCACGCACTAAAGAACAGATACAAACCCACAAGCACAAACTGAACAGCAGAAAACGATCTGCAAAATCACGAGTCTGAAAAAGCGCGAATCGTCTCTCACCAAAACTTTACTAACACGAGATTAGCAAAAGGAGCCCAAAGGATGCCGCGCTTGGTTCTGAACTGGCCTTTTCTAGTCTCGTCGTGCGTGGTTTACGTCACCGCGTTCTTGGCGATCGGAAATTCCGACAAGTTTGTGCGACCGTGTGTACGCAAAACAAGTTTGAGCCAACATCCGTCGGAAAAAATCCTAGGATTTTGTTGTCGGAATGTCCGATCAATGTCCGACCGTGTGTACGGGGCATAACACCACCCATCCATCCCTAGAAGATATTGAATCATTCTTGCAAGAAATCAAATTACCCAAACTCTCCCAGCAACACCTCACTTACCTGAACGCACCATTTACCCCTCTAGAGATTCTAAATATCATCTCTACCTTGCCATCCAATGAATCTCCTGGCCTTGACGGCCTAACAGGTGATTATAAACAATTTCATACCACCTTAGCACCATACCTTTCACAAATGTGCAGTGAAGTGCCTCCTCCTCTTCTCTTCCAAATTAAATATTTACTGCTCTAATAATTACCTTACCGAAGCCAGGGAAAAAACCTACAGCACCCGAAAACTTCAGATCTCACTGCTAAACATTGACACAAAGATTTATGCCAAACTCATAGCAACCAGACTAGTACAAATTATGCCCTCGTTAATACATCCAGATCAATCTGGCTTCACAAAAGGAAGGCAAACATAATGCTGAGAGTAACCGAATGCCTTCTCTGCTCCTTTCTCTGGATGCAGAGAAGGCATTCGATAGAGTCCACTGGTCCTATTTAGAAGCAACACTCCATAAATTTGGCTTCCAGGGCCACATACTGTACTATCAGCAATTATGGCCTTGTACTCGTCCCCCTCGGCCTAAGTATACACGGGGGGGGATGATTTCAAGACAATTTCCAATCACAAACCGAACCCGCCAAGGATGTCCCCTATTGCCACTTATCTTCAATTTACTAATGGAACCCCTGGCGGAACACATCAGAATGGATAGAAACATCACTGGATTTAAAATTGGTCACACTGAACACAAAATTAACCTGTTTACTGTTGATGTAATAATGATGATCACCAACCCAGTGTCTTCCCTGGCTTTGGTTCAAAATGTTCTATTGAGATTTAGTTCTATTTCATATTACAAAGTCAATGAAAATAAGTCCTATATCTTGGATCTAGGGCTCGATGCAATAACTAGCAACATACGCAACCTTTATACCTATCCCTGGGCAGACACAGGTATATCTTACTTGGGCATCACACTTACCAAATCAGTAAAAGGCTTGTTCAACAACAATTACTCTGAAACCAAACAAATGTTAATCAAAGAAACAACCAAATTAGCCAAATTTGAGCTCTCATGGTCAGGTAGGTTAGCAGAAATGCTCATACTACCTAGAGTACTTTACACATTCAGCACCCTACCCATCCCACTATCCAACTCATATCTCAAATCCCTACAAACTATTGTTCTTTAATATATATGGCAGGGCAAAAAACCGAGAAGCAACCACTCTAAACTCATTAAACACAGAATGGCGGGAGGAATGGGCTACACTTATCTCAAAGATTATTACCTAGCCACCATTCTCTCCCAAATGACCAGAATGGACCAATCCACGTCAAACCACACGGTGGGGAAATATTGAGAACAATGCAAAAAAGGGAATTTTCCCCCCAAAATGAAGGGGTTTTCTAGGTAGCAAAAAACTAATGCAAAAGGTATAAAATATTAATAATTTTATTTAAACATAGGACAGTAGAGTAAAAAACATGAACTGTGTACAAAAATTGTAAAAAGCACAGGAGCATGTACAGGGCTACACATAATTGATGCAATGAACAAGCGCTTGGATAGTCCTGACGCGTTTTGACCCCATTGGGTCTTCTTCAGAGGAAATGCATGCGCTGTTGGAAAATTGTATGCATAAAAATAATATCAATACAATAATGCACAGTTATATGTAGTAATTATAGAAGTCTTAGACATAGTTACCAAAAGTAGGCGTGTAGCCAAGTCTCCTGAGCCTAAGACTTTCAAAAAGCCTCCACCGTCCGGTCCCAGCCTGGAGTCCCCCGGCCAGCCAACACCCCGAAAAGGGGGAGTCAAGCAGCAACTGCGCAACTTACGGTGAATTACACATATGGGATGCCCATGTCAGCGGCACATGTGATCTGGACATCAAGCAGTAGCATCAGTCAGTGCATGTAAGGAATGTATTTGGTTTATTTGTGTGAACTTATATGAATCAAATAATAATGATACCCCTAATTTCATAGAGTTTTTTTAGGCTATTAGGCCTAGGTTATAACAATGATTGGAGTTTATGATTGAAAAACTATTTAGACATAATAAGTATGTGTAATGTGAATGATTTGGAAGGGATAGGGAGGACGAAGAAGAAAAGAGAAAGAAAAGAAGAGAAAGAAGGAAAAAAGGGGGTAAAGAGAAGATAAAGGGAAGAAAGGGGAGCAAGAAAGAAAAAGAAAAAAGGGAAAAAGAAAGGAAAGGAAAGGGAAAGGAGAAAAAGGAAAAGAGAAGAAAGAAGAAGAGAAAGGGATAGGGATGGGGGGGGGGGGGGGGGACAGGGAAGAGTTGTGAGGAATGAAAAGGGAAAAAGGGGGGGTAGTGAGGGGTGATGGGGAGGAATTGGGGAGGAAGGCAGTGAGGGAAGTGAGGAAGGAAGGGGGGAGGATGGAATTAATGAGAAAAGGAAATAAGCACAAGAAATAGGAGAGTAAAATGAAAAAAGAAAAAGCAAAGGAGAGGAGAAAGAGGGAGAAACATAGACAACAAAAAATTGAAATGAGAGGTTGTGAAAGAATAGACAACGACCACATGTGAGAAAAAAGTGAGTGAGAGGATGAATAAAGTGAAATTGAAGTGCCAAATGAAAGGAAAAGTGATATACACAAGCAAATATAAAATATGATGTGAAAGTGACAAAAAAGATAATTGAAGTGAGAAAAGGTGGAAGACAAGAAAAAACAACAAAAGCCTAGAATACTGAAGTGGGTAAAAAATCAAAGTGGTTTACCTGGAGGTGCCCAGCATAGGAGCAGCAATATGCAGAGATAGTCTGTGAGGATTACACAGGTAGTGTGTGCGGTAGGCTATAATGAGGATATGTGACAAGTGTTTAGGACATAAACTAACAGATAGAAAAATGTTGCGGTGAGAAGGGTGAAAAGTTACCTGTAATGGAGGAGCCCCTATATGTCTGTGCTTCCTGTTGGAGCAGTGGGGATCGAATGAAAGATCCCATAGGGATCTACTCACCTTAAATATAATGAGTGAAGCACTGACACGGCACCCGGAAGGATTCGGGACGCCGCTGGCAGGGAGAGGTCACATCCCAGAGGGATCAGCCCCCTAGTGGACGTGTAGATAGGCGCAGGGCCCTACACCTGTCTCCCCCTGCCAGGAAGAAGCATAGTGATACAGACAAATCACCCAGAGGGGGAAGATGGCTGGACCGGGAGCCCAGGTCTGGACCTAGGTGGAAAAAAAAAATTGTAAAAAATCTTACAATGATAATAAATTTAGTATATGTGAAACATCGAACGAAAACCAAGGCATATGTAAGATTACCGCATTTCTTGGCAAAAAACATAAATGCCTTATTACTTTGATCTTAATATGGAATGAAGAATCACAGAAACTGGGAGCTGTATGTAATACATTCAAAGAGTCCATATGATATCCTCACATCATCCATTCTAAGTCTATATTTGGGAATATCTGAATTCATAGTCCAGACGGACTGATCTGGGACCGGACGGTGGAGGCTTTTTGAAAGTCTTAGGCTCAGGAGACTTGACTACACGCCTACTTTTGGTAACTATGTCTAAGACTCCTATAATAACTACATATAACTGTGCATTATTGTATTGATATTATTTTTATGCATACAATTTTCCAACAGCGCATGCATTTCCTCTGAAGAAGATCCGATGGGGTCGAAACACGTCAGGACTATCCAAGCGCTTGTTCATTGCATCATTTATGTGTAGCCCTGTACATGCTCCTGTGCTTTTTACAATTTTTGTACACAGTTCATGTTTTTTACTCTACTGTCCTATGTTTAAATAAAATTATTAACATTTTATACCTTTTGCATTAGTTTTTTGCTGCCTAGAAAACCTCTTCGTTTTTGGGGGAAAATTCCCTTTTTTGAAATTTCCTTTGGGGTGTGCAGCCATTTTCCTTTCCCAAGTGTTTCCTCTTTTCATATTGAGAACAACGCAACACCAGGCCCTAATCTTAAAAATTGGTTGTTTAGCACCCCTAACTCGGTTTTCCAATTTTCACCTTTACTCACCAACTATATAAGCATAGATCAAAGCTTGGAAACTCCTTCATAATACTAAGTGGTCCTCGCTCACCACCAAACACCTACAAATACCCTTACAAACTCTCCAACTAGTATCACCTGATTTAACCATTAATAAATGGATACTTCCTCATGCATCATCCACTGCTGAACTCAGAACAATGATAAAATACAAACCATTTTCACTAATCCAATCCATTTACAAAGCACCTACATCAGACTTCCTCACCTACCACCAAATTCAAACATGCCTATCTTCATATACACAAATAGAAGGGGCACTGCCTACCAAGCTATGAAACTTTTATTTCTCGCACGAGTCAGAAACAAAAGGCATCTCTCTCATCTCTTCTACAATGCAAGAAAAATCAAGACTCTATAAATCCAAACTATTTAAAGATTGGGAGACAGACACCCAGATGCAATACTCAGATCAGCAATGGCAACAGACATTAAGATCGATCTATAAAGCCACACGCTGCACCTCCTTATGGGAACTAACAAACAAAATTACACTCAGATGGTACTTGACACCACTCAGACTGGCTAAGTTTCAAACTATAACACATCTATTTGCTGGAGAAACTGCAATCACACAAGAACCCTAATCCATATATTATTGTCTTGTCCAGTGGTAGCAAATCTGTGCAAAAAAGTAGAACTTCTAATCCAAGAAGTAGGCCACTTCAATATAAGTCTTACTCCACAACTAGCTATTCTCAATATGCTCCCAGAAATAGTTCTACATACATTTAAAACAATCCTCACTCACATACTCCTCGCAACCAGACTACTTATAACAAGAAATTGGAAAACATCCAATATCCCAACTGTTATTGGACGTGACACCTCTAGTACACTCACACTGCACCTATGAACTCGTAGGCTCAAGGGGACATACCTCACAATCCAATATTCAACAGCGTTGGCTCCAATGGAAAAATTGGTACAAACAAAAAATTGAATAATTTACCTATTGATGATTTTATGTGCATCTGTCTTGACACTTTAATACAAATACAACTAGTACAATGCTCTCACCCTCCCCCCTCTCCCGACCCCTATACCCCTACCTTCCCTACCCACCCACCCTTTTCCAATGGTTCATAGAATACACTGTTATCTTATTTATATGGTACCTGTTTTCTCTAAAAAAATATGCGTATTACTGATCTCAGTTGACTAAGTTATGATATACTGCATTCAGACTTACTTAAACTACAATTTACCTCTTGTTATAATGTAAAACTTAATAAAAATCTATTAAAGAAAAAATAGAAAGTATAACATATGTAATGCTGTTTAACATTTTTTAAGTATAAAATGCATACTTGTTTGTTATGTAAAATCTACAGGATTGGTCAGAACATCATTAGGTTTGAATGTAAAAAGAACCTATAGAGAGGATTTCTCAGACAGCGTTAGACATTTGTCAATGAAAGAGCGCCACCTGGATTCAAAGCGTTTATTTTTGCTGACATTTTGTAGTATGATGTTGAGATTTTTTCTGAATAGCGGGGTCTTGAGCTTTCTTTGATTTCTGTTAAGGTGGGTGGAATTGGAGAAATCCAATGCTTGAATATAATCCTACAAGCAAGCTTATGAGTATCCATTGGAAGTTTCTTTGTAGCATCAATGTAAGTGAGACCCCTGAGGGGTTCCCCCATTTAGGGTATCCAAACAGGAGGAACAAGGGATCCTTTGGTATCTGGCAGTTTGTTATTCCCTGTATAAATGATAGGATTCAGTCCCAGTATTTTGAAATGTCTGGGCATGTCCATAAACAGTGGAATAAAGTCGGTCTGAAGAATGGGCACCAAGGGCATGTGGCCTCCTTTGGTTTTGGATGGTTGGTGGAGAATGAGATCTAGGCTCTATGTAGTAGTTTGAACTGTGTTTCCTTCCAGAATTAATTGTTTACCAATTTTAAGGTAGTTGCATACCCTCTCTAGGATATTGTCGATGATATCATCTCCAGTTATATCCTTGCTCCAGGGTATCATTTAGGTATGGTGTAGTGATTTTGTAAAGATTGAGTTCAGTGGTTTGTATATGTCTGATACTGAGTATTGTTGTATTAGTTTGTCTAGCAGCAATGACCGAAACCTAATATGTTTTTTCGGACAGGTCTTGTGAGTAAAATTTAAAGTTTGTGAAACCTGAAGGAAGTGATGTTTTGAAAGGTGAAATTTCTTGGCCAGAGATGGATGGCTTGAGTGACCCCATGTCTTCATCATACATAGATATAACATTTTTTAGGCCCTTATCTTTACATTTTGAGAAAGGTTCGTACTGTAGACGAAGTGGAAACATTGGGTTCCCTTGAATGGGTAAGTATTTGGAGATATATGGAGAGAGTCACAGCTCCCTCCATGCTATTACTGTGTCTCGGATTAGTAGATTGTGTTTAATATGTTTTGGAGTCGCACTTAATGAGCTGTGTAGTAGTGCGGATAGGTTAAAGTGATGAACCATAGCTGATTCTATCTCGCAGTTTGAATATTTTGAGGCTTAGAGAATCCAATCTATCCCCACTCTCAGCAGACACGATAAATTCTACACTCTGATGTTAGGAAAGCTAGCCCCCCCCCCCCCCCCCTGCTCCTTGGGAGATGTGATTTACTCAAGGCTATTCTAGGTTTTTTGTTGAGCCATATAAAAGCTGATACTGCCTTATTAATTCTTTGGATATCTCTGTGTTTCATAAGCTGAGGTATGGTTTATAGGGGGTATAAAAGGAGTGCAAAACAAACCATCATAAACAGGGAGCATCTCCCAAAGAGCAATAGAGGAAGCTCCATCCATGTTTCTAATTCACCCACAACTTTAGAGATTAGAGGGGGATAGTTGTAAGCGTAGAGGGAGGAAGGTTCCCTACCTATTTTTATGTCAAGGTAGGTGATATGTTTGTTATTAGTGGGGAAGGGGGATGTTAATGCCAATTTGCGTGATTTCTGTGCATTTAGAGAGAGTACTTCACCTTTGCAAAAGTTTATTTTTAGACCTGACCTATCTGGGCCTGGGGCTTTGCCCTTTGCCATTTTTTGAGTCTCAGATATTTCCCCCTTAGTTATTGAGGAATTTAATGATGTCAACTGATCTGAGTCTCACTTGGGAGGAATACTGATTCTAGCCATCTGTCCCCTTCATCCATGTTTATTGGTTCCTCTGCATAAAGTTTGGTATAATAAGATACTAATATTTTATTAAAATCTGTTGGCGAAGAGGAGACGGTACCTTTGGAGTCCTTTAGGGAAGTGATGTGTGTTGGATGATATGGTCCCCTTGTCTGATATTATCACTAGGTAAGGAGAGTGTGAGCATTACTGATATAGGACCATGATCTGAAATGACCAGATCATGAATTATGGATTCTCTAACACTGGGCAGAAGGGAGGTAGTGCAAAAAAGGTAGTCCAGCCTGGTGAAATGATTTGTGAACAGGAGAGTAGAAAGTATACTCTCTGTCAGATGGGTGGGATATACGCCATGGATCGACTAACTGCAGAGTAGTCATCTGAAGTAACTGGGTGTCCTGGCTTTGGATTGTGTAGGATGTTCTGGTACGATTTGGGGACCTATTCTCACTATTAGACATGGTCATATTGAAATCCCCTCCTATTAAGTGTGGCATCTGGGAACCATTCAGGAGCTGTTCTGATAGTGTACTGAAGTATATTTTATCCGGCGAGTTTGGGGCATAAATATTAGAAATCAATAGTTCTTTGGATGGGAGTTTAGGGTGAGCTGAAATCAATCGGTCCTTTTCATCTATGTACTGATATTAAGTCATATGACAGAGATTAATGGAAAAGGATCAGCACCCCTGCTTCCCTTCCCTGGGCGGCCGAGCCAATGACTTTACCTACCCAAAGTTTTTGCATATGGGAGAAGTCATCTTCAGATAGATGTGTCTCCTGTAGCAAAGCTACGTCTGTTTTGCACCTTTTCAGATGCATGAGGATTGTCATTCTCTTAGCCGGGGAACTTAATCTCTTAACATTCCATGAAACTACTCTCATGTGGTGTATAGTGGGACATGGAAAGGGGAAGTCGCTTGGTGTCTATACTCGCTATTTGGTGAAGGGAATCAAATGTTCTGCTCGTAGGTTACAGAGGTACTGTTTTGACAAATGCCTGGAGGGATGTTTCCCATACCAAAGGAAAGAGAAAGAGATAAGAGGAAAAATAGAGTGAGAACAAAACAAAAATAGTAAACTGTGTAAATACATGACTTCGCTTTTTTCCACATGTGAATTTTACTTCCAGTAATACCACTAGCCCGCAGGCACAAAGAATAAAGAAAAGAGTGACCCTGGTTACAGCTCCTCTTATGTGCGTGCGTAATGGAAGTGCAAAGTAAAGGATACCAAAATAGGTATCTCCCCCTAGTGGAAAATGCTGGTAGTGGAATTTAAACCAGGATTTGCAGATTGAATACTTAATAATATTATAAGATTCACTATTATAAGGTTCACAACTATATAACAGATTTTTAGACTTTCAGCAAGAGGAGTCAGCTTAATTTGTGTATACGGGCATCCTCTTTGAGTTTGCCCACTAGGGTAGGAGGATGCACAAAAATACCACAAACCTGACGTCATATATGGGTTAAAAGACTGTTCAGCGGTGATGATCAGTTGGATCCGGTGTTGAGGTTATTTTCAAACGTTTAGGAGGATCCTTCCTGGGGCTTCTTTGTTCCCTGGGTCCCCGTTTGATGACATTGGCGAATATAGCTGCTGCTGCTGGTCTGGGTGTTAGGGAGCGAAGAAAGGAGTCTGCTTTATCAGGAGTGTGGAATGTGAGCTGTTAACCATCAGGAGCTTGCAGGCGAAGTACGGCTGGATATGCCAGTGTGAAGTAGATGCCCTTCTTAAAGAGCTCTGAGCAGACCGTTTGAAATTCCTTTCGTTTATGGGACACCTCTGCCAAGTAATTAGCGAATATTAAAAGCTTGTGTCCTTCGAATTACACAGAACGGGCTTTCCGATAACTTTGCAGGATAGCAAGACAATCTGCGTAGTTGAGATATTTGATGATCACAGGTCTGGGGTTCTTTCGGTTGTTTTCTGGAGCACCTATGCGGTGAGGTCTTTCCAGGGCTGGTGCTACCACTAGGCAGCCACCTAGGGCGCACTGCCGCCTAGGGCGCCCAGCCACTGGTGTTCCTACTTTCTTCTCTCTGCAGCAAGTAACTAAGTCTCAGTATCAGCAGGCAGCCTCAGCTTCATTCGCATATAGCGTCAGAGGCGCAACAGCAGCGGAGGACTGTGTCTATGTCTCTACTCTTGAATGGAAGCAAGCAGACCTTCATCGATGGGCGCTGGTGAGGCTGAATTTGATGGGTGCTGGTGAGGCTGCATTTGATGGGCGCTGGTGAGGCTGCATTGATGGGCGCTGGTGGGCTGCATTTGATGGGCACTTCATTAAAAAGGTGGAGTATACATGGGGAGGGAAAAAGGGGTGGAATCAGGGGTGGAGCTAAGAGGGCGGCAAAATTACGTTTTGCCTAAGGTGTCAAAAAATCTTTGCACCAGCCCTGGGTCTTTCTGCCACATATTTAAAGTGTAGACCCAGGGCCTCTGGTATGTGGGTGAGGCAGATGTCCAGCAAAAGATCCCGGCTTGTATGTCAAGGGAAGACCGATTATTCTTAAATTGTTCTTCCTCGAACGATTTTCCAAATCTTCTATTTGTTTGTGAAGGAGTTGTTGTGCTTGAGAGTATTTCTCCATAGCTGCATTTGTTTGATAATGATCATCCTCCAGAGATGATATGCATTGTTCAGCCTCTGTGAGTCTATGAGCCTGTTCTGCCAGCTCCTTCTTGAGCTGTAAAATGCCTGCTGCCACAGCTCTGTCCACAGCTGCTGTGATGATGAGGGATAGGAGTGCTGCCACTGCTTGGGCTATCTTTTCATATGAATCCTGGGGTTCTGGAGTCCCCAATTCACTTTCTTCCATAAGATCATTCTCCTCTTCCTGGTCCGCAGCATCTCCTGTCATGCTTATGTTTATGCAAGTCTTTGATGTCATTAGTACCAAATCCTCTTGTTTGTATGTAGATAATGATAGAATTCGTTTTTTGGGTAATGACCAGTGGTGGCCCATCCATACGGGATGCAGGGGCGCCACCCCCCCTAATCCATGAGCCCGGCCCCTAATCTACATGCAGGGTGCCAGACGCATGGATTCCAATGTTTTTGGGGTTTTTTTTAGAAGCATGTGAGAGGCTCTAATTGGCTTCAAAAAATGGTGGGCTCAGGGCGCAGAACACTGTGCCCCAAGCCCACCCAGTTGTGTGACAATAGCGAATTAATATTCGCTATTGTCTTCCTGATTCTTCTCCCAATCAGGAAGTGGGTCCTGAGACCCATCACCTGATTGGCCGACAGGAGAAGCGATCATAAAAACAGCAGCGTTTTTCACCTCTCACGTCACTTCCTGTCCGCCATCTACTCCAGCCACGCATTACGCATTATGTCACATCACATGAGGGAAGTAAGTCCCCTGAGGAAGTCACATGACATGATGTAACATGTAGGGCATGGCCAGAGTAGACAGCGGACCGGAAGTGATGTGAGAGGTGGAAAACACTGCTGTTTTTATGATTCTATGTGCTTTTTATTCTGCTTTGATGTAAGCATTTAATCATCTTTTAAACAAATAGTTATACTTTAAACGTTTTACACTATGGGAGGCATATTGTCTATTTCATTCTCACATATGAAACCGGAGCCCTAGGAGCCTGGATCCTATATTCCATACAGGAGATAAGGAGGAGGATATTGGGAGGAAGAATTACCAGCCCCTCTTTATATGTGGTTAGGAGGTGAGAGTTCTGTGAGCACTGAGGTGTTGGTGGAAGCACAGAAAACCTGTTGGATATAACTGAGCACTTGATACCTATCAGTTTATTGGACATTATATATGTTTGTGATAAATATCACCCTGGTTTCGGAGATTTTTTGAATATTTGCATTGCTCATTAGTGCACACCTTTATATTATTGATTGTTTATTTCACTGTATTATTTACTGAGAAATAGCGCAATGCCACTTACATTTTAATTTACAAGACAGGCAGGTCATGGTCTCCACAACTTCCCAGGTTCTCTGCAAGGTCTTATTGAACTGATGTTCCGCTGCAGCCTGGATTTCCTGATTGGTGTCATGAGCCATCTGATCTGCAAATAGGCTACATCCCCTAGAACAGATACCCCCCCCCCCAAAAAAAAAAGAGATGCAGTAGCAAAAATGGCTTCAAATTATTCCATAAGCTAAGTGAGCATTCATTTTACTAGGTATCCATTTACTCTCTGTACCTCTGTAATTACAATCAAAAAGGTTTGACAACTTCAAGAAATTTTACAAAAATGTTCACTTTATTGTTTTTAACCACTTGCCGACCGGCTCATGCCGATATACATCTGCAGAATGGCACAGGTGCACAAAACGACATACCCGTACACGGGCCCACGGGTCCCCCGTGAACTCTATGTCCACCTGTGGCCCACGATCGTGGCACAGAGAGGCAGAACGGGGAGATGCCTATGTAAACACGGCAATCAAGGGGTTAATGGTGTTCCCTAGTGTGTGTTCAAACTGTGGGGGGGATGGGACTGACTTGGAGGAGAGAGAGATAGGTGTTCATACTTAATATGAACCCACAATCTGTCTCCTCTCCCCTGAGAGAACCGGGATCTGTGTGCTTACACACATAGATCCCGGTTCTCGCTCTGTCATGAGTGATCGCTTGTCCGGCAGGCATCGCACCCACTGGGCACTCACTCAAGCGGTGAGCCGCGGGCTTGCGCGCTTGCCTCCGGTGGTGCGCACGCACCCCCTTGTGGTCAATAGGCGAAGCGATGTAAGGTAACATCGTTTCACCCAGGGGAGCCAATCTGCCGCAGTACAACTGTGGTGGCTGGTCAGGAAGGGGTTAAACTAAAATCCAAAAAAGTCATCGGAAATTGCTCTGCTTCAAACTTCCAGAAAAGAGATGTGTGGTGAAGAATGTGGGCATCATGACATGAATTTGGGAAACCTGTGCATGCACTCATTATTCTCTGTCTGGCATGATTATGCACTCATTATTCTTTGTCTGGCTGTTTGCACATTGAGGAGGTAGTACTGTCTGCAGTTCCCAAAGCCCCAAACTCACAAAGTCAACAATGGCATCAATTATCTGCATAAACACCCTGAACACTGTGGGTTGGTTTAGTCCACATACTACTCCAAAGTTAGTTTGGAAGGAACTGCAACCCAAAATATAAAGGATTGCTAGCAACCTTACCATCCCTGGAACTGCCTGGCAGTGTGCAATGGCGGGGCTCATCTTTCCCCCATGGGATTGAATCTGGGTCAGATATCAATATCTCACACAGTGTATAATTACATGTTCTCATCTTCCATAGCCAGAGTAGTGGTAGCTGTTGTTAAACCTCTGAGGACATTTACCAAAATGTCATCAGCCATTGTGAGCCTAGCGCATGCCTGTACATGTCCTTATACAAACCTCTACCTAAAAGGCACGAAAACTCCAGCATGCGTGCTGCTTGTTCGAATTCTGATTTAATCCCTTTACTTGCATAAGAATGTTTTTTCTCTATAAAGATTGGAATTGTTGACTTTTTCATATCTAGAAGCCTAGTTACATTAATTGCTTTTTTTGCAAACCATTAAACCAACACAGCTAATGAACACACAAAGGACAGACCTTCATTACTTAACTAATCTCAGACCTAAACGTATTAACTAATCAGCATAAGCCATATAAAAAGCACTAGACTGCAACCTCACTGCAGTCTTCTGGTTCAATAGTGTTTTTATAATTTTTTTTAAGAAAGAGTATAGCACAAGGTGAGCCCATGCAGGAGCAATGGCATATGGCAAAATTGTATCAAACAATCAATAATAACAGGGAGAACTTCCTGAAGTATAAATTGAAATTCCCACAAACGGTTATAAAACAAACATGTACACGAACAGCTCAGGGGGATGCCGTAGACATAATGCAGGAACTGAAAAAAGCAATACGTTAACAAAGGAGAACAGAAAGGGGGAAACATACAAGAGGAAGACAAATAATTAGGGGGAGGAAGTATAAATGGATTCTATTCCCCATGGACTTGGGCCTAGGATGCAAATGAGAAATAATTACTTGCACAGGCTAATGGGGTTTAGGGACGGCAGGGTGTAGTCAAGCAAGGGTTCCCAGATTTTTAAGAATTTTGATTAGGAATCATTAAGGATACTGGTCAATTTCTTGCATCCTTAGGCACAACAAGGTGGAAAAGGGTTTACAGGAGTCTAAAGATAAGACCACCATATGCGAAGAACGTCACTGCAATGGCCAATAGCTGGGAACAACACAGGCAATTCAAGAATCGCAGTGTTGAAGGAACACTTAGCTATACAGGTCCAAGATTTATTCCAGTCCCTTAACCACTTCAGCCCCGGAAGGATTTACCCCCTTCCTGACCACAGCACTTTATGCAATTCGGCACTGCGTTGCTTTAACTGACAATTGCGCGGTCGTGCAATGCTGTACCCAAACAAAATTGACCTCCTTTTTTGTTTCCACAAATAGAGCTTTCTTTTGGTGGTATTTAATCACCTCTGCGGTTTTTATTTTTTGCGCTATAAACAAAAAAAGAGCAACATTATTTTTTACTTTTTGCTATAATAAATATCCCCCAAAAAATATATAAAAAAACTTTTTTTTCCCTCAGTTTAGGCCAATATGTATTCTTTTACATATTTTTGGTAAAGAAAAAAAAAAAATCACAAAAAGCGTATATTGATTGGTTTGCACAAAAGTCATAGCGTATACAGAATAGGGGATAGTTTTATGGCATTTTTATTATTAATTTTTTTTATTAGTAATGGCAGCGATCTGCAATTTTTTTTGGGACTGCGACATTGTGGCAGACACATCGGACATTTTTTACACTATTTTGGGACCATTGTCATTTATACAGCGATCAGTGTTAAAAAAAATTTGATTATTGTGTAAATGACACTGGCAGTGAAGGGGTTAACCACTAGGGGGCAATGAAGAAGTTAAGTGTGTCCTAGGGGTTATATCTAACTGGGGGGAGGGGCTACAACACACATGACAGCGATCAATGTTCTCAATGACAGAGAGCAGTGATCTCTGTCCTGTCACTAAGCAGAATGGGGAAATGCTTTGTTTACAAAAGCATCTCCCCATTCAACCTCTCCTTGACACTATCGAGGGCACCCGCCGGACATCGAGTCCACGGGACCCACGGTCACTGTCAGAAAGAACGCGGTGGGTGCATGCCCGCAGTGCTGCTTCTTAAAGGGGACGTACCTGTACGCCCTTTTGCCCACCAGTGCCATTCTGCCAACCTATATCGGCGTGCGCTGTTAAGCGGTTAAAGTGTTGCTAAACCCAGGACCCTGCATTCACTATACCAGGTCTCCCACAGAACATGGAAATTCAATTATTTTAGTAAATTTAAACTGCTAAATATATTTTCCCATCAGCAGTATATAGCAATCTTGGGACTTGTATCAGTCTCTGCCTAAAGCATTTAGAAAGAGTTGTCATTCTCTCCTGATCCTCTGTCTGGACAGTGCTGATTGGCCCTGTGCTGATCACATGCACTCAAAAACCTTTCTAGCAATACACCTAGGGTTGCCACCTCATCCCTTTAAACCCGAGCACATATGAATTACACCGGTTCTGATTAAATGCAGATAAGGCAACAAGTGAGTTTAATTACCACCTTAATCAGCCACAGAACCTGTGTAATTCATATGTGTTCGGGTTTAAAGGGTGGCAAGGGTGAGGTGGCAACTCTAAATACACACCAAACTGCGCATATGCAGCCAGACTCCTAATAATCTGTTCTATCACAAGATGGGTTGGAGTCAGTTAAAAAAGAGGAGGATCAGAGAGACAGGATCACACAGCCTTTATACACAATGCAAAGGATTAACCCCTAAGGTTCCACAGTGAGTATAACAAGCATGCTTTACGGCATATACAGACTGATTTTACTGTTGTGGGTTTAGTAACACTTTTTAAGTCCACAGATACTGATAATTTTCCAGATTGAGGTCCATGTTGTGAAAGCGCAGAAAGACAGGAAATGGTGGACATGGGTGAAACCAAATTCTATGCAATGAACACCAGGAAAAAGCCCTTAGTGGGCTAAGAGAAGATGAATGTGCCATATGTGAAACCATAGTAATGCTAAGATGGGGGTGGGGTCACAGTTCAGAAGTTCCAAGAACATCCATAGGGAAACCTTTGACATCACATGTAGAAGGGAGAGCTGGGAAGTTTTTTATTGCAAAAAGTTTTATCTTGTAAATAATCAAGAGTAAACATGCGTTACAGATGGTTGACAGTGAAGTAGAATCAGTGAACAATACCAGAGGCGTAACTAGAACCTTCAGGGCCCCGGTGCAAGAAACCATGATGGGCCCCCCTTCTATCTGAGCCCCGGGCTTCCAGTTTTGGGAGGGTGTCCATGGACATCCTCCCAAAACCGTGCTTCCCACATGACCCCTGGGACATGCATCCAGCGCAATCACATCGGCCCTTTACAATGTGATCAGCTGATCACATGTAAACAGACTGGTTATCCACAGCCCTTTCCTCACACGCTGTGTTTGTGTTAGGAAAGGACTACCATTAACTGTCAAGAATGTCAGTAAATTGTTTACACTGATAATCAGTGCCCCAATCATCAGTGCCATCTATCAGTGCCCATCAGTGCTGCCTATCAGTACTCATCAATGCCGCCTATCAGTGCCCATCACTTCCACCTACAAGTGTTACCTATCAGTGCTCATTAATGCCACCTATTAGTGCCCATCAATTCTGCCTACCAGCACCACCTATCAGTGCTCATTAATGCCACCTAACTGCGTCCATCAGTGCCACTCATCAGTACTCTTCAATTTTGCCCATCAAAGCCCATCAATACTGCCTGAGTTCTGCCTATCAGTGTTCCTCAGTGCCCATCAGTACCACCTATCAGTGCCCATCAATGCCACCTATCAGTGCAGCCTATCAGTGCACATTAGTGCCTCCTATCAGTGCTGCCTATCAGTGCTCATCAATGTGGCCTATCAGTGCTCATCAGTGCCTCCTATCAGTGCCTCCTATCAGTGCCCATAAATGCCTCCTATCAGTGCCCATCAGGTGCCTTTTATCAGTGTCCATCAGTGCCTTCTATCAGTGCCCATCAGTGCTTTCTATCAGTGCTCATCAGTGCCTTCTATCAGTGCTCATCAGTGCCCATCAGTGCTCATCAGTGCCATCTGTCAGTGCTCATCAGTGCCTTCTATCAGTGCTCATCAGTGCCCATAAGTGCCTTATATCAGTGCTCATCAGTGCCTTCTATCAGTGCTCATCAGTGCCATCTATCAGTGCTCATCAGTGCCCATCAGTGCCTTCTGTCAGTGCTCATCAGTGCCTTCTATCAGTGCTTTCTATCAGTGCTCATCAGTGCCTTCTATCAGTGCTCATCAGTGCCTTCTATCAGTGCTTTCTATCAGTGCTCATCAGTGCCTTCTATCAGTGCTCATCAGTGCCCATCAGTTCCTTCTATCAGTGCTCATCAGTGCCTTCTATCAGTGCTCATCAGTACCTTCTATCAGTGCTTATCAGTGCCCATCAGTGCACATCAGTGCCTTCTATCAGTGCTCATCAGTGCCGTCTATCAGTGCTCATCAGTGCCTTCTATTAGTGCTCATCAGTGCCCATCAGTGCTCATCAGTGCCTTCTATTAGTGCTCATCAGTGCTCATAAGTGCTTTCTATTAGTTCTCATCAGTGCCCATCAGTGCTCATCGGTGCCTTCTATCAGTGCTCATCGGTGCCTTCTATCAGTGCCCATCAGTGCCTTCTATTAGTGCTCATCAGTGCCTGCTATTAATTTCCATCAGTGCTGTCTGCCTTCTCAGGACAGCACAGCTCTGAGCGGAGATCGTGTGTCATAGAACAATAGCACAGAGAGACACCAGCGGCATTAATGTTCTATTTGTCGGTCCTCTCTGGCACGGATGAGAGAGGACACACAGCTGATCTCATGGCTCCCCCTTCTCCCCCCTCCCCTCTCCTGTGTGCTCCGTGGGAAATGTGAGCTCTTTAGCTTCACACTTGACTGCCGGCGGAGCACACAGGAGAGGGGAGGGGGGAGAAGGGGGAGCCGTGAGATCAGCTGTGTGTCCTCTCTCATCCGTGCCAGAGAGGACCGAAAAATAGAACATTAATGCCGCCGGTGTCTCTCTGTGCTATTGTTCTATGACACACGATCTCCGCTCAGAGCCATGTGTGGAGATCAATCCCGCTGGGCCCCCCCACAGTGGCGGAATGCCGGGCCCGGTCGCAACTGCGACTGTTGCGACCCTGGTAATTCTGCCACTGAACAATACAATCCTCACATATCAATGTATAGTTGAACTTAGTTACAAAACAGCATAACAGAAAAATTAGTTGCTTTGGTCGGGGTCATGTCCCGGTAATGCATAAAAATATGAGCACCCCCCTGAACAAATATAACATAAAACTTGAAAGATGGTTTGTGAAGGTTAGGGGCATGCCTTGCTAACAGAGCTCTGGTGGGAATAGGAAGGGCCAAGTGCGATCTTTTTCTTTTCAATGTTTTTATTGTTTTTCAAAGTGAAAAAAATTTTTTTAACAATAAATCATGTTACTTTCAAATACAGGTAAGGCACTTCAGGTGAGAATACACAAATTGAAACCGTTGTACAAAAAGCTTAATTTTAATTGAGCTTAATTTAAGATTAATTGACACAGAGACCTGATACCTCCCCAAACTGCTCGAGGAGCTTAATAATGTTAGGGGTGGAGATGAGGGGCGAAGTGTTAAAGAGGACTTGGTCATCTGCGAATAAGGCACATTTACGCTCTTGCAGCCTGCATCTGACTCCTTTAATGTCTGGATGGCTACGAATGGCTATTGCGAGGCATTCTATGGCGATTGCAAAAATCAAGGGCGATAAAGGGCAACCTTGCCTGGTGCCTTTCTCTATATTAAATGTATCTGAATAGTTATCTCACAATCTTACTTGGGCACTTGGATCAGAGTAGAGGGAGTGTAAAGTACCTAAGAAGTTGGGGCCTAGTCCCCACCTTTCCAGGACCTTGAAAATATACGGCCATGTGACCGTGTCAAATGCTTTCTGGAGATCAATGGAAAGCAGAAGACCCTCCTGGGGGGGACCTCCGTCCCACTGCGATCCCAACAGGGACACCACATCAATAGCCCTTCTGACCTGGTCAGGACCCTGTCTCCCCGGGATAAATCCCGCCTGATCTTGGTGGACATATTGAGCTATGAATGGGAAAAGGCGATTAGCCAAAATTTTAGTTAATAGCTTGAGATCATTATTGATCAGAGAGATCGGACGATAGTTGCTAGTCATTGTGGTGTCTTTTCCTGGCTTGGGTATAACTGAAACATATGCTAGATTCAAGGATTTATCCAGGGGAGAGCCTATTTTGAGGGAGTTAAAGAATCTGACCAGGTAAGGTGCCAGGCTGTTGGAGAACTTTTTGTAATAGCCTGCCGAAAAACCGTCTGGACCAGGGACTGATCCAAGCTTAAGGGATTTGATTGCCTCACTGATCTCCAAGGATGTAATGGGTCTTTCTAAAAGATCAATGTGATCCGTTGAAAGTTTGGGGAGTGAAATGGAGTTGAGGAACTCCTCAAACCGGGAGGTAGGACACGGTTTGTCTTCTTTATACAGGGAGGCATAGAAATCATGGAAACATTCCATGATACGTTGTGGGTTTTGTGTGATAGAGCCTGATGGTAAACGGATTTTGGGACATGTTAACAGGCGAGGTTGGTTTGGGGGAAAGTTTGGAGGATAATTTGGACCCAATCTTGTCCTTTTGAGAATAAAACCTGGCACCCGACCAATGCAGGTGCTTCTCAGCTTCCGTGGTGAGAGCCAGGTTAAGTTTTAACCTGTCTGATTCCAGTCTTGTAGTGAAGACTGAGAGTGTTCACGTTTGTTGCGCCTACAAGAGTCCTGGTATGCTTTAGTAAGGCTATCTATCTCGGCTCGATGTTCTTTCTTAAGACGGGCTGAAAGCTGAATAATTTTGCCTCTCATCACTGCTTTATGGGCTGCCCATAAAATAGCCGGAGAGATTGTCTCTGTGTCATTTGTGAGAAAATATTCTTTGAGGTCCTTCTCAAGCAGGGTACCATGAACTGGGTTACTTGGGAGCAATTCGTTGAGTCGCCATTTAAATACTCTTTTGGTGTTATTGGCGTGTCGAAGGGAAAGAGTGACCATGGAGTGATCTGAAATAGGGGAGTCTCTGATGGATGACCTTACTGCATGGAGTATGTGTATCGCTTGAAGGAAAACATGATCTATCCTGGCGTAGGTCTGGTGCAGGGCAGAATAATGGGTGTGATCTTTGGTGCAGGGGTTGAGTTCCCTCCAAATGTCCACTAGTCCTGAGTCATAGAGGAGTTTGGCAATTTTTGTACTTTGTGGGGTTTCCTAGAGCGGGGCAAGCCTGTTCCCGATTTGTCGAGAATAAGATCAAACGCTATGTTTGAATCCCCTCCCAGAATGATGATTCCCTCGAACTGAGATGTGAGTGAAAGCATCATAGAAGCGAAGAATTTGTCTTGGGCCTTATTTAGGGCGTAGTATGAAACAAAGGAATATAATGTTCCATCTATGGTGCCTTTTACCAGGAAATATCTACCTAACGGGTCTCTTTGGTGACATGCGTCATAGCAAAATTTAAATGTTTAGAAAAACAGACAGCTACTCCTTTTGTTTTATTCTCTGCGTTGGAGAGATAAAATTGGGGAAAGTGATGGTGGATAAACGATGGGTTGTAGGATTTGGGGAAGTGGGTCTCCTGAAGCAGGAGGACATCCGATCTTTGGGATTGATAAATCTTGAACAGTTTTCTCTGTTTTACTGGAGAGTTAATGCCCTGCACATTATGTGATACTACATGTAATTCGGTTGGTATCGTGTCATTTATGTGTATGGATCAGAGGAGGGGGTAGCTACCATGAATAAGTGGGACCTACCTTGTGCGAAGCTGCAGAGGACCTCCGGAGCGGGAAGGAGCGGAAGTCTAGGTGACCTTCGAGGAAAAGAAGGAGTGAATATTGTAGGGGGAAGAGGTGGACCATCTAGGAGGAAGCATGAGAGAAGTAACATGTTAATAAGGAGAAATGGACTGAAAATATGTCCCCAATTCCCAATGGTGTGTGGGAACCCATTCCCGCACATCCACATCCCTTTTCCCACTAACGACAAAGAGCAAGCCCCCCCCCAGGATCAGGGGGAGCTAGCAGTCACCAACTGGAAAGAGACCAAAAAACCCCTTCACAGCTAGAGACAGGTGGAGGCGTCCAACTGTGGAGTCGGGTAAAGGGTGCTACGACTGGAGAAACCAGCATATCAAGGAGAGAAAGTGTTCCTCAGAGGGTCCGGTCGGGTCTGATTGGATCAGAGCGGGTCTAGAAGGAACCCAGACCCCAAACCTTGGTTAGGGAGGCCTGGAGTCCTTAGATTTTTTGGAGAGGTGCTTCTCCCAGTTAGGGATGATGGGGCTGGAAGGAGGCGGTCTCTTGGAAGACGATTTGGGCCCTCTGTCAGAAGTTGATGATTCTGGTTCCTGGGAGATGAGGCCCAGCTGGAACAGTAGCTTTTCTCCTTCCAAGATCGACGAGAAGCTATAAGGTTTGTTGTTGAAGGAGAATGTAAGGCGAAAAGGAAAGGACCATCTGTAGGTGATCGATTTCTGGGTCAGCGCCAGAAGGAGTGGTTTCAGGGATCTTCTTCTCTGTATAGTAAAGGGGGAGAGATCCGCAAAGACTTGTATGGGGTGTCCCTGAAACGATTGTGGACCTTCAGCACGCGATCTTTGCATCACCTCCTTCTTTACTCTGTAGAAATGTGGTTTCACTATAATGTCTCTCAGGAGACCATCTTGGTGGGGGGGTTATAGAGCTTTGTGAGCGCGGTCCATCTCAAGGCGATGATCTGGGGATAATTTCCTTAATAAATGTTCTTACAATGTGATCAGTGTCTTTGAAGGATTCCGGTACCCCCCCCCTGAATGCGAAAGTTATATCTCCTCGAATGATTTTTGAGATTTTAATTTTGGAGAATGCGTTTTCAAGCTGGTCCTGCAAATCTTGGATTCTGGCAGTGTTCTGGTTCACTCTAGATATTGTTTGGTCTGCCTTGATTTCGATCGTTTCAATTCGTGTGCCTAAAAGCTGTAAGTCAGCCTGGATAGCAGTGGTGATTTGATTAGCAGTTTGTGAGAGACCCTTGGAGAGCATTTTGTCAAACATGGCCATTATGGAGGAAAAATCCTAGGGTGTAGAGGGCAAACCCTGTTTGTGAGCCCTGCTTGCTTCTGGGCTGGCCATGAGGTCTTCCACAGGGGAGAGGAGCATATCATCCAATGTCCTACTAATTAGGGACTTCGTGGAGGCAGGAGACAAGCAGCCATGACTGTGTGTACTCACTGTGGGGCCTGCCAGCCCTGAAGAGCAGCCATCCTGATCTGCAATGGAGTCTCCCCTCTCCAGCTCCGTCTCCTGCCTTCCCCCTCGTGTGGCGGTGTCCGGCGCCATCTTGGCTGAGACCGCGGGTCCTGGTCCGGAGGCTAAAGCATGGGAAAGATCTCTCCTGGCTGTTCCCCCGCCATCCTGGGGCTCCTTGAGTTGTCCCCGGTCGGTGGGGACTAATCGTGGCCGGGGCTCTGTGCTGTGAGCGGCGCTGGAGGGATTAAGTGGCTGGTACAGTGCAGAGCTCTCGGATCAGGCTTCCATCCGACAAGCTTCCACGCATGCGCCTAAGTGTGATCTTTTTTTACTCCCAGCACCCCCAAGGGGATCAGACTGTGCTGGGTGGAGTTCTCTACTTCAGGACCCCTCCCTCTTCTGCCAGACGGCACCGGTTTGACTCGAAGCTACCCTGGGTCTCCGACCAACTTCCGAGACCCAGAGCTAGGGAGTAATGTGAGCTCCACTGTCTTCCCATACAGACAGGGGAAGAAGAAGAGATTGGATAAAAGAGCATTGAAAAGGGAATGGATAGAGGAGAAGAAAGGAAAGAAGAGGGAGTACAGCCTGTCAATTATATGAAATATTTTTCTCCAGAATGATCGTATCCCTGGGCATTCCCATCAAATGTGGGCCATTGTGCCCAAAAGTTGGCATCCTCTGAAGCACAGAGGATCTGCTGAGGCGAACATGGATGCCAATCTACAGGGTGTATACCACCACCTTGAGATTACTTTTATACTGGCCTCCGTGAGTGATGTGTTAAGGATCCCCTTAAATGATTTAAAGCAGGTCGATTGCCATACCTCCAGATCCCAATTGAACTGCAGCTCCTCCTCCTCCTACTTCAACATGAACAGAGATTTAGAGGCTGGGGTTACCGGTGATGAGTAAATGATCAATATCCCCCCCCTCTGCTCCAGTCCCTGCCCACACCATGGTTCCTATGCTGTAATTCTGGCTGCAAGTGGTTTTTCTAACCAAATGGTGTGTAAATAATGTGAGATTTGTTGAAATCTAAAATGTTCTGTTGAGGGAAGCTCCAACTTGTTGATGCAGTGCTTGAGGGAGAGAGGACCTACAGGAGAGAAAAAGTGCCCAATTCGGTACAGTCCCTTTTCCAGCCACCACTTAAATGCCACAATGTTCTGGTGTGGAGGAAAGTCAGGATTGTTGAATAGATGGGATAAAGGTTTGTTGACTGATGTTAGGGTTCTAAACTTGCCTAACTTGTCCCAAAGTGCTAGGGAGTGGGAAAGAGTCGGAGCCATTATCGGCAGACGGGATTTTGGGGTAGACCACATTAAGAAGTCTATAGTGTGGCATGGGATTGCTTGTCTTTTAATTTGGACCCAATCTGGTTTTTCATATCTCGAGTATATGATTGAGATTTGAGCTAATCTGGCAGCAAAGTAATATTGAAGGAGATTGGGAAGCCCTAAACCCCCTTTCTTTCTATGAGTGTACAGGGAATTTTGTGGTAACCTGTAACCCGCTTTGCCCCATATGAATTGCAATATTTTGCTTTGAAAGGATTTGATGTGACTCCTATTGATTGGTATGGGGAGTGAGCGGAACAGGTATAGGAGTTTGGGAAGTAGAGTCATCTTTATCGAGTTTACTTTCCCTATCCATGAGAGATTGTGGCTAGCCCATAATTTAAGTTCCGTTTCCAATTTCCTGAACATGGGAGGATAATTGGTATTGTAAAGGGATTCTATCTTGGGTGTTAAATTGATTCCAAGATATTTAATAGATTTATCATTCCATTTAAAAGGGAAGGATGTTTGAAGCAGGGAGAGTTTGTAGTGGGAGGGAAATATTCATGGCTAGAGACTTGGAGTAGTTGACTTGAAGCCCTGAAATATTAAAATTCTTCTAGAGAGTGTCTTAAGTTTAGTAAAGTCGTGATGAGTCAGGCGATGAATAAGAGGATGTCGTCCACGTATAGTTCGCATTTGTGAATATGTGCACCACAAGTAACTCCTGTTATGTTGGGGTTTTCTCTAATCGAGATTGCAAGGGTTTCAATTGCCACAGCAAAGATTAGGGGGGATAGTGGACCGCCTTGCCTGGTGCCTTTTGCTATATGAATGGGATTAGAGTAGTGTCCCTGGAGGCGTATTCTCGCTTGAGGTTTAGAATAAAGAGATTTGATAAGACCCAAGAATTTATCTCCAAAGTCCCATTTTTGCAGCAAAGTTAATATATATGGCCAGGAAACAGAGTCAAAGGCTTTTTTTAAATCTAAGGAGAGTAACATGCCTTCCTGTTTGGGTCCCCCATTCCAGTTAGATTACAGAATAGATATTATATCTATAGCTCTTCTAATTTGATCTGGGCCTTGTCTGCCCGGTATGAAACCCACTTGGTTTTTGTGTATGTATTTGGTTATGAAGGAAGTGAATCGGTTGGCAAGGGTTTTGGTTAATATTTTAAGGTCACAGTTAATAAGAGATATTGGGAGGTAATTATTGATTTCTTCCGGATTTTGATCTGGTTTGGTAATCACAGCAATAAAAGTGGAGTTGAGCTGGGCCTCTAGAGGGTCTCCCCGGGTCATGGCATTGAAAAATTTGACTAAATGCTGCACTAGGGTATTAGCAAAGGATTTATAGTATGAGTTGGACAGCCCATCTGGACCCAGGGCAGATCCATTTTTTAGTTCTTTAATAATGTTAAGAACTTCCTCTTCAGTGAAAGGAGCTTCCAAGGAGTCTTTATGCTCCTGGGACAATAGCGGGATGGGTAGATTGTCTAATAAAGTTCTTATATCCTCAGTGTCTTTCGAGGTGGAGGCTTTGTAAAGATTTGTGTAGAAGGATTGAAAAGCATCTAGAATTTTACCGGGTTGGTTGAGAGGCCATGGCCAGGGATTCTGATTCAGGGCATTGAGATTATTTGTATTCTGGGGGATAATTTGGCTGCTAACATGGGGCCGATCTTGTCCTTTTGTGTATAATATTTGTTTTTACTCCACCTTATGCTTTTCTCTGCTTGAGCCATGAGGGCTAAATTAAGTTCCAATTTGATTTTATCTAGTTGTGGTATGTTGTTATTTGAGGGATTTTTTTTATGGTTGGATCTTAATGTTGCATACTCCCTCTCAAGTCTCTCCACCTAAGCGGTTCTTTCCCTTTTTATTTGAGTGGACATTTTTATGATTTCCCCCCTAATGAAGGCTTTGTGAGCCACCCACACAACTTCCATTGAGACATCTTCTGTCGTGTTGATTTTGAAGTATTCTGTTAGTGATTTTTCAAGCATCTTTTAAAGGCTACACCTTTTGTTTTGTTTTCAGCGTTTGCTAGAAAGAAATTAGGGAACTGCCCATGAATGAACTTAGGACTGTACCAAATCAGGAAATGTGTCTCCTGTAACATAATAATGTCCAATTTGAGAGATTTGTAAAAGTTGAAAATGTTCCTACGTTTCAAAGGCGAGTTTAAACCTTGCACATTGTGGGAGGTGACCTGTAAAATATGAGGTGTGTCACTGGCCATGGGAGCAGAGGGGAGGAAACATTCACCATCACTTACCCTTGGAAATCTTCGGTCATGTTCATCTGTGTTTGTGGGAGCCTCCTCGGGCCTTCTCGATCATTGCTCATTTAGAATCCACATTGCGTTGTTATCTGCTAGAGATATAGGGGTTAATAGTGCTATGATAGACAGCGTAGAGAGGTAAGCGGGCAGTGGGAAAGACGGAAGGAAGATCTTCTCCCAGAAGAGAACGTGGATCCCAGGGGGGAGAAGTCCCTGGGATCCAATAAGTCCAAACATTTTTGGAAAGCGTCCGAGCTTGACATCTAGGATGTCCTAGCCCCTGGAAACCAAGTGGATAGCAGGGGTTAAGTGGAGGCACATGTGTACCGCCCCAGACCAGGGCGCCTAATAAACAGTAGAAAAAAAATAAAATAGGTCAGCTAAGAAGCATATAAATACATTTTTTCGACCAGAGGGTGATATGAAGTATACCATTTAAACCTGGGAACCTGAATAAACTTGGTGGACAAAACATTGCAACTTGAAACTTAAACTTTGGGTAACTCGACCCATCAGTAGTAACATCACCGGGTGCTTTTTGTCATTCCGAGATACTATTATATCTAGGAAGTATATCCCCTATATTGTAGGAATAAATGCGGGTCCCCTGGTAGGAGGAGGGTGTTAGGTGATGACGTGGGGTGGGGGGGAAATGGGGAGGAGGGTGAAGGAGGGAAGTAGGGAAATTAAAGAAGGGAAACTGTGAAATATCCGGGTTGAGTTTACATATAGTTAGGATACACAGAGTTCACATTTTCCACATGCCCAAAATGACCATTGTGAAATCTGTGTACTATAATGTAAGACATAATACAGGGCTTTCAGGCTGCGGGTGTTAGGGAGGGAAAAAATTAAAGGATGAGCCGTATGGCTCATGCACGGAAAATCACCAGTATGGTGAGATCAGGTTGGAACCATATAATTTTCGGGGGGCCTTAAGTAAAGAGTCATAAGACGTAACAGTCATTAAGGCACATGAGATAATTCAGGACCAATCTTGGAGACCTTCAGGTGGGGCCATTGTCCTCTGATCTTCTCGACTTCTGCTTCGACCAAAGGGGTGTCGAAGGACTGAAAGGAGGGGGTCTTTTGGTTGAGCTGGTAGCTACCGAGGACGTATCCATTCCTGTTTCTTGTGAGATGATTTTCAATTGGAGTAGGAGCTTTTTTCCCGCAATAAAGGTAGAGAAAGCATGGTTTTGGCTTTTATAAGTAAATTTTACCACAAACGGGAATGCCCATTTGTATTTTATGTCCTTTTGGGCCATGGTGGACAGCAGGGGTTTTAGTGAGCATTGTCGCTGGATGGTTGAAGGAGCAAGATCTGCAAATATCTCTATGGCGTGACCTTGACATGTCCCCTGGGCTGAAGAGCGCGCCTGTTTCATCACGGCTTCTTTCACTGTATAGTGATGTGGTTTGACAATTATGCCTCTCGATAAGCCGTCCTTCCTAGGGGGGCCCAGGGCTCTGTGGGCCCTGTCTAGCTCAAGGTTCTGTGTGCTGATGTTAGGTAGCAAAGATTTAATCAAATCCTGGGTTGCTGAAGAAATATCCGTCACAGTCTCTGGAAGTCCCCGTATCCTAAAATTATAATGTCTGGACCTGTTTTTGAGGTCGTCTATACGTGATAAAGCAGTTTCCAGTTGATCCTGTAAGGTTTGAATCATGTCGATATTTTGATTGGATACTGCGGAAGTTAATTCCAGTTTGTTTTCTATCGCCTCCATTCTGGTTCCTATGTTTTGTAGGTCAGATTTAATGTCCCTGGTTATTTTGGCTGCCGTTGTGGCCAAACCTCTGTCCAGGAGGATAGAAAGTTTGTCATAAAGATCCGCTATGATAAAGCAGTGATCTTGTGGTTGCAGGCCTGGTGTGGGGGAATCCGAGTATAATGGCCTGTTAGGTCCCATGGGAGAGAAGGCCTGATCTGCCATAGTGTGGCCTATGAGTGATTCCGTGGAGGAGGGAGAAGGGGTGGAGACCTGCTGGCAGTTCCCAGACATTAACGGGGTATATGTCAGGGTAGCAGGGGTGAGGACTTGCCTGTAATCCGGGACTCCCTCTGAGCAAAAGGCATGAGGCTGCTTGTGGGCCTCGGCAGTGGCGGCCATCTTGGTGCACCCAGCGCGGGATGATGCCTCAAATTGCGGGCCCAGATCGCAGCAAGTGACCGCGTTGGTCATTCGTGGGGGGTCACCAGAGGTTCGGGCAGCAGGTACCCTCTTTGTTGGTCGTGGGGGGTTCAGAGCCACCTTAGAAGTGCCGTTGGTCTGGCGTGGTGTGGAGGATCAGATGCTCGCGGCCATCTTGGGTCCCTCGCGCATGTGCACCGGAGAGCTGGGAAGTTTGAGCAGCTTTATAATATCGAGCTATATCTAACAATCAGTAATTGGCGGCTGAAAATAGGGTATTACAGTGGGGATCAACTTCACTGCCAAGTAATCTAATGAAGTATGGGGCAACTGGTAAGGCAAATTAGACTGGATGAGATTTACCGACTCAGGAGAGAGTGAAATGTTAAGAGCTTTAGTTTTACAAAGATTCATCTGGAGGCCTGAAAAGGGCCAGATTAACATAGGGGCTATTGGAGCTGCAGCTCCAGGCCTCTTACCTTAAGATAGGCCTATTTATCCAAAAAAAACAAAAACAATCAAGCTTTGAGGACTGAAGACCTACCCCACCACTGGTCAAAATTTAGGGCTCCTATGACCTATGGTCTGGAGATATGGGGCTCCTTGTGCAGCCTGTCAGAAACTACATACAGAGCGGCCAGTTTAAATACAAGCTGGCACAGTCTGTTTGCAGCAGACTGAGAGGATGAGCTCATAGTGCCTTAATTACCTAAAAACAATATATAATAATTATTTGTATGTTACTTACTTATGGTAATTAACCCCTTACCTCCCAGGCCAATTCTGACACTTCTCACCTACATGTAAAAATCATAATTTTGTTGCCAGAAAATTACTCAGAACCCCAAAACATTATATATGTTGTTTTAGCAGACACCCTAGGGAATAAAATGGTGGTTGTTGCAACTTTTTATGTCACATGCTATTTTTTTACAGCAATTTTTCAAACGTGTTTTTTTTTTGGAAAGAAATTGTTTCATGAATATAAAAAAACAGTAAAGTATCACGTTTGACCACACTATACACGTTTAACCAGTGCGTCTGACGTCATCAGAGGTCACATCGTCGCATGTGACCACTGATCACATCAGGCGCACTGACGAAATGCGTAGGGTGTGGTCGAATGTGATGCATCACTTCCGCCCATAGTGGAATGCAGGTGGAGCGCAAATGATGTCCCCGTGTCCATTTATATGTTTTAAACCTTACTGCATGTTTTATGTCTTTGGAGCCATTTTTATTGAATAAATTCCCTTTTTTACAATTTACTTCACCATGGGAGATTGTTCCTTATTTCTATGTTTAAATCTGGATATGGGTACCTTTCCATATCTGAATGTTTGATTGGAGACCCAATTGGACCCGCTGAGATGGACTTCTGGACCCATTCCAATACTTTCTAAGGCTCTTGTGATCTCTGTAGTAGGAATCATCTCCATCTTGTGAGTAGGCTGTTTGCTTGGTGTGGTGGAGGATTTCTACAGTCACCTAAACATTGGATGAAGCACCTTTTCACTGGAAGTTCTGAGTGAATTTGTTTGGACTTATAATTGTTTGTTTAACACCTTGGACATTAATGATTTTACTGAGTTCATTATTTATGTTTGATCACAGTTTCATGCACTTTTATAATCAATGGACTGAGAATTTTTTGGAGCGTATTTGCTAGTCGCATACAATTGATGTGCATTGTTCATTTGCAATATTATTATTATTTTATTAAGATATTTACTTATTATAAGCGTGGTTCAATACACATTTATTTCACTTCTCTCCTGTACATAGTGCCCACTGTCATACTCTCCACATTCCTCTCCTATGCATACTGCCCACTGTCATATCCTCCACACTCTTCTCCTGTACATACTGCCCACTGTCTTACCCTCCACACTCGTCTCCTGTACATACTGCTCAGTATCATACCATTCACACTCCTTTCCTGTACATACTGCCCACTGTCATACTCTCCACACTACTCTGCTGTACATACTGCCCACTGTCATACCCACCACTCTCCTCTCCTCTACATACTGCCCACTGTCATACCCTCAACACTCCTCTCCTGTACAAACAGCCCACTGCCATACCCTCCACACTCCTCTCCTGTACATACTGCCCACTGGCATACCCTCTACCCTCCTCTCCAGTACATACTGCCCACTGTCATCCCCTCCACACTCCTCTCCTGTACATAATGCCCACTGTCAACCCTCCACACTCCTCTGCTGTGCATACTGCCCACTGTTATCCCCTCCACAGTCCTCTCCTGTACATACTGCCCACTTGAATACCCTCCACATTTCTCTCCCTCACCTGCACATACTTACCACTTTTCCCAATTTTATGCCATCCATACTCTTCCCCTACCCACAAAAACATGTCTTTAAAGTTATATTGAATATCCTCAATGTTACCAGCTCTAGAATGGGCACACTAGAATGTTAGTTCAACTAAAGGAAATCTTCTCAGTCCTCATATTTGTTCTGCCCATTATTAGTACTCATTTAATTTTGTGATTACTATAGTGATGTATAGAAGAGGAACATAGGGGGATGTCAGCTACTCTAAATTTACCACTGGTAAAAAAAAAAGTGTCCCTGAAAATGTTTTTGAAATGTTGGCAACTATGCACTTGGGCACTGCCCAAGGGCCACCGGGTCAGTAGGGGGCACCATGAAAAAATCCTGTGATATTAAAGAGATAGTAAACTTTGCTAACATTACTACTTTTTAGAATACGCTCCTGGGGTAGGTTATGCCATAATGTACTAGTATGCACAGCATATTAGCACATTATGATACACTTACCTGTCAGACTGAGCCCTCTAGCGCTGCGATGTGATCAATCAGGTGTCCCGGGCGCTTCCATCTTCACCCGGTCTTCCTTCTGTGTTCTGTGTCTTCGGTCACTTGCCTTGGCCGGGCTGCAATGCTATCACTCCCACGCATGCTCATGCGCATTCCTCTCTCTCTCTCTCTCTCTCTCTCTCTCTCTCTCTCTCTCATCCCCCCTCTCTCTAATTTAATTTGTTAAAACAAAAAAAAGTTTGCATATTTATTTATTTTTTATAAAAAGCCCCACCAAAATTTTCAGCACCAGGCCCATGATGTTCTTAATCTGGCCCTGGGCCTGAAGTTTCCGTAGACTGGGAGAGGACATAATGGAGATTCGGGAGGGTAGTGTGAGGATTGGCAAGTAAATAATCAGTACCGGATCAAGAAAGCATGCAGCACGGCGGGTGAGATTGTTTCAGGGACACTGCAGTCCCATCACTTAAATCACTTCCTATGCATTGTATATGCCAAGTCCTGTATCATCCAGCTGTGACAGCTTCCTGTACCAGGGACAATATACCTATACCACATGCTCCTTCATAGCCAAGTCCAGATGTCTATTATACTTTAAAGCTCATCCACACATATGTATATATGTCAGTAACTTTGAACTATACACTGTAGTATCTTCTTCACTGCTGACTTAATTATACTGCTGATTTCCCAGATTGACACTTCCATTTTTCACACTGTGACACCATTACTTCATTTATACTCAGGGGACTGATTTTTCGGTATATCCATACCTGTTGTCACTGGAGGCTGATTTTAGACTTTCAACATTGAGTCTAACACCCACCTCTCCCCTGCATGTGCGAAGAGTGTCTGTGTGTGTGCAAGTGAGCCTGGGCTGCTATTTTTTAATTTTTATTGTGACAGCATTGTCTTGATGTTTTAATAGTGGTTAAGATTTTTACTGTTGCTTGGCTATTAGCCACATGTTATTGGAAATGCTTCTTTTTTCAATTAATAAACTTTGTATCTTTACTGCTGAGAGTTCCACATTGAAGCCCCTTTACAAACCTGCTTGGCTTGTTTCCTCTTCTCTGTATACCGAGAGGATGTTGTCGTAAACAAGTTAAACTTATAGGAATGGCCATCATTAGTAATGCCTGTAATGTTCAGCCATGTAAGTATGTAGCCAAGGAATCCCCAGCAGTGTAAGAAGTATTGTAAATGGTCCCTGCACTTTCTGAATTGCTCGGCGATGGTGGAAGGAGGATGGGAATCAGCAGGTAGGCGTAAATGTAGAATCAAGCCTGAGAGAGAGAGAGAACAGGGCTGGTTGGTTGTATAGAGAAGATAAAGTCCGCAAAGTGAGAAACTATTTTGGAGGGGTCAGATGTGTAGGCACCCCTAGAATTTCACAGTCGGATTGGAGAATCTGAAAGTCTGTTAAAATTACTTTTTTTGGCAAGCATGGGGCCGGCTTGTTCACATATGGGTAATATTTACGATTGGGCCAATTCTTTTTTCTTCCATGCTTTATCTGTAAGCAGAAAGTCAAGCTCTGCAGCTGAATTGCACCTCCCAAAGCACAATAGAAGAATCCACCAAGCCCATATTTTCTGCAAAAGAGGTTTTATTATGGAATCTGGAGTGAAACATCAGCCAAAGTAAGGAAAGATTCATTCAATTTTCAGTGAAAAGATGGGAGAGTAGGACAGGCACACCTACAGAACATAAGGTAAGGTTGATCTGACGAAGGGGTAGTTTCAATTTTAATATCATCAACTAACTAGGGATGTTGCATTTACATAAAAACATGGTCAATTCTACAAGAGTGACAGTGAGGAATAAAAAGTAAAGTCCCTGGACCGGGGAATTTTTTTGCCCATAAAGAAGAGGGTGCATTTGAGCTTCTTGGACTGTATCATTGGGAAGGGGGCTAACAGAGGAGGCTTTCCTGTCCAGGGCAGAGTTGAGAGCCATGGAATCGCCTCTCATTAACGTAATCCCTTTATAATGACAAGAGACTACCTTAAGAAGAAGATGTAAATTTATGTTGGAACCTGCTGGAGGCATAATTGCCAACCAAAGTCAGATAACTGTCCTTGGAGAGGCAGGTATCTCTCAGCAGGGTCAGCTATCTCCAGGGAACAGGAAAAATGAAGATTACAATGAAAGAACCCCTCTGTGTTTTTCTGGGGCAGAGTAAAAGGAAGGGAAATTTGGACTCAGGAAAGCCAAAGTAGAGTTGGCTGAAAATCTTGTTTCCTGAAGGCAACTATGACAATTTTGCGACATTTCAAATAATGAAAAACTTTTAATTGGGGGATTGAAACCCCGTATATTTTGAGAAAAAAATTCCTAGAGGGTGAGTAGCAGTAGCAAATAAGTAGAAAAGGCACCACTGAAAATATATTGATCTATTGAGCCCAGTGCAATGAAAAAGGGAGAAGGAAGAGGGCAAGGGGGGAAAGATAAGAGGAAAAAGGAAAGATGTAGAAGCTAGTAATATAGCGCATGGATGCCCAAGCTAACGTGGACATGACGGGGGGGGCGTGTCCAAGATGGCGCTGGGAGCGGACGTCTAGTACCAGAGCTCCCACTCCGGATTTTTATCCTACTTCTATCCTGGTGTGGAATCTGCAAGATAGTTCCAGCTGTACCCGCCGACTGTCTCCCTGAGACTCAGGGAATGCGCAGAAATAAAAAAGGGACACAGAAGACCTGGAATTCAGCGCCTGTTCCCACGCCGCCAAAGCCCGGGCCTCCTCCCCCCAAGGCCTGCCACATTGAGACGCAGACTCCTGCTCCGCCGGATGGCGTAATTCAGGCCGGCTCCCTGGCGTTCGAAGCCCTGATGCAGGCGATTTCTACCTGTCAGTCTACCCTTACCATGAAGATTGATCATGTCCAGGAGGAGACTGCCCTCATTCGCAGTGACATGGACGGCTTCAGAAAGCGGGTGGGTGAGGCGGAGCGGCGAATCTCTAGCACTGAAGACACACAGAGGAAACATCATGAGGACATACAGATCCTCAAATCCAAGGTGAGGGCTCTGGAATCTAGGGCTGAGGACGCCGAGAACAGGAACAGGCGGAACAACCTCCGTGTTCTTGGTCTCCCAGAAGGTGCGGAAGGGACTGATCCAGTATCTTTTATGGAACAGTTGCTGCCAACTCTCCTACCGAAAGCGCAGTTCTCCCCCCATTTCTCAATTGAGCGCGCCCACCGTATGCCCGCTAACAGAGGCCCACAGGGAGCTCTGCCGCGCACCTTTATTTTTAAACTCCTTCATTACAGGGATAGAGACACAGTCCTCCGTTCCGCCTGACTGCAAGGGGAACTAAAATATGAGAATGCAAGGCTGCTCATCTTCCCTGATTACTCTGTGGAGACACAGAGACAACGCAAGTCCTTCGATCATGTCCGTGCCATGCTGAGAGAAAAAGGAGTTAAATATAGCATGTTATTCCCTGCTAGGTTGCAAGACGGAGAGAAAGTACACTTCTTCACGTCTCCCAGAGATGCAGCTGCATGGGCTGACTCAATCCGCAAGTGATTCTCGCCTTGGACTTTGTGAGTATGCCTATGGAAGCTATATGAGGGACTTTATTGTGAAGGGGAGGTTGGCCCCAGGTCTATCTTGACGGCCCTTTCTTGCATTAACGCTAAGTGGAACTGTTTTACCAACCTACAATTTTCATTATTTTATAGCCAGTGTCAGTCCCACCATCCCTATTATCTACACTTGCAATCCTACAGCTTCTACATTGCTCGGAGGGGCTAAGGGTGTTATTTGGTTCAGCTCCCTGACACGCATCGTTACTAAAACCCCCTATTCAATAACGTTTATTGCTGAGGATGGGATGCTGACTTTTACAGAGGCCTTTGTACTGCCGCAGATGTGGAATTTGGGACTTGCACTAACTGTTACCTGCTGGGAACCAACTTTGTTTTTCATTTGAAATATGTTTTTTGACAGTACTCTCTTTGTTACATGTATTTGCACTGATGTCAGACTCTGATTCACTCCTTACATGTCGGCTGACTGTCTGTAGTGAAACAAGATTCTCCTATAAAGTTTATCCTAATTTGATGTTACTGAGATGTGTATATGGCTAGCCTTAAGATCCTCTCCTGGAACACACGAGGTTTGAACTCACCACTTAAACGTTCCCTAGTCTTTCAATTTATAAAACGGCACAATCCCCAGGTTTGTGTGTTACAGGAGACGCATTTGATTGGTAGCAAAACCCTAATGCCGCGTACACACGGTCGGACTTTCCGGCATACTTGGTCCGGCGGACCAGAGTGTGCCGGACAATCCGCCCGTGTGTGGGCGGCGGCGGACTTTTCCGGCGGACTTCTTCCCAAAAGCCCGCCGGACCTAGATTTTAAACATGTTTGAAATCTTTCCGTCGGACTCAGTTTCGGGCGGAAAGTCCGCTCGTGTGTGTGCTGGTCCGACGGAAAGCCCGCTCGTGTGTAGGCTGGTCCGACAGACCAAATACGACACAAGGGGATGGTATTGCATCTCGCGCTCGCTGCAATAGGAAAAACAAATCTTCCTATTGCGGCGAGCGCGGGGCATACCAGGCCCTTAGGTCTGGTATGGATTATAAAGGGGAACCCCGCTACGCCGAAAAAACGGCGTGGGGTCCCCCTAAAATCCATACCAGACCCCGATCCGAGCACGCAGCCTGGCCGGTCAGGAAAGGGGGTGGGGACGAGCGAGCGCCCCCCCCCCTCCTGAACCGTACCAGGCCGCATGCCCTCAACATGGGGGGTGGGTGCTTTGGGGGAGGGGGGCACCCTGCGCCCCCCCCCCAAAGCACCTTGTCCCCATGTTGATGAGGACAAGGGCCTCTTCCCGACAACCCTGGCCGTTGGTTGTCGGGGTCTGCGGGCGGGGGCTTATCGGAATCTGGGAGCCCCCTTTAATAAGGGGGCCCCCAGATCCCGGCCCCCCACCCTATGTAAATGAGTATGGGGTACATGGTACCCCTACCCATTTACCTAGGAAAAAAGTGTAAGTAATAAAACACACTACACAGGTTTTTAAAATATTTTATTAAACAGCTCCGGGGGGGGGATCTTCCTCCGGCTTCGGGGGTCTTCTTCCGGCTTCGGGGGTCCCTCCGCTTCATCTTCTCCCGGCGTCCGGTTGGTTCTTCTCCGCTCTCCGGCCTCTTCTCCCGGTGTCGCAGGTCTTCGGCCGGCCCCTCCGCTCTCTTCATGTAGCTCTATTGCGAGCGGAGGTCCGGACTTCTGGGCTTCTTGGCTTCTTGGCTTCTTGGCTTCTCTTCTCTTCCCCCAGATGTTGACACGACGCTCTCTCCGGCTGGACTGGTTTCTGAGGGCTGCGTTGTGACTTATATAGGCGGAGACCCCGCCCCCATATGATGTCACAGTCCCTGGGCATGCTGGGACTGTGACGTTTTAGGGGGCGTGGTCGACCACGCCCCCCGACCACGCCCCCTAAAACGTCACAGTCCCAGCATGCCCAGGGACTGTGACATCATATGGGGGCGGGGTCTCCGCCTATATAAGTCACAACGCAGCCCTCAGAAACCAGTCCAGCCGGAGAGAGCGTCGTGTCAACATCTGGGGGAAGAGAAGAGAAGCCAAGAAGCCAAGAAGCCAAGAAGCCCAGAAGTCCGGACCTCCGCTCGCAATAGAGCTACATGAAGAGAGCGGAGGGGCCGGCCGAAGACCTGCGACACCGGGAGAAGAGGCCGGAGAGCGGAGAAGAACCAACCGGACGCCGGGAGAAGATGAAGCGGAGGGACCCCCGAAGCCGGAAGAAGACCCCCGAAGCCGGAGGAAGATCCCCCCCCCGAGCTGTTTAATAAAATATTTTAAAAACCTGTGTAGTGTGTTTTATTACTTACACTTTTTTCCTAGGTAAATGGGTAGGGGTACCATGTACCCCATACTCATTTACATAGGGTGGGGGGCCGGGATCTGGGGGCCCCCTTATTAAAGGGGGCTCCCAGATTCCGATAAGCCCCCGCCCGCAGACCCCGACAACCAACGGCCAGGGTTGTCGGGAAGAGGCCCTTGTCCTCATCAACATGGGGACAAGGTGCTTTGGGGGGGGGGCGCAGGGCGCCCCCCTCCCCCAAAGCACCCACCCCCCATGTTGAGGGCATGCGGCCTGGTACGGTTCAGGAGGGGGGGGGGCGCTCGCTCGTCCCCACCCCCTTTCCTGACCGGCCAGGCTGCGTGCTCGGATCGGGGTCTGGTATGGATTTTAGGGGGACCCCACGCCGTTTTTTCGGCGTAGCGGGGTTCCCCTTTATAATCCATACCAGACCTAAGGGCCTGGTATGCCCCGCGACGGGGCTCGCAAGGTGTCAATCTAGCCGATAAAAGCGGCAAGATTGACATCCTTTTCTAGTCCCGTCGCACCTGAGTCACGTTCAAAATGAACGGACTTGTCCGTGTGTGGGCAAGTCCGTTCATTCTGAAAGTCCGCCGGAACTCCGGCGAAAGTCCGTCGGAAAGACGGGCGGACTTAGCCCGCCGGAAAATCCCGGCGTGTGTGGGCAAGTCCGTTCGTTTTAAAGTCCGGCGCACCTGGCGGACAAAGTCCGTCGGAAAGTGTGCCGGACCAAGTAGGATAGAAAGTCCGCTCGTGTGTACGCGGCATTAGTCTTAAGAAACCATGGGTAGGGCACCATTACCATTCTACCTACTCTAACTTTGCCAGAGGGGTCAGTATTTTAGTCCTGAAGACCCTCCCCTTTAAACTCCTTGATTTAATTCTTGATCCCGACGGGAGATTTGTGCTAATACACGCCTTGATTTATGACTTGCCCTGGGTCCTAGTGGGCCTGTACCTGCCCCCCCGCCTCTTTCAAACTCCTAAACCTGATATCGAGTAAGCTGGCCCAGTTTCCCCCAGATAATGTTATACTGATGGGAGATTTCAACCTCATCCAGGACTCTGGCCTGGACAGGAGTACGGTGGGAGGCACTACCCGTCAAGGACTGGCAGGATGGGCGGACACATACGGTCTGGTGGATGTGTGGAGATGGAGGAATCCCCAAGCCAAAGCTTTTACCTGTCATTCGGCCACTTATAGAACCTTCTCGCGTTTAGACTTGGCCTATGTGGCGGCCCCTGTCCTCCCCAGAGTCCGGGACATTATTATCCTATCTAGGGGGATATCAGACCACGCCCCACTGCTGCTGTCCCTGGAACTGACGACACTTCCATCAGACAAGCTCTGGAGGTTATCCAGATTCTGGATATCCGATGTGGATGTTGAATCGCAGTTCCACGAGACTTTGCAACAATTTTGGAAGGTTAATCCGGGAACTGCCTCTGACAACAACGTGTGGGAAGCTTTTAAGGCCACGTCAAGGGGTCAGTACCAATCAATTATTGCCAAAGTAAGGAAGCAACGTAGAGCAGAACTTACTGGGTTGGAGGCCGAGGCGGTTAGACAGGAAGCCCTATATGTTAGAACCCGTGACCCACAAGATTACATAACTCTCCAGGCCCTTACCCAACAGGTTCTTTTATTACGCACATCCCTGACACAAAAAAACTGTTACACTAGTGCCAACGCATATTCGAGCAGGGGGAGAAGACAGGCCGTCTTTTGGCCTGGCTCTCTAAGGAGCAATCAGGAGTGACGTCAATAGCACAGATTCGTGACCAAGACGGTACCCTCCACTCTTCCCCTCAGGATATTAATCGGTGTTTTGCCACCTACTATCAACACCTTTACAGTACTCGAGTCACATATGACCAACAGGACCTTACTGAATATCTTGACGAGATCGACATCCCTGTCCTCACACCAGCCTCCGCCAGTCAATTAGATGCCCCAATTCAGTTGGAGGAGATACAAAAGGCCCTTAAGATGATGCAGACAGGTAAGACTCCGGGACCGGACGGATTCCCAGTTGAATTCTACAAAGCCTATGTTGATGAGCTTGCTCCTAGACTTCTAACGGTATTGAGTTCAGCTTTAAAAGCTGGGGTCCTTCCAGCCTCGATGAGCGAGGCGGTTATAGTACTTGTTCCCAAGCCGGGGAAGGACCAAACCTTATGCTCGTCCTACCGCCCTATCTCCCTCTTCAATGTGGACGCAAAAGTCCTTGCAAAAATCCTTGCCAACCGCCTTAATAAAGTAATTACCGCTCTGGTCCACCCACGCGGTACAGACATAAATATCCGCAGACTGCACACACACATAGCGCTGGCTGCTTCCGGGGGCCCGGGGGTGGTGGCCTCACTCGACGCAGAGAAGGCTTCCGACTCGGTCGAGTGGGGCTACCTGTGGAGGGTCCTCTCCAGATTTGGGTTTGGCCCTATTTTCCTTTCATGGTTACAGATGTTGTACGCGCACCCTAAAGCCCGTATACGTACTGGAGGGTCCCTGTCGGAATCCTTTTCCCTGGAGAGGGGGACCCGACAGGGTTGTCCTCTCTCCCCGTCACTGTTTGCCTTGGCCCTAGAACCCCTGGCTGCTCACATCAGGAAAGACAACACCATTAAGGGTATAAAAGTAGGCCCCTTGGAAGAGAAATTGTCCCTTTACGCCGATGACTCCCTGCTTTATTTGGAGGATCCTTCCGGCTCCCTGAAGGCTGCCTTGACCCAGTTTGACACGTTCAGCCGTTATTCAGGGGTTCGTATCAACTGGGACAAATCGGTTTTGTTCACACTTCACCCCTCGTCACCTCGCATCGATACCTCTACTCCTCTTCGCTGGGTTGAACAGTTCACATATTTGGGAATAAAGGTGGGCCCCACTATAGCTGAATACCTAGACCAGAACGTCCTTCTGGTGTTGGATAAACTTGCTAAACAATGTACCACCTGGCGTAAGCTCCCCCTTATGCCGGTGGGCAGGGGCAACCTGATAAAAATGGTGTACCTGCCTAAGCTGTTATACTTTTTTTGTCACACTCCCACTCATATTCCCCGAGCCTTCTTCCAGAAATTGGATAGTACTTTGACGGCGTTCGTTTGGGCGGGTCGACCCCCTCGGGTGGCTAGACGTATTCTTTATCTCCCCCTTTCCAGGGGCGGTCTGGCACTACCAAATGTTCTTATATATTACTGGGCGGCGGTTTTAGTCACTGTTCGCTGGTGGTTTTCCCAGCCCAGGCAGAACCCTGTGGTCACCCTTGAGGCAGCAATCCTCGGTTCGTACGCGGCCCTGTCTAATTTAGTTTTCAGGGGGGCCAGAGCACACCCACATGTCACAGGCCCCATGAAAACCACTATAAGAGTGTGGCAGACTGCTCGGGCAGTGTATAGTGTCCCCTCAGAGGTATCCCCTTATACGCCTCTTTGGGGCAATCCTCTTCTCCCCCACTTGAATACAGTCCCTGACCCTGCGGTATGGGCAAAAAAGGGAATTATTACCCTCAGACATGTAATGCCAAACGGTAAAATCCTGCCATTTTCAGAGCTGAGACAGTCATATAACCTCCCTAACTCCTTTCAATTCCGTTATTGGCAACTCCGACACGCCCTTATTTCTCAATTTCCTAGCCCAGTGACCCTAAACTCGGGCTCCGTTGAGAGACTCCTCATGTCAGAGATAATGATGAAACCGCTCTCTACCCTCTACATGTACCTCACAGTGGCACATGACACAAAAACCGCACACATGATGACCAAGTGGAGGGAAGACATCCCCACCCTAGACGAAGAAACATGGAAGGAATGCATTTCTACATTTATCCCTTCTATGATAGCTTCCAGAGACCGCTTTATACAATTCAAATTTTTACATAGAGCATACTACACCCCACAGAGATTGGCCAACATATACCCCTCTTCTAGCCCATCATGCACGAGATGTGCCACTGAACGGGGCTCTTTCTTCCACATGGTTTGGTCCTGTGACAAACTCAAGCCATATTGGCGAGGGGTGGCGGAAGTATTATCCAAAGTGTGCGGGATCACACTGGACTAGACCCCCTTATCTTTTTGCTTAGTCATCTTGGTGAGGTGGAGGGAGATAGATACACTAAAGCATGCCTCACCTTTGCCCTCTTCTATGCCAGGAGAGAAATCCTCCTGAGGTGGAGGAGTACGGAGCTCCCCACGGTGGCCTCATGGCAAAGTACAGTTAATAGAGTCCTGCCATTGTATAAGATGACATATGAAAGTAGGAATTGCCCGGCAAAATATGGGAAAATATGGTCACAGTGGTCTGAGGTTTGAAATGAGATGTCTTCTGCTATGTAACAGTAAATACAATATGTGTGGTGCTCGCTGGAGACCTGGGGGTGCGGGACGTTCATTTCCCTGGCTTCTCTCCCCCCCCCCCCTCCTTCCCCTTCTTCCCCCCTTGACCTCCCCCTCTCCCGTTCAACTCCCCCCCCCCATTGGGGTTTCTCTTCCTTCCATATGCCAGGATTCAGAGATGTAGATTTGAACTAGGTTAAACTCTTGGCGGCGATGCCTGCACCCCCCCCCTTCTCCTTCAACCTTTAATACCTAACTCTAAATTCACAAGAAGTGATGGGTTCAACACAGTAGCTTTATCTGTATAAACCTCATTCCATTTAAATCACGATGTTAGTTTCATAATATTGTCATACCCTCTAATGTGCAAATGATGTACTGATTGTTCTGTCATTGATCTATTGTATATCCGAATTTTCTAAATAAATAACAACTTCTACTGTTAAAAAAAAAGTGGACATGACGGGGTGGCTAAACCACCCAAACACATGGCTGCAAGTGAGAGGAGAGATAGGAAAAAAGGAGGAAGGAAACCCAGACCAGATACCCATAGCATTAAGAAAAAACCCCACAAAAGAGTAGCTTACTGTAGCTAACTTAACAGTAAAGCAATATCTAAAAGCACAATGTGTTAAGGCTCCTAAGATGTCCTATAGGTACAGGACCAAAATTCAAAAGGGGAACGAAGCTCCCACCGCAAGAAACCTCAAAACAAAGGCAAAGGCATTCAAGTCACATATATATCAATAATGAACAAAAAAGGAACACACTCACATAGCCACATCCATATATTGAGGAAATAAACAAGGAAAAAAGGTGTACTATAGCAGTAAACCTAGGTTGGACTTTAGAGGCATAGGAAACAACAAAGAAGTGTGAGAATAAATACTATTTATTGAAAAATACACAACATGAATAGAACAATACAGAAAAATTAAAAATCATGTATACAGATACATACTGTGCAGTGAGCCCTTGTGTATCGAATGTGCAGTGAGCCCTTGATACACAAGGGCTCACTGCACAGTATGTATTAGTATATATGATTTTTAATTCTTCTGTATTGTTCTATTCACGTTGTGTATTTTTCAATAAATAGTGTTTATTCTCATACTTCTTTGTTGTTTCCTATGCCTCTAAAGTCCGACCTAGGTTCACTGCTATAGTACACCTATTTTCCTTGTTTATTCACATATATATTACCCTACCCAGTCCTAAAAGCTACAGGAAGATAAGTATATAAAAAGATGAGCTCCACCTAGTCCAATAGGGAAAAAAGTAGGGGAGAAGTCCATCTCACCCTTGTTAGGACTATACTATGCAACCTTTCAGCAAAAGAGACCCTGAAATCATTAATCTAAATATTGAATGGTTAATAGTGTTTCTGATGTCTGTTCTGTAAGTTTCCATGTCACTTCTGTAATATTTCTATTGTCTGAGATTGACTTAGAATGTGTGATATTGCTAAAATATGCTTAGACTAATGAAATAAGAATGGCTGTAAATGGCTATTGTTTGGGAACACTCTGACATGACATTTAGACATATGCCTGTCTCACTGAAAATATGATGAAATTGCATATTGTATAGAGAAAAACCATGTATTATTAGAAATTGTTATTTTGCCCTTTTGTAATCAAGCTTTGGATGTATTGTAGCCCACCCTTTTTCATTTCTTATAAAACAACGGCCACACGGCGATAATAAATGAGTATATTTTGATCCCATCTTGTGTGTGAGTCAATTTGAACTTCCGGGATTCCAGTGGGAGCCATCGAGTGGTCTGGCATGGTCCCTTACAGAGCCTGGTGGCAGCGGTGCGGATTGCAAGATTATCTAAGGTGAGTGAATTGTAACAGATTTTTGGCGCATTCTATCAGCTCAGCTCTGGTCAGTTTGCAAATAAAAAAGGGAATACGTAGGGTAGCAGAAGGGGCCAGGATTCATTTGGTACGGATCGGAGATCTGTTATAGCTGTTTTAGCACAGATCAAATTTGGTTGCACCCTGCATTAAGACTTATTAACGGGTTAAATCGTGCTGACCATTGCAGGAGGTTGCACCGGGTGCTGCGTTTGGTGCACGACTGATGGCTAGATGGCTCCCACTGCTGTATGTTGTTTGTATTTTATGTTGCATGCTTAAAGCCATTGTAAAATGTGTATATATGTATAATATGTATATGTGAATGTATGCTCTGACACTGCACTCTTGTGGTTGACCGGATTGTGAGAAGGCTCTGTTACAGGAGAATTGACAGCTGATCCCAGGAGCAGAAGGTCAGGAAGACATGCACACACATTAGGGAGTGTGAAAAGAAGTCATTTGGTATGGTGGCTTCTCCGCATCCTTCTAGAGTGTTTAAAGCTTGATTGGAAATGGGCTCTTGAAATTGTAAAAATGCCTCCTGTTTATGGAGAAAATTGTAGGGATTGTGTGGGCAGAGTGTCATCAACAGGTTATTATTATTATGTAGACCTTTGGGTTTCAAATTTGGCGGGATGGACGCAGGTTATGGGGAGTCATTTTCATCTTTTGGACCCGATCCTGGGTGGGACATGAGATATATGAGAGGGGGAGGTTTAAATTGGTTGAATATTGCTCCTTTGTGGAGGGCAATGCCTCCACCAGAGGATACTAGCAAGGGAAAGAGGAGGAAGGATAAAAAGAAAGGTAGACAGAAGGGTAAAGTAAGTGTACAGCCCAGTCCGCCAGCCCATAGCTTGAGAGAACAGTATTGCCCTTTTCTCATAAAAACTCCTTCTGTACTCCGACACAGGTGTATCCTTCTAGTTATAGTCAGGTCTGTCCTAGTTTGGGTAGAGCTGATTTGGATGTTTTAGTTACAGAGCATCCGTTCCCTGCTGCCTCCACCCCTCTTGAGCAATAGGATGTCCTGCTACAGGTACCTGTGGAGGTTCCACCACCACTGGACCAGGTCCAGGACCAGGAAGAAAGGATAGATGGTGGTGCTCAAGCTAGTGGAGGAAAATCCTCCTACCCAGCTGAAGCACACCTAGAAGAATAGCAGGAAAAAGAGCGTCAGAAAGAAACGTTAACTAAAATGTCAAACTGAAGAGTTAAAAAGAGTGAAGGATAGAGAGGATAAAATTGGTCGTGTGACTGAGGATGTGTGTGCCATGGGGGGTGGAGCACTGCTGCGATTACTTTTAAGGCATGGGTACCTTCTCGCACTGGGCTCAGATCTCAGGACTGCCTGTCTAGCAGGGAGGCGGGGGAAGTTAGTGGAGAGGTACAGTTGGAACCCCCTCTTCCACCCCCACTTCCACCCCCTTGTCTTTTCGGAAGGGGATTTGTTTTTTTTTTTTCCACGTCAGTGCCTTCTCTTTAGAGACTTTTCAGCTTATCTTTCAAAACTTGTCCCTTCACAGATTCACATCATTGTGGTTTTTTTTTCCCTTTTTTTTTTTTCCTCTTTTTTTTTTTTTCTTTCCTCTTTTTTCCCCTTGTCATGTAGAAATACCTGAGAGTTAAAAGCCCTGCGGGTTCCTTCTTTAATACTTACCATATATAAAACCCCCCAAAAAAAAAAAATTCCCTTATATCCATTCTACCTCACCCATCTAATACCCACCCTAACTCTACCCCCCCTCCCTCCCTGCCTTACTCTAAGTGTTTCTCCTTTAGTCTCTGGTATTCCCCTTTTTTATTAATTAGTGTCTTCTAGTTTCTTCTGCCAGTACTTTTCCGAGGTCTTGAATTTTTCCCATCTGGCCCAAATGGATTTACATTTTTCTAATTGTTCATTGTCTTTGCAACAAAGAAGTTCCATTTTATGTTGGTATTCCACTTGTTTTATCCAATCCATTAGAACTGGGCCTTCGCTCTTCAGCCATTTTTTTGGGATAACACCCTTTGCTGCATTTATTAATCTTGACATTATTTTATCCATGTGTTGCTTATTAGAGGAGTTCGTGTCGTGGAACAGGCAGATCATTTTGTTGTTTTCTATTGTCTCGTCCGTTATTTCCTTAATGCTTATATTAATTTCTTGCCAATAGGATCTGATTTTCGGGCAGTCCCACCATATGTGTAGCATTGTGGCTTTCTGTCTGCAATTTCTCCAACATAGTGATGTTTCGGCCTGATTAATTTTGTATAATCTCTCAGGGGTCATATACCACCTAACTAGAAATTTATAATTCATCTCTATAGTTTTTATATCCCAAGCTTGATTGTATCCTCCTGCGATCATATTCTTAATTTGTTGATCCTCTAATTTTGTGCCCAATTCTTTTTCCCATTTTTCAATGTAGGATGGCCTGTCTTTTCCTTCTAGATCTGTCAGGAACTCATATACCTTCGAAATGCCTCCTTTCAGTGGCGTAGGTGCTATACAAAGCTTTTCCAGTCTATTTAATTTTTCACCATCCCTGAATGGATATGGTGATGTATTTATTAAATGATTTAATTGTAGGTACTCCCAGTTTCTTAGTTTCCCCCCAAATTTAGTTTCCAGTTCTCGTGCCGATTCCAACTTCCCTTTCCTTGTGATGTCTTTAATTAGTGGATTTTTTATTTTGAGTCTACGAAAAATATCTTCACCCGGTGAAAAAAATTTAGTTCCTGTAAGGGGTGTCAATGGTGAGTTATGTGCCCATCTGTGTTTACGGTGTAGTGCGTCCCATATTCTAAATACATTTTTGGTCACCTCGTGTGTGTTTGGGCCAAGTACTCTATATTTATTTAATATCCAAATATTTTTGTGAAGTGTAGTTTTACTTAAAGTGTTTTCCATTTCGATCCATTTTTTTTCCTTGTTTTCTTTTGTCCATTCAACCATCCGTGCTATGATGACAGCTTTGTAGTACCTTGAAATATCTGGTGCTGTTAATCCCCTGTGTTGTCTCTTCCTAGAGATTAGTGCCATTTTTAATCTTGGTTTTTTGTTTTGCCAAATAAATTTTGTTATTATTTTTTGTATAGTTTTGAAAAAATTCTGTGGGACCGTTACTGGTAACATTTGGAGTTTGTATTAGATCTTTGGTAGTATTGCCATTTTGATCATGTTGACTCTACCGATCCACGAAAGTGCTTGTATGTTGATCTTCTTTGCTTCTATCTTTATTTCGTTTAAGAGTGGGATATAATTTGTAGAATAGATTTTCTTATATGATGCTGTTAATTTAATTCCTAGGTAGGAGAGCTCCCCCTTTACCCAAGTAAATGGGAATTCTTTTTGAAGGGCCAGAATCTCTTTTTTTCTTATTTTCAGGTTCAGTATTTCTGTTTTTACCGGATTAATTTTGAAATTTGATAGTTCCCCATATTTATCAATTTCTTCGAGGAGATTTGAGAGAGTCTCTTTGGGCTTATTAACATATACGAGGATGTCATCTGCGTATGCCGCAATTTTATGTTCTTTTTCACCTAGTCTAATCCCTTCTATCCCTCGGTTGTTTCGCAAGGTGCAAAGAAAAGGTTCCAGATGACTACAGTTTAGTCATCATGAATCCCCAGTCTACCCTGTCGAATGCTTTTTCTGCATCTATAGACAGGAGTAGATCTGGGGAGATATTGGAGTTATTCCTTCTTAACATCAGGATTGTTTTTATGCTATTGTCCCTTCCTTCTCTTCCAGGGACAAATCCTGTCTGGTCCGGGTTTATCCATAATGGCATCAATCTTTTTAATCTGGTGGCGAGTATTTTAGCATATAACTTCGTGTCAGTGTTCAATAGAGCTATGGGTCTATAACTTGAGCAGTTAACCTTATCTTTACCTTCTTTCAGTATTATAGTAATATGTGCCAGCAATTACTCTTTTCTGATATCCTCGTCTTCACCTATTTTATTTAAATATTCACATAGTCTGGGGATCAATTGGTCTTGGAACTGTTTGTAATATCTGATCGTAAAGCCATCTGGCCCCGAGCTCCTGCCAGTAGGGGTTTCTTTTAGTGCCATCTTAATATCTTCTTGCGTTATCTCTCTTTCTAGGTCTATCAGGACTTCAGGTTCAACTTTTGGCAAGCTTGCTTTTTCTAAATACATTAGGGTCTGTTTCCTTCTGCTTTCCATTTGTTGAGTTGTTTCTTGTCTTTTTATTGCATACAGGGCACTGTAATATTGTGCGAAGACTTGTGCTATTTCTGTAGTTTTGTTCTTTATCTCACCTTTTTCGTTTTTTATCTTCTCTATATAATTTAAAGACTTTTTTTTCCTTAGAACGTTCGCCAGGTATTTTCCTGCCTTGTTACCCAGCCTAAACTTCTCGCTTACTACCCTGATGGTTTCCTTTCTGTCTTCTTCTTCCAGCAGTTCCTTTAGTTGTTCTCTGGAAGGGGATTTGTTTTAAGACCTTTCTCATTGGAAAGGCACGGCTCCAATTTTTCATAGACAGTATTTTTTGTCACAGGAAAAGATTTAAGGTATCAGATTTTTGGTTACTATCTTTCCTGCAACAGGGAATAATAAAGGAGTGATATTTTTATGTAAACGTTCCCATTAGTCCTCTGCCCAAAGTAGATGGTACGTGCAGATTTGTACAGAATTTGAGAGAAATTAATAAATTTGTAGTACTGATGGCCCCAATTGTCCCAGATGTATTGTAGCTGATTATGTCTATACCCCACAGTGCCAGAGTTTTCCTGTCATTGATTTAAGTAATGTTTTTTCCGTCCTTGTTGACGAAGAGACACAACTGCTTATGGTTTTTTCATGTTTTAAAGAGTCCAGTATACCTGGGCCATTTGCCTTAAGGCTATGTTGATTCATCTGTAGTTGTTAAGTACCTAGTAGGTGAGCCCGAATTGCAGAGGATGGCCTCTCTTACGCCTCTGACTCGAGGCTCCTGGTAGTGAAGAAAGGAGCGCAGATTTTTAAGGAACACACGGCAAGCTGCAGAGCAAACAGCAATGTTTACCTGTGACAGCCAGCTTTAAATAGCCCACCAGACGCTAACGGGCAAGAGCACAATCCCGTGCACACTCGTGCTTGTGCGCATCCCGTGCGTGCGCATAGGCACCCGCAATCGCACATCAATAGGTCTGGATTGAAAGCAGTAATATAACTGCACTAACCCAGTGAAAAGAAACAAAGCTGCTACACAAAAATATGACAAATATTCAAATGGGATGGTGTAAAAATGTAGCGCTAAAACAAAAACATCGCCAAAAATATTGTGTATAGCTGAATACAGTTCAGTAACTTGTGGGTAATAATCCACTATAATGTGAATATAGACAACATAAGTGATAAAGTCCCACAGTGCAATAAACTGTAAAATCCAGTGCAAGTGAAAAAATCTTCTGGTGTATAATTCATCTGCATGAAAAGTAGAAAGAGGTTAAACACTCTTACCAGAACAGGTGGATTCGGATGCCAGTGACTCCGAATCAAACAGGCTTAGAAATCCAGATGGATGGCTATCCTCAGAGAAGGTGGGGGTCCCGGATCTCAAAGGACATCTCCCCTTGGCTGGAACAGCTGCAGTGGTATCCACCAACCAGAGGGAACCATACATCAAGTGGAGGGCATCCAGATCTCCAGCATAAAGAGAGAAGGGGCTGGCTCTCTTTGTAAGGAGCTGTGCACTGTCTTCAGAATGTAGAGGAGCTCACTGTACGGACTGTACACACCGCAGCCAGTCACACACACTATGCAGCCTCGGTGAGCGGGTCCTTCACAGAAATCCTTCCTTCCATCGCTCACACACCGCTGCGGATGGAGGATGACAAGGACAAGCTTGTCTGCTCCTCTACATCCTGCAGTGCCCCCCACTTGAATCCACCTGTTCTGGTAAGAGTGTTTAACCTCTTTCTATTTCAAGATTTCCATGCAGATGAATTATACACTGGAAGATTTTTTCACTTGCACTGGATTTTACAGTTTATTGCACTGTGGGACTTTATCACTTATGTTGTCTATATTCACATTATAGTGGATCATTACCCACAAGTTATTGAACTGTACTCATAATAGGTCTGGATTGCCCGTTACGGGCAGGATCTTCCTGACCGTAGTACACGCAATAGTATGAGACTCTGGTCAGCTGAAAATGGTTCTGTCCTTCTTCAGTATGTCAACGACTTACTGTTGTGCAGTCCCTCCCTGATGGCCTCTCAGTTAGACACTGTTGGTTTTATTGAATTGTCTGTATATAGAGGGTCATAAGGTCTCCCAGTCCAAGGTCCAGCTCTGTCTCTCACAGGTTGAGTATTTCGGGTTCACATTCATCCCCAGGGAATGCAAAGTAAACTCTGCAAGGGTTACGGCTGTCGTGGGAGTGGCACGCCCACTAAACAAAAGCATGCTGTTCTCTTCAGGTACGATTGATTACTACTGCCAATAGATACCTGACTGTTCCCATTTTTATTTACAACATACTCAGACAAAGCACTTAGACAAGAAGCCCCGGACCTGGTGATTTGGGATGATGAGAAAATACATGTTTAAGTATAAGGTTAACAACCTGAAATGGTTACTAACCCGGGGTTGGGACTCCATGTGTGTTGTTATTTGTGCACAAGGGACAATTGTACAACCATAGCAGCCGTCCTAGCCCAAGACCACGGGAGTAAGCTGAGACTTGTAGTCTTTGTTTTCCCAAAGTAGTGCCTGTCCCAGTACAAGGCATGCCGGCGTGTCTGCGCACCCTAGTGGCCTGCGCCATGTGTATTGAGATATCAGCCACGATAACTCTGTGACATGCTATAAATATACATACCCCACACCAAGTATTATTTTTGTTTAAGAATCTAAACAATCAATATGTGTTCGTTCAGAGGCTCACTGGATATGAGGTTATTCTCCTCTCCACTGTTGCTCTGACCGTTGCTTTTGTTTGGCCCACCTAGAGAACGGCTCCTGTTCTGAGTACCATGTTTGGTTTGATGGGGTGGTGGAACAACATGACTGTATAGAAGTTATGCATTTTGTGATCTCACCAAGGTCTGATCTAGTGTATTTAATGGTTTTGTTATGTAGGATACTCTGTGGTTATGCTCCCTGATGTTATTCAGGAGGCCAAGCCACTTAATGTCCCGTCCGCACAGGTGACGGAAGTTGGTGACATTAACAAGAGTTGGTGACATTAACAAGAGTTAGTAAATATTTATCTAGATTCCAAATATTCTGATAGAGCTGTCCGTGATCACGGATGGATCTAGAAGCAGAGAGACTTTGTAGCAGCGAATGGCAAATCAATTGCCCATTCTGCTTTTATAAATGATCTCTTAAAAGCCACACCATTACCCTCATAGCTGGCCATTCAATGTTACCAGAAATTTAACGTTGTGTCACTGGAAAAAGTGGAATAATACGCACCCTTTTTCTTCCCTTTTCTATATGGAGGAGGTAAAAACCCATATGGGAAGGAAAGCTAGATGGACTGGGTCCTCCATGGTATGGCCCATAGGTTCCAGTATACTTCTTGTCAAAAGAAGTTTATTGAGTATACAATGTTATAAAGATACATAAAGTAAGTTTACAAGGATCTATAAAGTAAGCTCATTGTTTTACAGTAGGGTTTATATAGGTAAATATCATGAAATTTCAAATATTAAACATTGGGTTCACGTAAACCTAAATTAAAGATATATATCATTTCCTTAGTTACTTTTGTAGGTATTTAAATGATTTATACCTACTATACATGTTGTTTACAAGTAGAGTGTATATAGGTCAAATAAATTCTGATAATGAGCTTTAATCGTAAGGTGGAGAAAAGGAAAGAGAAAGAAGAAAAAGGGTTGAAAGGTAGAGGTATGGTCCACAAGGTTGTCCCGCTCGTCAGTTTATTATTCTTTTTAGTTCTCTTTGAAGCCTTAGAATGGGTATCTCTGTAAGTCATTTAATCTGTTACCATGGCAACAGGACAGAGTCATTGAAATTTGACAGGAACTGTTGTTTTATCCAAGGATGCCAAAGTTTTTCAAATTTTGGAATTTGATTTTGATCGATGGCTACCATCTTAGCATGGGACATTGTATTATTCATTCTGTGAATTGTTTCTGCTAGTACCAATGTAGGAGATTTCCATGCCTTGGCCACTGTTTGTTTTGCAGCCGTTATTAGTTGGATCATAAGTTTGAATTGAGAGAGTGTTAACCATTCCGGTTTTAGATTAAGTAAAGTTAAATATGGATCTGGTTGTATTATTTTTTTAAATATTTTAGATGCAATCACGAAGACTTCCTTCCAGAAGGTTTGGATTACTGGGCACGTCCACCATATGTGTAAATATGTGCCTATTTCTGGGCATCCTCGAAAACAAAGAGCTGAGGTATTAGGTGAATATTTTGCCACTCTAGCGGGTACAAGGTACCAGCGAGTTAGGACTTTATAATTTGTCTCCAGTGCTAAGATGTTGGGTGAAGATGACTTAGATGTGAGCCATATGTTAGACCAGTCCATGTCTTCTAAAGTTCGTCCCAGGTCCTCCTCCCATCTCTGAACGTAAGAGGGTCTATTAAGATTTGCTACTCCATATAATTGATTATAAAGTGATGAAATTGTACCTTTAGCAAATGGATCTTTTGTACAGATTGATTCAAAAATGGATAATTGGGATAATGGTGTATCCCCCTTTAGGAATGGTGTATAGAAATTTTTGATTTGGAGATATCTAAATATCTCAGAGTTTGGTAGATCATATTTTTCTCTAAGTGATGGGAATGAAAGGAATGATTTAGATGCTATGAAGTCATTTAGTGTCTGAATGCCTGATGTTGTCCAAGCTTTAAAAGAATTTGGGTACATCCATGCCAGATAAAAGGCCGGATTTCTGATAAAAGAAAGGAGAGGATTGTGTGGAGATTGTAAATGATATTTGGTTTTTAGTTTATCCCAGAGAGATAAGAAGTGTTTAGTTATGGGATTATGAATTTTAAAGCGGTCTTTAGGATAAAGCCATAATAAATTTGATATTAATAGAGGGTCATTTTCTGAAGCCTCTATAAATACCCATAATGGGATTTCCTGTTTTGCATGGTATTTGGGCAGACTGGCCAAATGTGCTGCTCTGTAGTAGTTAGTAAAATTAGGGTATCCCAGGCCTCCTTTATTTTTGGGAAGATGTAGTGTGTGTATAGGTATACGTGGCTTAGAAGAGCCCCATATAAACGAAGTTGCTCTTTTTTGTACTATTCTCAAAAAATAGGAAGGAATTGGAATAGGGAGGACTCTGAATAGATAAAGCAATTTGGGTAGAATAGTCATTTTGATTGCATTAATCTTCCCTATCCAGGATAAAGGAAGTTGCGACCATTGTTTTATTAGATTTGTGATCTGTCTTAATACAGGAGGATAATTGGTTGAGAATAAGTCAGAATGAGATGCTGTTAAATGAATTCCAAGATATGGGATTGATTTTTCTGCCCATGTGAATGGGAGTGCAGCCCTAGCCGGGATCAATTCCATGTTTGTGAGTGAAATATTAAGCACTAGGCATTTCTTAGGATTAATCATAAGGCCGGATAGGGCTGCAAATCCATCAAGAGCTGGTATTAAGTTAGGACCAGAGACCTGTGGTGATGATAGAAAAAGTAATATATCGTCTGCAAATATACATAATTTGTGTGTAATACCTCCTACTTCAATGCCAGTTATAGTTTGGTTTGTTCTGATGTATTGGGCCATGGGTTTGAGTATAAGGGCAAATAATAAGGGAGATAATGGGCAACCCTGTCGGGTACCTCTTTCGATATTAAAGGCTTCAGATTTGTATCCAGCATATTTTATATAGGCTTTGGGTTTATTATATAATGCTTTGATCCATGTTAAAAAGTGGGGTCCAAAACCCCATTTTTGTAATGAATATTGCATATATTGCCAGGATACTGTGTCAAATGCCCTCTTAATATCGAGAGATAGAAAACATAAAGGGATTTTCCGTTTTTTAGCAATATGTGCCAATAACACTGCCCTGCGTATATTATCGCCTGCCTGTCTATTTGGCATGAAGCCTACTTGATCTCTATGTATTAATTTTCCTATAATGCTATTGAGGCGTTTTGCTATTATTTTTGCTAATAATTTAATATCGAGGTTTAACAGAGAGATAGGCCGATAATTCACACAGGAAGTATCATCAGAAAGGGGTTTTGGGATCATACAAACAATTGCCATTAGTGTTTCTTGCCAAAAAGAATGTCCATCTAGAAGTTTGTTAAAAGTTTCAGTGAGAATGGGAGAGAGTATTTCTGAGAATGTTTTATAGTATAAAGCCGAGTAGCCGTCTGGGCCTGGTCTTTTGTTAAGTTTTAGGTCTTTTATGGCATTAGCAACTTCATCTATAGTTATAGGCTCATCCAAACTGCTTTTTTGATTCTGAGATAACTCAGGTAAGGTTATTTTTGAGAAGAAGGATTCAGCTTCTGTAGGATTAAATTCATTGTTTGTCTTGTATAAAGTTGCGAGATGTGAGTGAAATTTATGGACTATTTTAACTGGATTACGAGTATAAACATTTTTTGATAATTTCAAACGTATTGGTTTGAAAGATTTGTTAGTTGAATTTAATGCCCGAGCCAAATATGTACCTGGTTTGTTTGTATTCATGTAGAAATTGTGTTTGGAGCGTTTGAGGGATTTATCAACTGACTCAGTGAGAAATAGATCGTATTCCAATCTAGATTTTTCCAGATGAGATTTTGTACTCTGAGATGGATTATCTTGAAATGATATGTAGGCTGCATTAAAATTGAGTTCTAGTTTTTTTTGCTAGATTTTTGCGTTCCCGTTTAAATAGTGCCATTTGTCCTTGTATTGTACCACGCAAGACAGGCTTATGAGCTTCCCACAGTGTTATTGGGGAGATGTCTGTTGTATTATTAATTGATATGTATTCATTTAAAGCTTGTTCAATGGCCATCTGATGTAGTGGGTGTTTGAGCATTATGTCCGGTAAGTACCACGTTGGGTCATGCGCTTTTGGTATGGCTGAGGCTATAGTAGTGTATACTGCATTATGGTCAGACCACGGAATCGGAATTATATCTGATGCAATAATTTCTGGTATCATTCCTATTGTTAGAAAAATATGATCTATTCTGGTGAAGGTTTGATGAGGGTGCGAGAAATAAGTGAATTTCTTTTTCATTGGGTTACTTTCTCTCCATGAATCTACCAGATTGTATTTGGAAAGAAGTTGAGAAAAAGGTAATCTAGAGGTTATTTTGGATGGTGTAAAAGGTGATTTAACTAGAAATGGGAGGAGGACCTGGTTCGAATCCCCACACATTATCACTGTTCCGAATTTTGTGTGTATTTATCACTTGTAATATATGTGAGAGGAATGGTGTAGGTTGTTTGTTAGGAGCGTAGTAGGAAATCACAGTGATTGCTGTATCTATTATATAACCCATGAGTATCAGGTATCTACCTTCTGGGTCTTTAATTTCTGATGATAAGGTGAATGGTGTGGATTGGTGAAATGCAATTAGAGTTCCCCTTTGCTTGGTACAGGCAGAAGCCGTGTAAATTTGTTGATAAAAAGGAGAAATATATTTTGGAGTAGAATCTTTGGTGAAGTGTGTTTCTTGGAGGCATACTATGTGAGCCTTCTTGTTATGGAAAGTACGGAAAGCTTTGGTCCTTTTTTGAGGGACATTTATTCCCTGAACATTCAGGGAAAGTATATTCAGTGGTGCCATGGCAATAGATCAAATAGTTTTGACTTACTTTTTGTTATGCAGAGCTGACTGCGCAGATCAACCTGTGTGGACTGAAGAGATGAATAGATAGAAAAGAAACCAGTGAATTCTGGAGTAAAGAGTAAACAAAAAACATATGAGATTAGATGATACATTGTATAAATTATTTTTTGCAAGTAATCACAATTTACCCGTGAAAGAGAATAAATATCTCTCTCAGGGGAATAAGTGCCTTCGTCACACTCCCACATAATATGGTTGGGAGAATGAGGAGGGCTAATGGGGGTACATGGATCTTCCGCTTACAGGAGAGAAGTGCTATGTCAAAAGACATCAAAATGATGTTTCATTAATTGGAGTGCAGAATATAGTTTTTGTTGAAATTATTTATTCCAGGGTGGTTGTATATGATTAGCCTTGCCCTAGGCTAAATAATTCAGTTAGAAAGGTACTGTTAATAACTTTGGTATTGATGAAGATAGTTTGAATTATTTTGGGATTTTAACCCTTTTAGAGTAAACAATTACATATTTTATTCATATGTAACTGTTTAGATATGTTAACTCATAAAATTGAGGTTGTATTGCTTCAGATTAGAATAAACAAAAACATAATTCTAGGAACTAGTTAGGTAATAATATATTTGTTTTAAGAAAAGAAAGAAAAAGCTTCCATTACTTTTGGATTATTGAACATATTTGTCCTAAAGAGTAATAAATCTATTGTTATTACCTGATAATATATAACTGAACAAGAATTTCCTTATTTTACTTATATATTCTAAGGCTATATGAATCAGAAGTAATAAGAAATATAACTGGAATGTAACATGATCCCACACAGTGTGTGACTATCAGAATGCAGTTACATTCAGTTATAAATATAGGTTATTTATAGAGAACCATCTCTTAGTATAATAAATGAAGAGATATCAGGAATTAGGATGTCAGTCCATTGAATCTTCTTGGTCCATGGATGATGTGGCATAATGGCCTCTTTTGTGAGAATGATGATTCCCATTTTGTTCTGAAATTTTCTGGGTGCTGCCTGAAGGTGAAGATGACGCCATTCTTCTGCGTGTGGGAGTGTTGCTGCTTGTGGGTTCTGTCAGATTTAATTTTAAAAGGGTTTGTTGTAGTTCATCTGCTGATCTGCTTCTGTAAATTGTACCTTGGTAGTTAAATCTGACTGAAAAGGGGAAGCCCCATTGATACATAATGTTGTGGCGTTGCAGTTCCATTAGTTGGGGTTTCATGGATCGTCTTTTAGTAATAGTAAGTTGGGATAGGTCAGCAAAAATTTGATAATTGTGTCCTTGAAAATTAAGTTCCTTTTTTTCTCTTGCAGCAATTAGTATTTGTTCTTTCGTTCTGTAATAATGAAATTTTGTGATTATATCACGTGGGGGTCCATCTTTCTTTTTGGCTGTGAGGGCTCTGTGTACTCTGTCCAGTTCTAAACGTTCAATAGGGATATCTGGCTTTAGTTCTTGTAATAGAGCAGTAATAGTAGATTGCAGGTCTGTCACAGTTTCAGGTATTCCCCTTATGCGCAAGTTTGAACGTCTGGCTCTATTTTCGTAATCTTCGAGCTTAGTTTGAAGTATTAAATTCTCTTTTTTTAATTGTCCCAATTCTGTTATATTTTTTTGGGTTGTAATTTCAATTTCATCCATTTTTATTTCTAAGGCTGCGGTGCGGTTTCCCAGCTCTCTTATTTCTTTGGTTAGGCTTTTTGTTATTTGGTCTGAGGTTTGTTTTAAAGCCTTATGAAGCATCTTTTCAAATTGTAATAATATTACTGGGGATACTGAGGAGGCTTGTGGAGAAGTTTGTGAGAGGATTTGTTCTGTATCTGACTCAAATGGAGAGTCTTGCTGTGACATTTTCTGTCTGTGAGAGCGCCCTGATGCTGTATCTTGTGAGGTGACTGGAGCTGCTTCAGCTGCAGTGAGTGCCTGTGAGCTCTTTGTGAGGTGATTTTTATTTCTGCCACGGTTTCCTCCCAGTACCATATTTCCTGCCCAAACTTTCACAGTTTGTTCCCTGGGGCAAAAAGGTTCAAATGGATACCTTTTGAGCCTGCAGGCTCCGCTTTGTCCTTCTCTTCTCTCCTCAGCGGTGTGGAGCTCTAACAATGCATGTCTGCTCCGCTAGGCTCCGCCTCCTGCCCCCCCGGTTCCAGTATACTTCTAATCAATGATTCAGAAATTACTAATAGCTCACACCTTGGTTTTGCATATGTATGTGCTAGGTATTTAACTCCTAAAGTAAAAAATGAAACACCCATGTACCTATAGCTAGTACCTGTACTAATACAGCTTTATCTAATCAAGAAATCCAAGTAACTTATAACATTACTACACCCAATGTATTTATCTGTAAGTCTTGTTCACATGAGAGAAAGAAAAGACCCTAGTTTGACACACTCCTAGGGGGGACCGGAACCACCTTAGGAATCCTGAATGGTATTGATTTAGAGACTGTCAGAAGTAAACTTGCAGCTGCTGGAAAAGGACAGTGTGGATGCCCTCCACATATTAGGTGACTGGAGCCAGGGCCGGATTTGCCATAAGGCCACCGAGGCCAGGCCTCGGGACGGCAGTGGTGCAGTGGCGGCGCCGCTCCTGCGGCGACTTCGCGGCCGCCCCCCCCCTTTCGGGCTGCTCGTTAAAGATGATTAAGGGCACCGGTGCCCTTAGAAAAGATGGCCGTGAGCCGCCCACTACTGCGCATGCGCAGTTCTGAAGCGGCCGGGCTCGGGAAAACTCGTATGCGCTCGGCCGGGCGGTGCATGCGCAGTAGCGTGATTTCGCCGCCCGGCGCCATTTTTGAAAAGATTAAGAAGTAATGTCATCGGTGCAGCGGCGGGGGGAGAGAGATGACATCTCTCATTGCCAGCACCGCTGTTCCTTCATCTGGTGGCAGACAGGCAGCATGGCAAGTGACATCAACATCTGGTGGCAGCGTGGCAAGTGACATCAACATCTGGTGGCAGCATGGCAAGTGACATCCACATCTGGTGGCAGCGTGGCAAGTGACATCAACATCTGGTGGCAGCGTGGCAAGTGACGTCTCCATCTGGTGGCAGCATGGCAAGTGACATCCCCATCTAGTGGCAGTGTGGCAAGTGACATCCCCATCTGGTGGCAGCGTGGCAAGTGACATCCCCATCTGGTGGCAGCGTGGCAAGTGACATCAACATCTGGTAGCAGCGTGGCAAGTGACATCAACATCTGGTGGCAGTGTGGCAAGTGACGTCTCCATCTGGTGGCAGCGTGGCAAGTGACGTCTCCATCTGGTGGCAGCATGGCAAGTGACATCAACATCTGGTGGCAGCGTGGCAAGTGACATCAACATCTGGTGGCAGTGTGGCAAGTGACGTCTCCATCTGGTGGCAGTGTGGCAAGTGACATCAACATCTGGTGACAGCGTGGCAAGTGACGTCTCCATCTGGTGGCAGTGTGGCAAGTGACGTCTCCATCTGGTGGCAGCGTGACAAGTGACATCCCCATCTGGTGGCAGCGTGGCAAGTGACATCCTCATCTGGTGGCAGTGTGGCAAGTGACATCTCCATCTGGTGGCAGCATGGCAAGTGACATCCTCATCTGGTGGTAGCGTGGCAAGTGACATCCCCATCTGGTGGCAGCATGGCAAGTGACATCCCCATCTGGTGGCAGCATGGCAAGTGACATCCCCATCTGGTGGCAGCCAGGCAGTGTGGCAAGTGACATCTCCATCTGGTGGCAGCGTGGCAAGTGACATCTCCATCTGGTGGCAGCCAGGCAGTGTGGCAAGTGACATCTCCATCTGGTGGCAGCCAGGCAGTGTGGCAAGTGACATCCCCATCTGGTGGCAGGCAGAGTGGCAAGTGACATCTCCATCTGGTGGCAGCGTGGCAAGTGACATCTCCATCTGGTGGCAGCGTGGCAAGTGACATCCCCATCTGGTGGCAGCCAGGCAGTGTGGCAAGTGACATCTCCATCTGGTGGCAGCCAGGCAGTGTGGCAAGTGACATCTCCATCTGGTGGCAGGCATAGTGTCAAGTGACAAGCGATGGTGGCAAGTGACACGCTCAGGGCTCCCAATGATTCTGCATTATGGTGAGTTGAACTATTTCATTTTACATTACAATGTAATGATAGAAATAATGTGTTTTAATCATCCTGACACCATACCAACCATGGTGCCGGGGATGATTGAGGCAATAACACCAGCAATTGCCCTGAAAAATTGCCCGCGAAAAATTGTTACCCCGCGCGCTTACCCTGAAGTACAATTAAAGCCAGTTGTTTTCAGTGTTCTCATGTGTGGAGATATGTTTTTAATTGATCTATTGTAGCAGTCATCGATAAAGGACGAGAATGGTGGTGTGTGTGTGTGTGTGTGGGGGGGGCGGCATTGAAGGACCCAGCCTTGGGGCGGCAAAGGGAGTAAATCCGGGCCTGACTGGAGCCCCATGCTCTTGGCACCTCAGGTGGCACAGCTGAATCTAGATAATTCGATGGTGACTCAGCCTGGTGGTTTGACTGTGATAACAGGGTATTTGATTAAGGGTCTTGCAAATTGGACCATGTGTGCTATAAGGTTCCTTTGGATAAGTCAACAGAGAGATATGTTGGAAAACAGACTTGCATCCCCAGGTTCCAGACAGTTGAGGTTTCTTTTCAAGATTCCTGTGAATCATTGGGTGATATCCTTTCCTCAGGACACAGTGTGTCACACTAAGATATTTAGCGGTATGTCTAGTTTTTATTGTATGGGACATTATAAGGTATTCGTCCCTAAAGATTATGGGATCACTATGTGTAAATTCTTTACTCTCCCTATCCCTATGCCAGATGTAATCACTGATACTGTCGCATGGTGGGAACTAAAGTATGATGGATCTAATATAGTTGTAGGTCCAAACAACACTTATAGCTTGGATGACTGTCAGAAAGCTGATAAGGGTCTCATTTGTACACTTATCCATGTTGATGGGGACAAGGACCTCATCCCCACAACCCTTGCCCGGTGGTTGTGGGGGTATGCGGGCAGAGGGCTTATCAGAATCCAGAAGCTTATCGGAATCCCCCAGATCCCAGCCTCCCCCCCCATGTGAATTGGTAAGGGGTACGTTGTACCCCCCCCCCACCATTTCACAAAAAAAGTGTCAAAAATAGTAAAAAAGACAGGAGACACTTAAGGACAAGTCCTTTATTAAAAAATAAAAAAATAAAAATGTCCCCTGATGTCCATTCATCTTCTAACACGCCGCTCGACGAACCAAAAAAAGGAAAAAAAAATGCAACAACTCTGCCTCCATGGGAGGCTCCCATCGAAGTGACGCTTCTTCTTGGTGACAGCTGTAATATAGCTGAGGGTGGGGCCACTTGGTGACGGAAATGGGTGATCCCACCTTCCTCTGACGTCACAAGGCGTCAGAGGGGGGGGGTCACCCATTTATGGTGGTCTGTACCTAACGCCCTGTACTGTGCCCTTCTAATGCCCTGGTACTGTGCCCTCCTAACAACCTGGTACTGCGCCCTCCTAACACCCTGGTACTGCACCCTCCTAATACCTTGGTACTGCACCCTTCTAACACCTTGGTTCTGTGTCCTCCTGCCCACCCTGTGTTGCCTCCTCCTTCCCCCACCAGCTGACACCTCTGCCCCCTTGTCTCCCAATGACCCTCACATCCCCATCCTCTTCCCTCCTCAGCGATCACAGCCTTTTTCTTCTCAACTCTCCCACACCACAATCCCTATTTCACCCCACCCTCAACTACCCTGCCCTCACTTACCACTCCCACACTGCCCTCACCCCAGCCTCACCCAACTCCCTAACAACCCCCCCTACCTACGCTATAGGTATCTGTAATTATCGTCGAGTACTTGCAATAGAGTATCGGTGCTCATACTCGGTGTTAAAAAAGTGGTGTCGGTGCAACCCTAGTATCAACAGTACCCCTCATTTTCCACTTCTCAATTAGAGTTTGGCATTCTCAATTCCTTGGATATATTTTTATATCCCTTTCCTGTTTTATACAGTTCAACTCTTTTTTGTAAATATTTTATTATTTCTTTTCATGTGACAACACTGAAGAAATTACACTTTGCTACAATGTAAAGTAGTGAGTATACAGCTTAGAAAACAGTGAAAACAATGTCAATTTGCTGTCCCCTCAAAATTACTCACTGCCATTAATGTCTAAACCGCTGGCAACAAAAGTGAGTACACCCCTAAGTGAAAATGTCCAAATGGGCCCTATTAGCCCAAGTAACAAAGGCACTCATATGAGTGTAGACAGGTAGGCCGCACACCCCAAAAGTGCAAAAAACTGTACGAGAACCCCCTAACGGGGCTTTAAAGCAGCCAGAAAAATGCAATATTGATGCAAGTGAGGTGGAGAATGAGGTGTGGGCCATGGATGGATGGGGGGGAGGGGAGGGGGGAGAGGGGGGGGGAGTTGAGGGGGGAGGGGAAGGTGGGGGGGAAAAAACACATGTGGGGGCGGAGGTGAATAAGCCATGTGAAACAAATGTGCAAAAAACTATCAACAAAAGTGAACGAACAGTGAGAGTGACAAACAGTGTGGGAGGATACAAAGGAGGTATCGGGATTAATTACCTAATTTGGCTGAGCTGAATGGAATATTCTGAATGCTGAAAACATTTTAATTAATTAAGGATATGGATGAATCTGACAGGGTCAACAATGGTTTAAAAGAACCAAGTCATTGAAAAAGTATCACATTCATTCCATTTGTGCTTATCTTTTTTATAGGGGGCAACTATCCTCTGAAGAGGACCCGGGAAGGGTCGAAACGCGTCAGTATTAACGTATACAACTTCTGTTGCCCCACACACATGTATGGTATCACAGGCAATATCTGTTGCTACTGCTTTTAAGAATTTACTTTTAAGATAACCTTGGTCGCCATTTAATGCATTGTGCCTAGTGCCTGGTTTAATTGTATGCCTTGTCTATTGTAATGGTATGCCATACTCAGATCATGTCATGACTCGATCAGTCAGTACCTATTTTTAGTGATTTTTATATTATGCTACTTATATACTTTTTGTATTAATAAAATTGAATTTTTTCAACCATCAATATTGCATTTTTCTGGCTGCTTTAAAGCCCCGTTAGGGGGTTCTAGTACAGGTTTTTGGTCCTATTAGCCCTTTTCCCTCCCTAGGGAGCTACAGTTCATTGAGGGAACCATGAATGCCAACATGTACGGTGCAATGACATACTGAAGCAGAGCATGATCCCCTCCCTTCGGAGACTGGGCCGCAGGACAGTATTCCAACATGATAACGACCCCAAACACACCTCCAAGACGACCACTGCTTTGCTAAAGAAGCTGAGGATAAAGATGATGGACTGGCCAAGCATGTCTCCAGACCTAAACCCTATTGAGCATCTGTGGGGCATCCTCAAACGCAAGGTGGAGAAGTGCAAGGTCTCTAACATCCACCAGCTCTGTGATGTCATCATGGAGGAGTGGAAGAGAACTCCAGTGGCAACCTGTGAAGCTCTGGTGAACTCCATGGCCATATATATATTGTATCATTTTGAAAAAACAACAGTTATGGGTGCTTCCATTGCTTGTCTCCCTAAGTTGGTTCTAGGTTCTTTATGTGTTATGCAGCGTACACACGAGAGGACTTTTCTATCGGACTGGTCCGAGGGACCAAGTCCGGCGGACAATCCGATCGTGTGTGGGCATCATTGGACCTTCAGCAGACTTCTCCAGTCAAAAATCTGATGGACTTTAGATTTGAAACATGCTTCAAATCTTTACGTCGTAACTCTGCCGGACCCAGTTCCTATCGAGAAATCCGCTCGTCTGTATGCTAGTCCAACGGACAAAAAACGACGCATGCTCTGAAGCAAGTAGAAACGGAAGTGCTGGGAAAACTAGTGTTCGTATTGTAGGTAGCACATTCCTCATGCTGCAAATTCTGTTTTCGTTTAATGCAGCGCAGAGTTCTCACAAACTTATTTCTGGATTATTTATCTTGATCTCATAAATTATATTGTATTTTTTAAAAGCCATATCTCCATACTAATGTTTACACAATTGTTTTTTGGAGTCATCTTTTATTATTTCATCAAGATCATTTTTTAGGATAGTTACAAATTTTATATTTATCTCCATATATCTTTTTATTTTTGGTGTAAAGTTACCACAAAGAACCTTATTTTTGTATATATATATTTTTTTGTTACCACAAGAACATTATATAATTTTTTTTTTTGGAATCTCAGGGAGGTTGTTGTCCCTTGTTAATTTGACATTGTCTATAAAAAAATGATGTTAATAAAAACACATAGGCAAGAATTTTCATAGAATAAAATATCCATTTATTATGTTTAACAAAATAAAGATAAAGTCAACACTGGAGAAATTTTTGGGAATTTGTGACTTTTGGCCCCGGGGCACACATCAAGTCTGTGGAAAAGAAAATTGGGATCTTGAGGAGTCCATATAATAGGGAGCACAATCTGGTCCAGGAATCACAGAGATCAAGAGCAGCAGCAGATGACATATATGTCCCCATTCTGTGGTACTACACCAGCCTGCGTCTTCTGTCAGACCAGACTGAAGCCAGGTCATCACTTTCTTCTCTTCGTTCCAGCCTTCCCTCCACGCTGGCCTGCACCCTTCCCTGCAGCCTTCCTCCTAGGCTGGGGCTCTGGTGGTTGACTTGTGGCAGGAGAAGGAGGAGGGGCTTGCTCATTTATTTGTGTGTTGACAGTTAACTCGCCCTTCAGCCCCTTGTGAAGGACATCAGAAAATAGTTTTTCACACAGGAGGCGTTGTCCCTTCTCCATTTCCAGCAACCTGCTGGCTATATAGGAGCCATAGGCCTCTTCAGCTTCAGGGGGCTCTTGAGGAAATTAGTCGCTTCTCTCATGAGGTGCAGTGATGCCTCCTCTGTCACCGTTCCCTTTCTGGGCCTTTTTGTATGAAGGCGGAGGGGAGGAACCTGTGATTGTGTGAGACTCCTACTGGGCCCGGCCACCTCCTGGCTGACACTAACCCCTTCCTCCTCCTGGATGACACTGGGCCTGGCCTCCTCCATGACACAGGGCCCGGCCTCCTCCTGGATGACACTTTCCACACCTTCCTCCTGGCTGATCTCATCCGGTGTATAAAAAGGGACATAGTTTGAGTTTTTATTTCATCAATGACACACAATTTTCAGCTCATGACTTACAAATTCAATGTTAATACAAATAAAAGAGTATCAATCTGACACCAGCATTTTTTAAAGCTGGTGACAAACATTTTTGGCCACTACTGTCAATTGATATGTATACATCATTTTAAAAAAAAAATGTAATAGGTAATCAATTATAGGGGTTGAAAGTGATGCCCTGGCTTCAGTCTGATCATCAAGAAAACGTAGTTTATCGTAGTACCACAGCCTGGGTACATACACATCATCTGCTGATGCTCCTGATCTCAGGGAAATCTGGATCTTGTCATGCTCCCTCCTATACATATTTCGCAAGATCCCAATTTTATTTTCCACAAACTTAAAGGTTGCTTCTGGGATGAAAGTCTGCACAAATGCGACAAGTTTCTCCAGCGTTGACTTCCTTATTGTTTTAATATAATATGCAGGGTGTTTGACCTCCCATAGATTCCTCACCTCCCTATACTTCTCAATAAATTGAGTCAGAAATTCAGGGTTCTTAAACTTAGTATTCATGTCTTCTGTCAAAGATAATACACAAGACAAAAACACTAATGTCAAGCTAAACTCTCATAATCTTACTTATCCCAACATAGGCCTCAATTTTTAAGCAGTATAGGCTGATACAAAGTTAATAACATTTCAGGCGCTTGCAAATTCAGTTCCTCTATCCTCCACACACAGAAGTTACGTACGACACATGCGTGATATCTTTATACACACTGCGCATGCATGAAACTCCGCCTGCATCGCTCGCCCCTGACGTTCTTTTTTAATGAATATTCTCCGCCCCTTTTTTTTCCTACACACAGAACGTACGTACGGCACATGCGTGATAGCTTTGGATACACACTGCGCATGCGTGAAACTCCGCCTGCGTCGCCCGTCCCTGACATTCTTTTTTAAAGAATATTCTCCGCCCCTTCTCTCTATGGTGTGCAGTAGGAGTAACAATAACTCCAGTAACGAGGAAAGCCCGGAGTCCGAAATGTCCCGATCCGGGAAGAGGAGATTTAAGGCCTCCAATATGGCCTTTGAAGAGATGGTGGAGATGGTAGCAATTTTGAAAAAAAAAAGATTACAATGGGAAGCATGGACCATACGCCCAGCCTAATTTAAGAAAGACAAAAATAATGGCAAAAGTGGTGTAGAGCCTGCATCATAAATTTGGGGTACGACGCTCTAAAGATTAGCTGAGGAAACGATGGTCCGACTTCAAACTCAGGGAGCCGGATCAGTACAGACGAATCCAGAAAGTGCTGAAAAAAAAGTAAGTACTTGTCGTGTGTTAATATTTTGATTATTACCTTGCATGCTGCTCCATGTGGTTATCTTTACTGTACAAGTTTTACTCGTTAAACGTTTGTAGGAAACATCGTTCGTAGTAAACATTGTTAAAAAATTTTAGATACAATGTATTTAGTTGATACAGGGTTGAAACAACATTTTGGTCTTGGTAGTTTGTCTTATTAAAAGAAGTTTATGACATTGTTATCTAGATGTCTTTTGAAACTAGAATGAATAGCAAACTTCATTCAGTAGAATGTAAGTAAGGAGAGGACACTCAGCAGCTGTTTACACACAGCAGCTGTTTACACATCTGGACACAGGAGCACTAGTGTGGGACACCAGAATACATTTTTTTTTGGTTAACCCACACAGGTGCTCCAGTGGATAATTGTTGGGGAGTCTCTATCTGTGAAACGTGGCCAAAATAGGTAAGTATTCCTGCTTGTTTCCAAGGGAATTTTAAATATGTCTTCAACTTGGATCTCTGACCAAACAGACAAATGTACACCACTTCAATGCAATGTTTCATATTCCTATTTCTGGACTCAAATATGTATATGCTAAGTATACCTTTTGTTTCATTCTCATAGGGGAGAAAAGACTCAGACAACCTGAACCCAGGGACCCCCGACCTCACCAGCCCAAGCCCCACGGAGGATTTTTGAGGAAGGAGAGGTGGGTAACATGGGCACCCCACCAGGTGAGTAACTGACACCCCAGCTTATGTTAATCTATGTATGCCTGCATATTTCTAAATACATCTTTTTGGCATCAATTTTAGGTGATGTGGTTGTGGAAGGGGAAGAAGCGGTGGAAGCAGGTCCAATTGCCAGCGTCCCCCCGAGGATGTGGATGAAGGAGAGGTGGAGGAAGTGAGTGACATGTGCACCCCACCAGGTGAGTGTCTGACACCCCAGCTTCTGCTAATCTATGTATGCCTGCATATTTCTAAATACATTTTTTTCCTCATTTTTAGGTGATGTGCTGGTTGTGGAAGAAGGGGAACCATTTACCACAGACAGTGCCCAAAGATTAATTGGGCAGATCATGGCCTGGAATGGGGATATAGATGCCATGCGCACTAGCCTTGACCTAATGCATAATCGGCTGGACAATATGCAGCAGGAAATGAAGAACATGATCAATGTTTTGGGGAGAATCTAAATAACTTATTCACAAAAAAACATCGAACATGCTCTTCATTTCCTGTTTTGCTGACCCCATTCTGGGCTTTGACTTTTTAATTAAGATTTTAGGCCTGTTTTTCAAAAAATTTTGCAAAAACAAAATAACAAAATAAATAGAGGCCTGGTTGTTTTAAAAATTAAAAAAAACAAAAAATAGAGGCCTGTTTGTTAAAAAAAATTATAAAACAAAAAAAATAATTGAGGCCTGGTTGTTATAATACATTTTCAAAATAAAAAAAAAATGTAGAATACCAAAAATGTGAGTGAACAAAAAATTATATCTATTTTAAATCATAACATTTTCACAAACACACATGTGAATGAGCACAGATTAAAATACATCTGTTATTAAACAACAAGATGTGTGGCTTCTTCTTTCAATGCTCAATATAAGTTTTGGAAGTTATTTGGTGTTTACAGTGACAATGGGGCTTTTTTACTAAAGGAAAATACACTTGGCACTACAAGTGCACTAGGATAACCTAGGAGACAGCCAAAAAGAAAGGCCAGCAATAAATACAATTCTAGATTTTATCTTATCATTATTTTGTATTAAAATAAATTAGAGATTGTCTGGCATTGCAATGGCCCCCCCTGCCCATAAAATAATCAACATATTGATCCCGAACTTGACGGGCACTTTGGGGGGCAAAGCCAGTACGGCCAGTATCCAGGCCATAAGAGGATTCTCTATAAGTCCGGCATCAGGCCCAAGCAATGCAATATAATTGCTGGAATTTTTTTTTAAATAATTGTGCAGGATGCAGCACGCTAGGACAAGGTGATTTCGTTTGTATTCCGCCATGTGGATAGCTGTCTGAAACATCCAGAACTGGCTGGCCATGATCCCGAAGGCATTCTCCACAACTCTTTTCGCTCTGGCCAGCCGGAAGTTAAATACCCTCCTCTCCGGGGTGAGAGTCCTTTGGTGGAATGGCCTCATCATGTGCTCGCCCAGACCAAAGGGTTCATCTGCAATGAAGACAAAAGGGAGTCCTTCCACGTTATCCGCATCAGGTGGCAATCCCAGGCCACCACTCTGGAGACGCTGGTAGAACTCCATCTGGGCAAAGACTCCTCCATCCGACATCCGGCCATTCTTCCCCACGTCCACATACAGAAATTCATATTGTGTTGATACCACAGCCATATAGACAATACTATGGAACCCCTTATAATTAAAATAGTATGACCCCAAATGGGGTGGTGGCACAATGTGGACGTGTTTCCCATCTATAGCCCCTCCACAGTTGGGAAAGTCCCAACAGGTGGCAAAATGGGATGCCACAGTCTGCCATTCCTGTGGCGTTGAAGAAAACTGAGGAGTCAAACAAGAAAAAAATAAAAAGAAGTACTTTTGCACATAACATTGCAAGCACATTACACAAAAAACATTCTTGCCCAGCATCAGTATAACATTAATTGTAATAAGTATTATTTAAAGACTAAAATATAAGGCCCACTTTTCAGATTCATCACCCCCTCTGATGGCACATTGCTAAATTTTAGAGGGGGGGATTGTAAATAATTTTAAGTACACACAGACCATTTGCAGACATTTTGGGGGGAGGGGATTGTAAATCAATTTAAGGACACACAGACCATTTGCAGACATTTTAGGGGGGGATTGTAAATCAATTTAAGTACACACAGACCATTTGCAGACATTTTAGGGGGGAGGGGATTGTAAATCAACCTAAGGACACACAGACCATTTGCAGACATTTTAGGGGAGAGGGGATTATAAATCAATTTAAGGACACACAGACCATGTGCAGACATTTTAGGGGGGGGATTGTAAATCAATTTAAGGACACACAGACTATTTGCAGACATTTTAGGGTAAAACAATACAATGGAGCTGACAAAATACATTGTTAAAGTGACTACACTAGGTGGATATGGGCCCAGCATAGCATGCTGGGTAGGTTAGTGAATGCTAATATGCATGCAGTACAAAAAACATAATTAAAATATTACAGCATGCATGAGGACAAAGGGGACATTCACACTATATTGCAATCATGGTAATTAGTGTTTGAGTAAAGAAATACATTACATTAGCAAACATTAAATACAATAAAATGTGATGTTAAAGGATAAAAATTCTTACCTTAATATAGTGCTTCTGCAGGATCTGGATGATGGCAGAACAGGTCTCTGGGATAATGATCCCCAGAGCCTGGGGGGAGATGCCTGTTGAGAACTTAAGGTCCTGCAGGCTTCTGCCCGTCGCCAAGTACCGCAATGTGGCAAATAGCCTCTGCTCCGCAGTGATGGCTTGCCTCATGCAGGTATCCTGCCTGCTGATATAAGGGGTCAGCAAAGCCAACAAACGGTCAAAAACGGGGTCCGTCATCTGGAGAAAGTTCCTGAAATCCTCAGGGTTATTCTCACGGATCTCACAGAGCAAAGGCATGTGACAGAATTGGTCACGCTGGAGCAACCAATTCTTCGTCCATGAACTCCTCCTCGCCCTGTTCATGGACTGGGCTTGGGCTGAAGAATGAACTACAGCACCGAGCACATACAATGCACGAACTCTACGATGAGTACGTACATGCAACATGGCTTCAAAATGGTCGGCTGGTCAGAACGAACTTAACAGAGCGCACTGAAGAACAGCAAGGCCTGTGAAGAGCGAGCTAAAAATCAGCAATGAGCGGACAATAACACACTGAATATATCAATGCGAACTGACTACATGCACTGAAATGCAGATACAAACCTCACAAGCACAAGCTAAACAACAGTTAAACGATCTGAAAAATACGAGTCTCACAAGCGCGAATCGTCTCTCATCAAACTTCTCTTAACACGAGATAAGCACGAGATTAGCAGAAGGGGCCCAACGGGTGGCGCACGAGCTATTGGACTTCCGTTTTATAGTCTCGTCGGACCTGGTGTACATCACCGCGTACTAGACGGTCGGACTTGTGTGACCGTGTGTGTGCGTGAGTCCGTTCGTTCTAAAGTCTGTTGGAAGTCCGTCAAAAGTCCGACGAAAGTCCGCTCATGTGTACGTGGCCTTAGAGATCACCAATTATACATCATTACTGCCAATTCAGTAGTTAAAGTAAAGGCTAAAGTTAAACTTTTATTTAAAAATGTCAGGGCAGCCACTATCCATAACATAGTAACTGCTATGAGTATTGTGCATTTCAAGCAGCCACCTCAAGCAAAGGCCCGTGTATAAGAATGTCAAACTTTTAAACTGGTGGATATATGGAGACTTAACATGAGATCCAGCTGTCGCAGCACAGGCAAGCCAAAAACTGTTGAAAGACCAGTGACCAGCTATCTAGCATGCACGTGGCCACAATCCCATCTTCCCTTCAGGTAGGGCTCGGCTTGATTCAGTTTTGTTAAGCATGTTAACAGAAGCTACTGTAATGTGCATATTTCAAATATATGCCTCATTGCACATTGCTTAGCTATAAAAGCTTCTTCTTGAAATGTAACAGGTCCAAATGCTAAATCAATTTCAAAAAGTGGCTCTCTACCACATAGTTGGCAGATCTTCTGAAGCCACAGGCACTCTCTGAACTGCCATTATGAATCAGGCGCTACAATGCTGAACTGTTCTGTCAAATTAGCGTCAGTCTTCTACAGCTTCATACATGCCAGGGAACATCAATTTAGACATTTGTAACATAGCACAGCACTGGTGAATTGCAAAAGTATTTGCAAATCAGCCCCTATGAGTCATTCAAATGATTGAAAACTATCCATTCGCTATTTAGTTAAGGGATTGCACTGAGAGACACTGAGAACTCATTTTATAGGCTAGTTTGCAAATCGTTTTGCCTTTAAACAATAGTAAAAAAATTTGAAATGTAAGCTTGTAAATATGTGAAAGCCACACCAAAAATTGCACTGTAGTAATATGCTCTCGCTGAAAATACACTTCATACACCCATTCCCAAACTACAGATAAAAAATGTTGTGTTGGGGACAATAAGTGGTAGGAAATCTTTCTGGGGGAAGGGGCAAGCTGAAAAAAAAAACACTTTTTCAGAGAAATGGAGAATGATTAGAAACTCTGTTAGGTTATTATTTACTGTCTGCGTCTTCCTCTCCCAGTGACAACCAATTTCATATTTGTGTCCTGATGTCACAGGGACAGACAGTGAGGTGAAATCTACCTACCAGAATCTCAAAAAGCAATAAAAAGCTAACAGAAGTATTTAACCTTCCAAAGTTTGTTCAAAATAATAAGAAAAGTTTTGGGTTGAGAACAACTTTAAAAGGCTATGCCTATAATTGTCAATGTTTTGATAGTAGGAAATCAGTAGCTTCCATTTGGAAGTTAAAGTGGTGTTCCAACGAAAAAAAAAAGCAAGCATGAATGTTCCTAAAAAATATAAAAAAAAAACATTTAGAAACATTTTTTTTTTTTTTTACTCACCTCTAAATGGCTGTTGCTAGGGGGTCCCTCGTAGTCTGCCTCCTTCAGTGCCTGGGCTGGTGACAGCACTTCCCCTCAGCGCAGGAAGGGCTCAGCTCTGCCCCCTCCCTCTTGTCAATCATCTGGGACACATTACAGTTCCCAGATGACTAAGCAGCCAATCACTGCGCCTGGCGCTGCTTGCGCATGCGCAGTGGGTGCCTGGCTGTGAAGCCTCAGCCGACACCCACAGTTGCAATGCCGGCGCCACCGAACGGAGGGGGAGACGAGTGGAGCCTCTATCCCCCGCATCGCTGGACCGTGGGACATGTAAGTGTCCGATTATTAAAAGTCAGCAGCTGCAGTATTTGTAGCTGCTGACTTTTAATTTTGTTTTTAAAATGGGAACTCCTCTTTAAGGGGTTAACCTGTGTTTCAGGGAAACTGAGATTAGGCTTTCTTCATTTAAATTGCTAAATGTCCCACTAAAGTTTATCTGAAATAGATTATACAGAAAGTGTGGGATGCATGGTCATGTATGGAAGCCCTTTAGAGTAGGAGCAGTAATATCCATCCTGCACAGTATTAGGTGCTGAAACCTCAAACTTCTTGATTTATATTAAAGCATACTTATGCCCAGACTACGGACATCAAATGAACATAATTCTAACAAGCAGTAAATGAGCTTTCACAGATAAACAGCGCTCAGGGCCCTCAGTGGAAGAAAAATAATCATGGCAATTCACCTATAGCTATAGGATCCTGAAGGGATATAATCCTAGGTGTAAAACACTGCCCAGTATTCACAGTACCTTCATTTATCCCAGAGCATAAAAATCATCAAGTCATTAAACAATCAGTGTTGGCAAGCAGTACCAGAAACCAATCGATCCGGGCTGTGATGGAAGATCGTCTTGTTCCCTGGCGAGATGACAGCCTTCAGACCATCAAGCTGTCATGTGTACCGACTAGGCACGCCGGTGCAACATGGATGACACAAACCAGACACTGGGGGGAAATAGGAAGGAACCACAGGGAGCAAGCATAGACCTCAAGCTTGAGGGTTACCATAATGATACATTTCACATGTATGCACGTTGTCAAGTCACAGGATACAGGTGTCAGGGCTGGGCTCAGCCCTTCCTTCTCTGAGCTGGCCGCTCAGCTGTCGGCTAATTGCCAGCTCCCATCTCTCCACAGATACCCAGCTGTTGATGATATCCTGCTCGTCAGTCCTGCCTACTTAAGCCGTCCAGCCCAGAGGATCACTGCCTTCACCTTAGTCAACATCACAGAGACGCTCTCCTGCATTCCTGTTTAAAGACTTGCTTGGCTGACATCCCTTCTGGCTCCAGATCCTGCTTGCTGTTTTACTACGCTCATCTCCGGCTCCCTGACGTTTGGCTTGTCTGACTATCTGTTCCTCTTCCTGAACTCTGGCTATGTTTTTACTACATTTGTTCTATTTACTTTTCTTAAACAAGTGTGATTTAATTGTACTTCTGTCTTGGTCAGATTTCATGGTTTCTGACCACAGGCAATCAACGTATTTATACAGTTTAGAATAAGTTAAAAGACGGAACAACGGGGTGGAGTGTAGGTGGGGTGGATCCATTGGGGAACCTGAATATCAATCTTCCATCATTGCCCTTACATAGTCACTTAATAAGTATAATTAAAACAATTATAGTTACTTTATTGTTAAAAATAATCACCTATGGTCTTGACCCAAACCAAATAAGTATATCTCCAAAAGCAAGCAAAAAAAACAAGAAATTAAAAAATAAAAAAAATGAAAAAAGGACGGAGGAGGTGGGGAACCTTCAAACAACCGTTTTAACATCCCAATTCAACAGATTGAGGAGTAACTGTTCGAAGACTGATGAGTATGTCAAACAGGGTGAAGTACTGTCACTGAAGTTTATTGAGAAGAGTTACGCCAAACCTCTCATACAGGAGGCCTTTGCAGCTCACATTAACCCTCTTATGAAGAAAAATGCATCACTATTACCACTACTCCAAGTGTATCTAAAGGCCCGTACACACGATTGGACTTTTTGACAACAAACATGAAAATTAGCTGTTTTGGAGCAACATCCAACCATGTGTATGCTCCATCGGACAAACCTTTTCTGTTTCCATCAGACTTTTGTTGGCTGTGCGAGCGCACAAACTTTCCAACAACAAAGGTCCGATGGAGCAAAGTCCGATCATGTGTACACAAAACCATCAGACTTTTGTACAATCTACAGTACACAGCCACGCGAATGGTTCTCGGAGACAGGGTACTGTACATCTCGCTCTGGCTGCAATAGGAAAAACACATTTTCCTATTGCAGTGAGCGTGGGAGGGAATTCCCCTCTAGGAGCATACTAGGCCCTAGTTTGGATTTTAAGGGGAACCCCCTACACCGAAAAAACGGCGTGGGGGTCCCCCCCAAAATCCATACCAGATCCTTATCCGAGCACACAGCCCAGCCAGTCAGGAAAGGACGAGCGAGCGCCCCCCCTCCTGAACCGTACCAGGCCACATGCCCTCAACATGGGGGTGGGTGCTTTGGGGGAGGGGGCACCCTGTGGCCCCCCCACCCCAAAGCACCTTGTCCCCATGTTGATGAGGACAAGGGTCTCTTCCCGACAACCCTGGCCGTTGGTTGTCGGGGTCTGCTGGTGGGGGTCTTATCGGAATCCGGGAGCCCCCTTTAATAAGGGGGTCCCAAGATCCCGGCCCCCCACCCTATGTGAATGAGTATGGGGTACATCGTACCCCTACCCATTCACCTAGGGAAAAAAGTGTCAATAAAAAAACACACTAGACAGGTTTTTAAAGTAATTTATTAGGCAGCTTCTTCTGACTTCGGGGGTCTTCTTCCGACTTCGGGGGTCTCTCCGGCGTCTTCTCCCGGTGTCCGGTTCTTCTCCGCTCTCTCTGGCCTCTTTTCCTGGTGTCCGGTCCGGTTGTAATGCTGTGTAAGCGCTCCGCAATGACTTATGTAGGTGGTGACCCCGCTCCCCTACAATGTCACAGTCCCAGGGCATGCTGGGACTGTGACGTCATAAGGGGGCATGGTCATCGGATGACATCACCCGGTGACCCCGCCCCATGCATATATAAGTCATTGCGGAGCGCTCACACAGCATTACAGCGGGAGAGAGTGTTGTGTCAACATCAGAAGAAAAGAAGAGGAAAGAAGACGACGCAGAAGACCGGGCCACCGCTAGCAAAAGAGCGTCAGAAGATAGCAGAGGAGCCCGGCAGAAGAACCGGACACCAGGAGAAGACACCGGAGAGAGCAGAGAAGAACCGGACACCAGGAGAAGAGGCCGGAGAGACCCCTGAAGTCGGAAGAAGACCCCCTAAGTCAGAAGAAGACCCCCAGAGCTGCCTAATAAATTACTTTAATAACCTGTCTAGTGTGTTTTTTTATTGACACTTTTTTCCTTAGGTGAATGGGTAGGTATCTGATGTACCCCATACTCATTCACATAGGGTGGGGGGCCGGGATCTGGGGCCCCCTTATTAAAAGGGGGCTCCCGTATTCCGATAAGCTCCTGCCCGCAGACCCCGACAACCAACAGCCAGGGTTGTCGGGAAGAGGCCCTTGTCCTCATCAACATGGGGACAAGGAGCTTTGGGGTGGGGGGGTCGCAGGGCCCCCCCTCCCACAAAGCACCCACCACCCCATATTGAGGGCTTCCGGCCTGGTACGGCTCAGGAGGGGGGGGGGGGGCGCTCGCTTGCGGTAGTCACGGCAGCCCAGAGCTTACGGTCCACCACGACAGACTGATATCCTGTTCACCTTCACTTTGGGCGCGACTCCTACGTCATTCTGTGCTCTGGGCTCCAGCCAGCTTGTTTGGCTCCCCTGGTCCCATTCCCCAGCGGTGGACATCCCATCATACCGCCCGCAGCATAGCGCGGTTCACACCCGCGATCAGCTATAGAGCCAGCAGCTGTCCACAAAGGTCCTCCGCTATTGTGGTTCATCTTGGACACCGGCTGAGTCTGACTACTGGCCAGAGGTAGAAGCTGATCGGTTGATGTTAATCCCTCTCTACGTCACAGTGGTACCGTTCCTATTCTTTTACACTAGTAAAGTAACATTTTTACTTGGCTAAAGGTCTGCAAGTTTTTATGCTTCACCCATAGAGCTGCTTCTTTGTTTTTGTGCCTTGTTATCCATTTTTTCCAGTGGTTGGTGGCTGCACTGGGTCCTAGCTCATTTTATACTTTTCAGGATATGTGTACACATGTACATGGCTGACAGTTCATAGTGTTCAAGGAACTCGGTGTTTGCTGGCATACTAGCAACCACTGACATGCAGGTTCTGACATTTAAAGGAGGACGGGACTTATACTGGTATGTTTAAGGGTGCACTCCTGATGTAAGGACAGCAATAATGTGTAAGATAGCACTCCTCTTCATGTAAGGGGGCTTTGATGTGTAAGGGGGGCACACCTAATTACATGATGTAAAGAAGGCTCTGATGTGTAAGCGGTCACTCCTTATGTGAGAGGACTCTGATGTGTAAGAGGGCTCTTATTTAAAAGGGAGAATTTCTATTGCCAGGGGAGACTCTGATGTTAAAGGGGGGACTCCTGATGTAAGAGGAGAACAAAGGTGAAAAAAAGAGCATTCCTGACATAAGAGGGGTGCTGATGTGTAGGGGCCCATTCTTGATGTAACAGGAAGCTCTGATGTGTATGGGGCCATTTCTAAATTAAGGGGGCTCTGATGCATAAGAGGATATTCCTGATGTAAGGGGCTCTTGATATGTAAGGGGGTAAAGTATTTATGAGGCTGAGAAATACGAGTGATCAGCAGTCTGTGGTTGTTGTTGCTCCAGGATGGGAACTAGGGAGGAGATACTATCGCTATGTGATTTAACTCTGCCTAAGTATGCTCCACTTGGTGGGGCAGGAACCCATTTGGGGTTCCCAGGGCATGGACATTATGGACTTTAACCACCTCAATACAGTGCACTTACACCCCCTTCCTGCCCAGATCAATTTTCAGCTTTCAGCGCTCTCACACTTTGAATGACAATTACTCAGTCATGCAACACTGTACCCATATGACATTTGCGTCCTTTTTTTCACACAAATAGAGCTTTCTTTTGGTGGTACTTAATCACTAGTGGGTTTTTTATTTTTTGTGCTATAAATAAAAAAACCCCGTACATTTTGTAAAAAAAATGCCCTTTTCTTTGTTTCTGTCATAAAATTTTGCTAATTAGTAATTTTTCCTCATAAATGTTGGCCAAAATTTATACTGCTACATATCTTTGGTAAAAATAACCCAAATTAGGCCCCTTTCACACGGGACGGATCCGTGTTGATCCGCCCCGTGTTTATCCGCTGCTCAGCGGGGATCGCTTCGTTTTCCCCAGCTGAGCCGGCGGATGACAGGGCGGGACCCGCACACTGTGCAGGGACCGCCCTGTCAGATCTCCGCTCTCCCCTATGGGGGATCGGAGGAACACGGACCGTCTGTCCGTGTTCATCCGATCCGCTCTGCAGACGGATAGAAAAATAGGATTTTCTTCCGTCCGCAGAATCAGACGAGAGCGGAGCCGGACAACATCGGGTGTTAGCGGATGTACATCCGCTGACACCCGCTATCCCATAGGGATGCATGTATGTCCGTATTTCATCCGAAAACGGATGGATGAAATACGGACATACTGTCCGCATGTGTGAAAGGGGCCTAAGTGTATATTATTTGGTCTTTGTGAAAGTTATAGAGTCTACAAACTATGGTGCCAATCACTGAAAATTGATCACATCTGATCAGGCCTTTAGTACTTCTGGTGAATCTCATTTCTTGAGACACTAACAAGTCAGGAAAGTACAAATACACCCAAAATGACCCCTTTTTCAGAAAGTAGACATTCCAAGGTATTAAGTAGCATGGTGAGTTTTTTTGAGTTGTAAATTTTTTTCACAATTCTTTGCAAAATGATTTTTTTTTTTTATTATTTTTTTTTTTTACAAAAGTGTCATATTATCAGGTTATTTCTCACACACAGCATATGCATACAACAAATTACACCCCAAAATACATTCTGCTACTCTTCCTGAGTATGGCGATACCACATATGTGAGACTTTTACACAAGGTGGCCACATATAAAGGCCTAACATTGAAGTAGCACCTTCAGGCGTTCTATGAGCATAAATGACACATCTCATTTCTCAACCACCTATTACACTTTTGAAGGCCCTGGAGCACCAGGACAATGGAATTGCCACAAAATGACCCCATTTTGGAAAGAAAACACCCCAACGTATAATCTATGAGGCATAATGAGTCTTTTGAACGGTTCATTCTTTCCAGAAGTTTTTGGAAAACGTGGAAAAAAAATGAAAACACATTTTTTTTTTTTCACAAAGTTATCAATTTTTTAAAGATATTCCTAACACATAACATGTATATAGCAAAAATTACACCCCAAAATACATTCTGCTACTCTTCCCAAGTTTGGCGATACCACATGTGTGAGACTTCTACACAGCCTGGCCACATACATTGAAGCAGTACCTTCAGGCTTTCCAGGCGCATAAATTTCACATCTCATTTCATTCCTACTTATCACACTTTTGAAGGTCCTTGAGCACCAGGACAGTGGATAACACTTTAAAAGTATTCTTTCAATAGCGGTCATTTTAGTGTGATATTTATTTAGTGTGTGGAGAGAGGTAGAACAGGGCTCTGTTCAGGGCTACTAGACAGTTACAGTCAGGTCCATATGGAATGGAGCCTACTGTGCACTCACTACACACATTTTGGGTGCAGTCTGCACTGGATATCGACTACTTACAGTCAGGTCCATAAATATTGGGACATCGACACAATTCTAATGTTTTTGGCTCTATACACCACCACAATGGATTTAAAATGAAACAAACAAGATGTTATTTAACTGCAGACTTCAGCTTTAATCTGAGGGTATTTACATCCAAATCAGGTGAATGGTGTAGGAATTACAACAGTTTGTATATGTGCTTCCCACTTTTTAAGGGACCAAAAGTAATGGGACAGATTAACAATCATCCATCAAACGTTCACTTTTTAATACTTGGTTGCAAATCCTTTGCAGTCAATTACAGCCTGAAGTCTGGAACGCATAGACATCACCAGACGCTGGGTTTCATCCCTGGTGATGCTCTGCCAGGCCTCTACACTGAAACTGTCTTCAGTTCCTGCTTGTTCTTGGGGCATTTTCCCTTCAGCAAGTGAAATGCATGCTCAAATCGGATTCAGGTCAGGTGATTGACTTGGCCATTGCATAACATTCCACTTCTTTCCCTTAAAAAACTCTTTGGTTGCTTTCGCAGTATGCTTCGGGTCATTGTCTATCTGCACTGTGAAGCGCCGTCCAATGAGTTCTGAAGCATTTTGCTGAATGTGAGCAGATAATATTGCCCGAAACACTTCAGAATTCATCCTGCTGCTTTTGTCAGCAGTCACATCATCAATAAATACAAGACAACCAATTCCATTGGCAGCCATACATGCCCACGCCATGACACTACCACCACTATGCTTCACTGATGAGGTGGTATGCTTTGGATCATGAGCAGTTTCTTTCCTTCTCCATACTCTTCTCTTCCCATCACTCTGGTACAAGTTGATCTTGGTCTCATCTGTCCATAGGATGTTGTTCCAGAACTGTGAAGGCTTTTTTAGATGTTGTTTGGCAAACTCTAATCTGGCCTTCCTGTTTTTGAGGCTCACCAATGGTTTACATCTTGTGGTGAACCCTCTGTATTCAGTCTGGTGAAGTCTTCTCTTGAGTGTTGACTTTGACACACATACACCTACTTCCTGGAGAGTGTTCTTGATCTGGCCAACTGTTGTGAAGGGTGTTTTCTTCACCAGGGAAAGAATTCTTCGGTCATCCACCACAGTTGTTTTCCATGGTCTTCTGGGTCTTTTGGTGTTGCTGAGCTCACCGGTGCGTTCTTTCTTTTTAAGGATGTTCCAAACAGTTGATTTGGCCACACCTAATGTTTTTGCCATCTCTGATGGGTTTGTTTTGTTTTTTCAGCCTAATGATGGCTTGCTTAACGGATAGTGACGGCTCTTTGGATCTCATTTTGAGAGTTGACAGCAACAGATTCCAAATGCAAATAGCACACTTGAAATAAACTCTGGACCTTTTATCTGCTCCTTGTAAATGGGATAATGAGGGAATAACACACATAATGGAGGTCTGATTTCTATGGCTGCCCCTAAAAAATCAGATCACCAACGGATGTAGAGCATATCTTGTATACGACACAGCCGACAAGGCAGGGATTTGACCCTTCAGGGAATTATAAGCTAACCCTTGGAGACTACTCTGCAGAAACTCCAAAATGTTAGATACTGAAGGAGATCCAAGGTCCCAACCCCTTTCCGTAGTATTCCAGATCAGGTGATAAGTTACATTCATTCTGACTATCCTGTAACAATGTCATTAACTTCTGCGGTATCCTCCTGCGGTTTGGGTGTCAGGCCCCACTCTGCAGAAGGAGGTTTTGACAAGGAGGCAGAGGGATTGGTGAGCCCAACTTTATCCTCCAAGCCAGAGGGAACCACAGCTCCCTGAGCCAGTAAGATTGGACTACCATTGCTGTGACCCTTTCTCGCTGAATCTTCAGCAGGATTTTGAGAGCCAATGGAAGCGGCAGGAACACATACACCAAGGGGAAGTTCCAAGACCTGGACAGAGCACCTTGACGCAATGCCTCTGGATGCTAGGTCCGGGAGAAGAAGCAAGGCAGTTGACAATTCTCCAATGCCATAAGATCTATTGAAGGCGTCCCCCAGACCCTGCGTAAGTACTTGGGGTTGAGGCCCCATTTGTTGCGATCCTCAAAGCCTCAACTCAAGCGATCTGCTAAAACATTGCCAGGCCCTGGGAGTTAAGATGCTGTAAGAGAGCCGAGATTCTTCTCTGCGCAGAGGAAGATTGACATGCCACCTGAAGGAGAGGGTGACTTCTTGTGCCCCCTTGATGAGATACATAAGCCACCGTAGTTTTGTTGTCCAAAAGAATCTTGAAAGCTCGACCTCGCAACATAGGTTGGAACGCGAAGAGCCCGTCTGACAGCATCTAAACCCAGGAAATTTGAACTCTTCGCCCCACAAAGGTACCATTAGCCTTGAACCTGCTTTTCCAGGCAGTGTGCCCTGCAACCTGCCAGACTGGCATTGGTCGATACCACTATTGGTTCTGAGGCCTTCAACGGAACTCTGTGGAAAAGGTTGACTGGCTACTGACCACCAACCAGGGATCAGATTATCGGAATTGGCAGATGATCCCACTGAAGAAGAAAGTTGCATTGAAACCTTCTGTGCCACCTGACCCACGGGACTACTGGAACTGTGGCTGATAAAACCCCCAGATACTGCATGCATTCCTTCAGCATCATAGAAGGCCTGGCCATCACTGCTTTGTCTGAGACTGGATCTTCTGGACCTTCCTCTGAGGAAGAGAAACACGACCCCGATCCGTGTTGAATTGTACTTCTAAATGCTCCAACATTTGGGTCAGATGCATCTGGCTCATCCGAAAGTTGATCAACCAACCGAAACGAGCTAGTGTTTTGCAGGTGAATTTACATGAACTAGAAGGAGCTCCTTTGACGGACCCAGAAGTAGCATGTCATCTAGATAATGAAATATTTGAACTCCCTTGACCCTGAGAGTTGCAACGACAGCAGACAGTAGCTTTAAAAACATTCTCAGAGTCATGCAGAGACCAAATGGGAGAGATTAAAAGGCCACGGAAGGCCTGAGAAAGCGATGGTGAGATGCGTCTATGGAGACATGAAGCTACGCATCCGCCAGATCGATGGAAACCATCCAGTCTCCTGACTCCACAACCGAAACAATCGTTTCCAATGACTCCATTTTGAATGGTGGAACCTTCATGTAAGAATTCAGGACTTTGAGGTCAAAAACTGTTCCGAAACCCCCTGAAGCCTCTGGGACCAAAAATAGAGGGGGAACATACTCTTTGACCCAATTCGTGCCTTGGAACCAGAAGGATGGCCCTTGCTGCCAACAGCTCCCCTATATATCCTTGCAAATATTGCCTCCTTTCCAAATCCGTAAGAAGTCCAGTTTCTATGAACAAGGTCTGAGGGGGCCTTGTTGTGAACTCAAGATGATAACGTGATCGAATGATGGCTACAATCCAGGCATCATGTAATTTGTCCGCCCAACCCCCCCCTGAATTGGGCTAGTCTTGCTCTTACTTGAGAGGGTTAAGCGGAGACAGCTTCAGAAGGACTTATTTGAAGCCTTAGGCTCTGTCTCCACTACTGCGAGTTGTTGTGCGACTTGACACATGCGAAGTCGCATGACAAGTCAAAACCCATGTATTTCAATGGTCCCCGGTCTAATTGGTGCGACTCCAAAAAAGGTTTTTGCACTACTTTGTTCCGACATCTGTGCGACTTGTTCTCACATGGTTTTCACAAGTCGAATGACATTGCATCACAAATTGCACAGCAAAGTCGCAGTGTAAATTGCGCGACTCTGGGGATGCAGCAGTGGAAACACAGCCCCAGGAGCTTTGTTGGCCCAGGGCTTGAAAGGTTTCTGGAAGGTTGAACCAGCTCCTCTCCATTGTCTGAAAAACTGTCTGTAAGCCCTGGCCTCTCTGAATCCTTCTTTGGATCTCTTGTTAAACCGAAAGGGCTCCTGTGTCTTTTTCTCTTCTGTGGGATTAGGCCAGATGGCTTCCTGGCTGAAGAGTAGTAGAGAAGAGTAGTCCCTCACTTTTCTCTACTACTCTTCAGCCAGGAAGCCACACAGAGGTTAATGGTTTTACACTATTGGAGCCTTCTTATTTTTCATGGTGCATCTATCCTATTGTGGGTTGGTGTCCAAACGTGCCAGTTTCAGTATTTATGCCATGGTAGCAACGCCCTGGTTGTGCCATTATATCCCAAGGAGTTTGGTTCATCGGCTGTGGTCCGGAGGAATTATCCCTTTCAAGCTTTCTCTGATCCTCTGTAGTGGAGGATCATGAGTCTCTGGTAAACGGCCATTGTTTACTTGTGGTGGTGGATCGAGCACTATTTCCACATGCAGCAGAGACCATACAGCCTTTTATGGACTCTTTACTTACTTATCACATTGGTGATTTAGTTGTATATGTATATGGACTCATGTGCATTTACTTATTTGCATTATTTATTAATTTTATTTTCACTTATTTCACATTCTATTATATCATCTATTTTGATGTTATGTCACTTTGATATGTTCACATTTTTGTATTCACTTTGTACAATTTGTATGATATGCATTCAGGGATTTATTGCTGAGTGGTGATTATTCATATGCATGTCAGTTTTCAGCGCAATTCCAATTTTTCCAATTTATCATTACTGTGTTTGTGTTGCTTAGAGGAATTGCTGCTTTTCAACTTGCACAACTACTTAGTTTTGTTATTTTGTTTTTTGTATCACCAGAGCGCAGTTTCTTTCCCCCTTTTTTTCTGTTAACGAAGGTATATACAGTCATTTATACTGCCAGTGACCTTTGACAGTAATACACAGTCATTTACACTGTACCATACAATCCCAGCACCACGGGAACCCACCTCCTCAGATTTACAGCCTATATGGGGGGGTCTTCTGAACTGGGAGAGGCTGAACCCAACAGGATGGATGGATGGATGGAGTAGAGAAAAATAAATAAATAAAAATAAACTTTAAAAGGCGTCCAGAGTGAGGACGAAAAACAGACAGCTGCCCTTTTATAGGCTAGAAAAGAGGTGGTCCTGGAGGGGTCAGAGGGGGCGGAGCTGACCCATAGTAGGCTGACATGGGGAGGTCCAGGAAAGTTCAGTCAGTGTGAGTGTAGTGACCATTTAACACAGTATATTTCAGTGCGTTACTGCAAGTTTAATGTGCCATTTAATGCAGTATACCTGCTATTTAACGCAGTATATTTCTGTGCATTAGTGCACATTTAATGCAGTATATTTCAGTGTGTTACTTGCTATTTACTGCAGTATAATTCTGTGTGTTAATGCATATTTAACACAGTATATTTCAGTGTGTTACTGCAAATTTAACGCCATATATTTCAGTGCACTACCTTCCCTTTAACGCAGTATAGTTCAGTGCATTACTGCAAGTTTAACTGTGTATATTTCAGTGTGTTACTGCAAGTTTAACGCCATGTATTTCATTGCGTTACTGCAAGTTTAATGATGTATCTTTCAGTGCATTACGTGCCATTGAATGCAGTATATTTCTGTGCGTTAGTGCATGTTTAACGCAGTATATTTCAGTGCGTTACTGCAAGTTTAACACTGTATATTTCAATGTGTTACTGCACGTTTAATGCTGTATATTTCAGTGTGTTATGTACCATTTAACACAGTATATTTCTGTGCATTAGTGCACGTTTAACGCAGTATACTTTTTGTATCCATAGTGCAGACCCTACTTTGGATTGTTATGTCTTTTCCAGACCTTGCTTCAACAGTGCTCCTGTATTCCTTTATCCTTGATCCTGATTTTGATCTGTAACTGTGTTTAATTGTATAATATTGTATAGCAGTAATACCCTACACCAGGGATATGCAATTAGCGGACCTCCAGCTGTTGCAAAACTACAAGTCCCATCATGCCTCTGCCTTTGGGTGCCATGCTTGTGGCTATCAGAGTCTTGCAATGCCTCATGGGACTTGTAGTTCTGCAACAGCTGGAGGTCCGTTAATTGCAAATCCCTGCCCTACACCCTACATGGAATGCCCCTAAAGAAAGGACTCTATATCGGTCCTGAAAGGGGTCAGGATCAATACTGAAGGAACTGCATTTACATATTCTGTTCTGCTTTCTGTTTTTATGTATTCGAGTTATGGTGATGTATGCACCACATGCCACGGCCCTGGTCTGCCTAATCACCACCAGCCTGCTTGCTGCACATCCATCCACGGACAACCAGCCTGCCTGCTGCACATCCATCCACGGACAACCAGCCGTACAGACTACAGGACTGATCTCAGGCACTCCTACGCCACCGTACTTCTGTGGCTGCTGTCTCACCTTCAGTGACCCACAAGTCGGTGTGGTACGAGAGGCCCTCCCCTACATGTCAGGCTCACGAACAAGGTATGTGACAGCCGTTTAACGCAGTATATTTCTGTGAGTTGGTGCATGTTTAATGCATATATTTCAGTGTGTTACCTTCTGTGTAACGCAGTATAGTTTAGTGCATTACTGCAAGTTTAACGCCATATATTTCAGTGCGTTACGCACTGTTTAGCGCAGTATATTTCTGTGCGTTAGTGCACGTTTAACACAGTATATTTCAGTGCATTACTGCAAGTTTAACGCTGTGTATTTCAGTGCGTTACTGGAAGTTTAATGCTGTATATTTCAGTGCGTTACGTGCCATTTAATGCAGTATATTTCTGTGTGTTAGTGCACGTTTAACGCAGTATATTTCAGTGCATTACCCTCCATTTAACGCAATATATTTCTGTGCATTACTGCACATTTGACGCAGTATATTGCAGAGCATCAGTGCAGTTTTATGCCAGTATATTATAGTGCATCAGTGGAGTGTGTCTGTGTAGTGAGTACTCAAGTTAAAGTGCACCAAACACCACTTTACATTGATTAAAGTGCATCCAAGTTGACATTTCACACATCTTTGTTACATTTTGTTAATAAGCAGCCCCCCATCATGTCTGGGAGAAGAATAAGGAGAGGCAGACATTCCCATGGCACTGTGAGGGAGCCAGCAGCGTATGTGTCCACAAGACAATGTGGACGTGGTCAGTCCTCAGGCAGGGCATCATTTCCTCTGTTTAGTGATGTTGCCTGTGCTATCCTGTGACAGCATGCAGAGGAGGTGGTAGACTGGATTATTAAACCATCCCCATTCTCCTCATCCTCCGTCACCCAAGCAGAGACTAGTGTGCAGTGTACTCCAGCTGCCAGAGTGGCTAAACCTGCCTCCTTGTTCACAGCTATTCCTGCCATAGCCCCAGCATCAGGCATGGAGGAGTCAGCTGAGTTATTTGAACACAGCATCAGCCACTTGCTCCTTGACGATGCACAGCCATTACTTGACTCAGATGTTGGTTTTGAGGTTGAGGAAGGCAGGAACATGAGCCCTTTGTTACAGATAATAGAACGCGTCTGTCCACAGACTCCGTGGACCGTCTGACATTTATCAAAATGAATCAGTCCTGGATTACCAGCAGCTATGAAGCTCCTGATACCGATGTCACTGATTAAGTATTTTTGGGATGTGGAATCTCTGCAGGACGTCTAAGTTGCCTAGTATTGTGGGTGTTGATTTCATCTGGAAGATTTTTTTGGTGTAGGTTTCATGGGTACATTTAATATCATTTAAATTTTTGACAGCAAGACCAATTCTTGATTACCTCTATAGGGTTACAGTGTGAAGGCACTACCGACACCCAAAGACCAATTTTTCTGCACCTGTTACTTCTATCCAAAATTGTGGAAGAGGCGCTAGAATTTATCCAAAAAATCTCTGTGTACTACATTGTGGCCTCAACAAACACACTGGCTCTACAAGCCATTACTTACAAAATAAAGAAAACTTGCAGGGAAAATGTAATTTTTTTGGCTTTACAAATGCAATTATTGCTGCAGTAGCTTCTATACGCAGTACAGATGTGACACTTTACAGGTAGACTAAGGGGACCCCTCAGGCACTATATTGAAAGGGATTTTATTTTGTATTCCTTTACTTTAAGCATCAATAAATCACTGCTCATTTAAAAATTAAGTTTTTACAATTTTTTTTTCATTGTTACCCAGACCTCCATACCCATTGTATGCCTATTACTTGCATATAAGCCTTCAAAATGGTCACTTTTGATTTTTCCAGTTCGGGTCCCATAGACTTTAATGAGTTTCGTTATTCGGTTTCGAACTTTCGCAATGTTCGAAAGTCCTGGTGTGAACAAAACAGGGGGTCATTCGGCCCATCTCTATTAGAGAGCTTGTTTGAGATTATAAACCAACTTGGAAGAAAAGTAGTACTCTGTGAGCTGTAATGTATAAAGTTTGAGCAAAGTAAAGTGAAGTTTGTTGTTACTGATGTTTGCCTGGTCTAAAGTTACCCTACTATACAAGAAAGGGTTGCATGCATGGCATATCACAGACCATGGTTCTCACCAAAATATTAGAGGATTTTAAAGGCACCAAAAACAAAACAGACAACATTAAACCCAGAACATTTATTGTTGTTTGTTTAAAAATGCAAAAAACACTGCATATTAGGGATGAGCCAGCGGTTCGAGTCGAACTTATGTTTGACTCGAACATCGGGTGTTCATTTGTTCTAAAATGAACCGAACATATGGGGAGTTTGCTGGAAATTTGAGTGCCGTGGAAAGCCCCATAATGCTGTATGATAATTGGCCAAAGCATGCACCTAACCTGCATGCTTTGGCCAATCACAGCATGCTCTGTTGAGAGAGCCATAATTGGCCAAAGGCAGAGTGCCTTTGGCCAATCATGGCTCAGGGGGACTAAGTCCACGCCCCACACTATATACGGCTGCTTACATAGCAGCCGTGTATAGTGTGTGGACGGAGATAGATTGAGCTAGATTACGCAGGCAGGTTAGTTAGTGGCAGTGTATTTGATATAGATACAGTATCTCACAAAAGTGACAAAAGTGAGTACACCCCTCACATTTTTGTAAATATTTTATTCTATCTTTTCATGTGACAACACTGAAGAAATTACACTTTGCTACAATGTAAAGTAGTGAGTGTACAGCTTGTATAACAGTGTAACTTTGCTGTCCCCTCAAAACAACTCAACACACAGCCATTAATGTCTAAACCGCTGGCAACAAAAGTGAGTACACCCCTAAGTGAAAATGTCCAAATTGGGCTCAATTAGCCATTTTCCCTCCCCAGTGTCATGTGACTCATTAGTGTTACAAGGTCTCAGGTGTGAATGAGGAGCAGGTGTGTTAAATTTGATGTTATTGCTCTCACTCTCTCATACTGGTCACTGAAAGTTCAACATGGCACCTCATGACAAAGAACTCTCTGAGAATCTGCAAAAAAAAGAATTGTTGCTCTACAGAAAGATGGCTTAGACTATAAGAAGATTGCCAAGACCCTGAAACTGAGCTGCAGCATGGTGGCCAAGACCATACAGCGGTTTAACAGGACAGGTTCCACTCAGAACAGGCCTCGCCATGGTCAACCAAAGAAGTTGAGTGCACATGCTCAGCGTCATATCCAGAGGTTGTTTTTGGGAAATAGGCATATGAGTGCTGCCAGGATTGCTGCAGAAGTTGAAGCGGTGGGGGATCAGGCTGTCAGTGCTCAGACCATACGCAGCACACTGCATCAAATTGGTCTGCATGACTGTCGTCCCAGAAGGAAGCCTCTCCTAAAGATGATGCACAAGAAAGCCCACCAATATTTTGCTGAAGACAAGCAGATTAAGGACATGGACTACTGGAACCATGTTCTGTGGTCTGATAAGTACAAGATAAACTTATTTGGTTCAGATGGTGTCAAGCGTGTGTGGCGGCAACCACGTGAGGAGTACAAAGACAAGTGTGTCTTGCGTACAGTGGTGGGAGTGTCATGGTCTGAGGCTGCATGAGTGTTGCCAGCACTGGGGAGCTACAGTTCATTGAGGGAACCATGAATGCCAACATGTACTGTGACATACTGAAGCAGAGCATGATCCCCTCCCTTTGGAGACTGGGCCGAAGGGAAATATTCCAACATGATAACGATCCCAAACACTCCTCCAAGACTACCCCTACCTTGCTAAAGAAGCTGAGGGTAAAGGTGATGGACTGGCCAAGCATGTCTCCAGACCTAAACCCTATTAAGCATCTGTGGGGCATCCTCAAATGGAAGAGGAACGCAAGGATTCTAACATCCACCAACTCCTTGACATCGTCATGGAGGAGTGAAGAGGACTCCAGTGGCAATGTCAGGGATCTGTCAGCACCAGACCGGCGCATGTGCGTGTGCCTATGCACCGGCGCGCCCCTGTTCAGCCAATACAGCAATCTCCAGCTGTTACTGTGCATCAGCGCGGCGCTCGGGCATGCGCGTGTGCGCGGTGCGTGTGTGTGTGGGCGCGTACGCGTGCACGGGCGCGCGCATTCACGTTAGCACCGTTTGGCGCCAAAGGGTGCATAAGAGTTCTCCCCTACCCTTGATACCTGAACTATTCCAAAAGTTAAGGACTGCGGTTATCTTTACTAAACTCGATCTAAGAGGGGCTTACAACCTGGTCCGCATTCGGGCCGGGCATGAGTGGAAAATAGCTTTTCGGACCCGATTCGGGCACTACGAATACTTGGTTATGCCCTTCGGACTCTGCAACGCCCCGGTGACCTTCCAACATCTGATTAACGATGTTCTCAGGGACTTTCTAGACGTGTTTGTGATCACATACCTGGACGATATCCTGATCTTCTCGGAATCTCTTGATCTGCATCGAGAACATGTCTGCAGGGTATTGAGTCGCCTCCGCTTACACAGACTTTATGCAAAGGCAGAGAAATGTGAGTTTGAGCAACAAAGCATCCAATTTCTGGGATTGATAATCTCTTCAACGGGCATTAAAATGGATCTCCAGAAGGTATCCGCTGTTCTGGACTGGCCGGTACCCCTAGACAAGAAGGGGATTCAGCGGTTTATAGTTTTTGCAAACTTTTATAGGAAATTCATCAGGGGATTCTCGGCCATAATTGCACCCATCACGCAGTTGACTAAACAGAATGCTCGTTTTTCCTGGAACCAGTCAGCCCAAGATGCCTTTGAGAATCTCAAAAGATTGTTTACCTCGGCCCCAATCCTCAGCCATTCTGAACCGCCACTACCGTTCATTTTGGAAGTGGACGCTTCTGAAATAGCGGTGGGTGCAATACTATCACAACGAAGGGGCAGCAAAGATCTAATGCATCCTGTGGGGTTTTTCTCCCGTAAACTTTCTCCTGCGGAGAAGAACTACGGTGTTGGCGACCGGGAGCTTCTCGCTATTAAAACTGCTCTGGAGGAGTGGAGATACCTGTTGGAGGGGGCTGTGCATCCGGTATTAATATACACTGACCACAAGAACCTAGAGTATTTGAGGTCTGCTAAACGACTGAAGCCTCAACAAGCCCGCTGGGCTCTGTTTTTCTCACGTTTTTGTTTTCATATAACTTACCGGCCAGGCTCAAAAAATATCAAACCGGATGCATTGTCACGTATGCATGACAACCCAAAGGACTTATCCATTCCTGACACCATCTTGCCCGCAAACAATTTCCTACTCCTGCAAACAGACCTACTCTCCCAGATTAAAGAAGCATCTAGGCCCACGGGGATTACTCTGATGTCCAGAGATGGATTGCTATGGAAGGGGAGTCAAATTTTTGTCCCTGAGAAGGTTCGGGTCAAGGTCTTGACGCTTCTTCATGATCATCCACTGGCAGGCCATTTTGGGGTCCGTAAGACTCTGGAACTTGTGCAACGCACATTCTGGTGGCCCAATCTGAAGGACTTTTGTGAAAGATATGTCAGCTCCTGCCCTACCTGCACCCAGAATAAGACATCTAGAAATCGAGCTTGGGGTCTGTTAAAACCTTTGCCTGTACCTGATAGACCCTGGAGAATGATTTCCATGGATTTTATAGTAGAGCTTCCATGTTCCGAGGGGTGTTCAACCATCTTTGTGGTGGTAGACCGTCT